>NC_071512.1:103170456-103480144 GCF_027887155.1 Malaclemys terrapin pileata | reverse complement strand
ATTTGCCAATGCATTTGTCATCACGATGCCTCAATCTCACATTTCTAGTAAGCAAAATTGTACTGATCTCTCTGTCCTTATTCAGGGTAAAGTCCCAATGAAGCAAAATACAAAGGTTTGGGCCCTCAATATGATGACACAAGGTAAAATTAAGAATATTGTTATGATGGTAGCACTAAGAGGATCAGGGCCACATGGTAGTAGGCTCTGAGAGATGGACTCAGTCCCAAAGAGTTTACAATTAAAAAAGACAATGGATTGACAAAGGGACATATGGTCAGATGGTGTAAAACAGAATAGCTCCCTTGACTTCAGTTGAATTGACGTCAATGGAGTAAGAAAACCGATTGCGGATCTGACCTAAAAAAGAGGAAGGAGTAGGAGGAAACATACAAGAAGAGGTCTGGGTAAGGACAGGCATTTGTGTGGTTTGTTTGTTTGTGGGGACTAGAACTATCAATATATGAAAGGTGAGGGAAGCTAATGGAGATATCCTCTTTCTTAGCTAAGGTGGATGGGGAGAAAGAGCACTTTATACCAGCCATTCTAAGCCTGGAAGAAGGGCAGAGCACACAGGAGGGTCCACAGACTACATCATGGAAAGGGAAATGTTGATTCAAGTGGTTAAAATATCTTCCATTTTCCAACACACTGTAACTTGGAAGGAGCACCAGACTCCTTGGGTGCTGAGCGTCCCAGGGGCAATGAAAAGGGAAAGGAAGGCTGTCTTTTATTAGCATCAACCTGACATGAAATTGGCCATTTCATTCCTGTTAAAGTCAGGTCACAAGTGACCTCACTTTCTAGCATGCTCTTTTATGTCATTGTCCTAATATACAGAGGGCAGTTGGCAAGCTTTGCTTCCCAGTTTCACAGAAAATGACAGATCCACTTGAGAAAACAGAACCACAAATATTCTGATATATTTTAATACTGCTCAGGATAAAAGGCTCTTTCCAAGGGTCTAATGATTTTGCTTTAAAAGGCAAATAATAGTTATTTTGAGAATTATTTATTTGCAAGATATCAAGCAAAACCAAAAAACAACAGCCAGAAGATTGTTTTCCTTTTTTTCCTGCTTTCTAAGGTAGATTTAATGACGGTGAGAGATGCCAGATTGAAATCCTTGGATTATTGACAGTCGATGGAATTTAGACTCGTAAGTGCTTAGATCCCTTTTGACAATGAGATTTAGGCTTCTAAATCAGTTAGGAGCTGAGCAGCACCTGAATACCTTTAACAATCTGGGCCTCTGAGCCTAAACTGCCCCTTGGTAAATGGAGATGATGCAACAGTTCTAGCCTCTCCTTTGTCTGTTAGGTTATAAACTTTGTCAGGGCAGAGATTGTGTCTTGCTACGTGAGCGAACAATGTTTAGCATGATGTGTCTCAGCTGATCACTCTGGGTGATGGTATAAGTTAATAATGCTGTTTTAAAACTACATTGCAAACTTCCCTCATGTCCTGCTGTCACATGCCCAGGACGGGGGCGGTCATAACTAGTGGCTGGATGAGGAGTCAGGCCCAATGGTCAGGGCAGGAGTGGGTAGGACTCACATCTGGAGTTAGTACGAAGCAAGGTGGGAGCGGGACTGTGTCCCAGGTGGGAATAGGGCCGGGAACAAGCAGGCACCATATCGCAGCCATGGGCAAATGCTTTGAACAGCTGCCAAACTGCTGCTGCTGGGGTTAAGAGCCAGTCTGCTGACTTTTCCAAGCAACCAGCCGCACTGTAGCCTATTAGACAGCCTACTATAGGCCAGCTGCATTAGGTTGCCCAGAGACTGTCTTTGCTGCAAGGCCCTGCTACCTGACCACTGCTTCCCATTAATATACCTCAGTCCCAATCTGGAAGGCCCGGCTTGGTGGGAGGTTAGACTAGATGACCCTTGTGGTCCCTTCTAACCCTATGATTCTGTGATCTCCAGCAGTGATCATGTTCACTTTTGGTAGATCTCTTTTTACTGAGACTGACAAAAAAGGTTCCAGGAAGTGCAAATGCACTAGTTGTATCTGTGATCTTATATACAGCAAGTCCCAGTACACTTAGTAGCAACTTCTGGTTACTGCTAACATAGGCTGGGTTTGAACAATCCATCTAATGAGATAAATCTTCCCAGATCTCTTAGCAACACTTCCCCCTTCCTTACTTTTTTCTAAATCACATAGGATCTAATTCCTTTTTGGTGAGATTCAGTGGTACCACATCGGAACAATGAACGCCACTCCAATGTTTCCCTGCCTAGTCTCCATGGTATAACCACTGCCACTCCCAGAGCATTAAAATGTCTTCCTTCCTTGATGAATTTGAACATTTGTTTTTCGTAAAGAGGGCAATAAATCACCGCTGACTATGAAGAAGCAGGTTATTTTCTTCAGGAGAGGTGCTATCATGACAAAAGCAATGCGGATAGAAGAAAAACGTTTATCTTTCCAGGCCAGTGGGGTACCATGGGACCATTCCCCAGTGCTATTTCTGTTTCATCCTAATGATTGGATTAAAAAGAAAAAGGTTGATTCTAAATCCTCTGCTCTCCTATTTTACTCAAGGTGACTAAGAAAGACTTATTTGATTTGAATAGATTAAAAACAAACAAAGAACAGAATAATATGGCTCTTCCATAAGAAAAAAAATCATGAGTATTTCAGGCATTCTGTGTGGGTTTGTAGGTATTTGGTTTACATACTTTTACTAAACACAATTTACTTCCATGTGGGCTGTACTTCCATTGGGCTCCAATGCCTTTATGAGTAGCAGAAGTGTAATGAACACCATGACGCAAGCAGCTACATCATAATCTCTGATAATATCACAACAACATAAATGTTCTAGAGCTAAAGACGTCAACATGTGGTGGGTCCGTCTCTTATTCTATTGATCAGTTTCTATATGGGCAAAGTACTGTTGTTCTGGGCCTCTAGCTAGCAAAGAATATCACCCAACTCGCACAGGAAAGCGAAGGAGGACCTGAAGAATTCATCTATAATTGTATCCCGGGACTTTTCCCATTTTCTTAAATGTAAAGATGTGGCTAGAAAGGCCAGTTTGCTGTCACATCTGCTGCCTTACAGTTGCCTAGAGTCAGCTGTTCTTGTTTAGTTTAGGAGATGATTTATAGTCTTCAGTTAGGTTAACAATATGATATTTTAGAAAATACAAAGGCCATCTATGATTTGTATACACTGAAACCAAAAGAAGGGATTTAATTACCCAACTTTCTATGCCTGAAATAGTTCATTCACAATATGATCTCTGCACAAGGAAACCCCAGTCCTGGGAAAAGGTTTTGTTCCAATCTGAAACCGAGGCCGATCCAGCGACACTCATAAACCTTTCAGCTGAGTTATAGGCGAAGTTGGACGAACTGTCAGGTGAGAAGGGCCCCAGTTATGGTTTGGGATGGAAACGAAGTGAATTTTAGCGGTTTCTACCTAAAATCAGGCAAAATCGAGTGGTTTTGGCTGAGTTTCATTTTGAGTTTGGGGATTTGTTAACATCCCAATCTCCAACGTTGGAGAGTGCAAAAATAAATCAGCTGAGGAATGTTCACATGTGCCCCTGCAAAATGTAACTTCTGAGTCCCAAAACTACATGAAACGTTGTGACAGAATGCTGCATTCATTCACTCTCAATTAGAAAAGAACTAAAAGACAGGGTCCAAACAATCCTGACCACTGCAGCTTCAGAATCCCCAACTGGATCTCTGTCTGAATTATGCAGCTCAATCTAGCTCTACGGTCAGTTTAGAGATGCACCCATTAACCAGAAATTGGGTTTTCATTAATTGCTCATTTCATTTTGAGGGAGCAAATTTAGACCACGGTCCAGCAAAGCAATATCAGACGTGTGAACCATCCCCGGGAAGTCTTTGGGACTACCCATGTGCTAAAAATTGAGCACCTGCTGAAGTGTTTCGCTGGATCAGGGCCCAAATGAAATAAGCAAGGTACACTGCATGCTCTTTGCTAAAAAGCTCCTAAAAATAGTGCTGGTTAGTAAGAGAGAAAACATGACATGAGAGGGCATTAGAAAGGGTGCGAATACTTAATACTGCAGATTCCAATAGACAACTCACTCCCCTTGACCACCAAAGATGCATGCCCACATTTGTATGGAGAAAATAGCCTTTGCTGTTGTTCCATGCCTTGGGGTAATGCAAGCAGCCACAGTGGTGGCAGATTTCCAGCAGTGATTAGCACTGGGCATGGGGCACTATTCTTGTCAATTATCTGCCATATCCCTCCAGGCCCAAATGGGACAGATTAAAACTGGTGACACATTAAAGACTGACCCCTCCTAAGCATTTATGCCCATCATCAATCACTCACTTCCTCCTGGAGCACGAAACAGAGAGAACAATAACACCATGCCCTGGAGATTAAACATGCATGGCTGAAGTCGTGATTTCTGTGGGCTGCTTAGTGGGAAAATGTACTTGCTAGGGAATAATTGATGCGTTGGGCCATGCACAAAGGGAGTAATGAGATGAAAGAATGAAAAGGGAAATGTAAGCTGAATGTTAGGGGAAAACATCCTAACAGGCTTCCAGAGGAAGTGGTGGAAGCATCATTGCTTGGGTCATTTAAACCTGGGCAAAGCCCTGGAAAGTATTATAGCATAAAGAGGCAATCCTGCATTGAAGAGAGGGTAGAGTGGTAGAGCTTATACATCTCTACCTTGGGAGCAGATGATTTTCCCAACATGCTCCACAAAACTAACTCATGTATCAAGTCCAAACTCATTATCATCCTGGGTTTTGGGTTTATCAGCAAAAGAAATAACACTAAGATAACAAAGAGCAACTCAAGTACTTCTCTGCATGCTTGGCTGTTCCCAAGGTTCCTCCCTCAAGACTCCTCAACCCGTAGCCTAGGTCCTCTTTCCCACAAGAGAACCACTCCATTCTATCTATGGAGGGGGGAGGGATAGCTCAGTGGTTTGAGCATTGGCCTGCTAAACCCAGGGTTGTGAGTTCAATCCTTGAGGGGGCCACTTGGGAATCTGGGGCAAAATCAGTACTTGGTCCTGCTAGTGAAGGCAGGGGGCTGGACTCAATGACCTTTCAAGGTCCCTTCCAGTTCTAGGAGATGGGATATCTCCATTATTATTATTATTATCCAGGTGAGGTAAGAAGTCCCCTACCTCACTGTGTCAGCAGAGCCCCCTTATTTCTGTCCCAGCGGGATCAATGCTTGCTGATAGGATATCGGGGGGGCTGAGAAAAACACTGTCAGTTCGTTACATATCTTCTCTGAGAAGGGGCAATATTTGCCAGCACTTCTGAAGTGCCCCAATAGAGAACAGCAAAGCTGAGCTGGGGTCTGGCTCCCGACTTGCCCACGGATGAAAACAAATCTCATTCTAGTCACCAGGGAAAGGAATGAGCGAAAGTAAAGAACAGGCCTTAATCATCTCTCAGTCCCTTCCATGGCTGTAAGGCAAAGCAATATGCCCCGACCGCAATGCATTCCCATCTCCAAGCAAGAAGTGTGAGACATGCTCTTGGACTAATTTAGAGGGCATAGAAATCACCACACCAGACGAGACCGATGGGCCATTCAGCTCAGTATCCTGTTTCTGAGAGCCACCAGTACTGGATGCTTCACAGGAAGGTCTAAATCTCTAGTAATGGATAATTATGCAATAACATGCCCACAAGGAATGTTCCTTCCTAACCCCAGGCAGTTAGTAGTTGGCTCTTATCCTGGAGCATGAGAGTTTATATCCCTTACATTAAATAGGATAAAACAATTATAACTGTGGTATCCATGTAAATGTCTAAACCTCCTTAAGTCCTACTAAACCCTTGAAATATACATGGAGCAGAACGATCTTGGGGAGAGAAGGTTTAGAAGTGTCAAAGCCGTCAGCAGTATCCATCTCCCGGACAATGCTTCTGGTTGTGATTTTGGCAGGAGTGTGAGTCTTACAAGAGGGACTTTGAAAAGACAGAACTCCGCCTAATGCCAGATCGAGATGTTGGTTCTTGGTTAATTACATGCATCCGTTTCATTTATGCCTCGTGCCATCAGCAGCACGGGGTAGGAGGCTGTAATTAATTATTCATGCTTTGGTAATTTTGCCGTGCTGGTCTGATCTGCTGTAAGAGAGAAAAATGGGTGCTTGAACCCAATACTTGAGGTAATACGATAGTGGCGAGAGGTGACCATCGGGGACTTCTGCGGGAACTGGGTGTTCAGCTGAGAATCAGGCCACTGATGTCTCCATGCTATAAAATGCATCCACCATCATTTTAGGATGTAAAACAGGGATGAGGGGCTAATTGGGTGAGGTGCTGCGTGCATCCACATCATGGAAAAAAAAGACAGGTCCAACCCTAAAGAACTCCATGATGAGAGAGAACAAGGAGATACAATGAACAAACCAGAGGGAGAAGAAGATAACTGCAAAAGGCTCAACCACTTTGAGACCACAGTCATGCCCGGGGGGCACCGTTCTAGCTAAAGTATTTATATCTCAGCATCTCACACAGTCTCTAAATGTATTGACTCCCATGACACACCTGTGAGGTAGGCATTATCATCCCCTATGTACAGATGGGGAACTGAGGCAGAGAGAGAGGCTAAGTGACTCTCCCAGGGTCACTCAGGACATTTGTGGCAGAGCAGGAACTAAACCCAGGTCGGACACAGCTCAGGTTAGGACTCTAACCACCGGACAAGCCTTCCTCTTAGGCTAGTCTTCTGGACAAAGTTCATGGGGAGAGCAAAGAGGGGGCTGATTCTGACTTTAACCTGGATTAACTCTGGTGCAACTCCTCGGACTTCTGTGGAGTGACTCCTGATTTACAGTGGGAGAGCGGAGGGAGAGGTTATCCCTGGTCTCTGCCTCTGCAGTAGACAGGCTCATGATTGTAACAGTAGCAGAGTGCCGAACTCAATGACTTAGTCTTACCCATTCAGATACTATTTTCTCAGCCTGTATAACTGATCCTTAATGAAGGTATTTATATAAGGAAATTAAATTAAAGAGGAATGTTAGTCACCCGGGTGTTGCAGCATACCTGTAATGTGTGTCTGGGGGAGCGGAGACTCATAAATTGTAGGCAGCACACTGAATGGAGGTCTTTAGCCTTTATAATTAAGTGGCAACTAGTTTCATATTAAAGATATTACACACATACACACACACAAACACCATGTCATATTCTCCATTTCCTGGGCATCAACCTCAGCAGGCCGCAAACTGAAAGTACCCAGCGGGTGGGGTGGGAGGAGGAGATTTAAAGGGAAAGGGCCTGATTTTGAAAAATGGTCTCTAATTTTATGCCTGCAACTTCTGGACCTGGAAGTAATTATGGACACAATTATGGAGGGGCAAATTAACATGGGCACATTTTATAGCACATGCAGTGTGACTAGTAGACTTGGATGGGAACTGGGGCCCAGACATCTAGCTCCCATTGATTCCAGTGCGAGTTAGGCACCTAAATACCTTTGAGGATCTGGACCTGGGTGCTCAGCATCTCTGAGAATCAGGCCATTGATGACTCAGGGTATGTCTACACCGGAGCTGGAAGGTGCAAGTTCCAGGTTCAAGAGACATACTTGTGCTTCTCCAATCAGAGCTAGCATGCTACAAATAGACGTGTAGCTGTGGGTGGGCAGTGCTAGCAGTGGGAGGAGCTGGCCACCCCAAGAATGTCCTTAAGGTCACAAATGGGATGGTGCGTGGGGTGACTAGCCCCTCCCACCACGCCCGCTGCCATAGCTACGCTTCTATTTTTAGCACGCTAGCTCAGTCAGAGCTAGTGCAGGTATGAAGAATCCCATGCTTTGCTACAGACTAGGGCCCGAATGGCTAGATAGTAGTTCTGCAGAAAAGGGCCTAGGGGTTACAGTGGATGAGATGCTGGATATGAGTCGACAGTGTGCCCTTGTTGCCAAGAAGGCTAACAGCATTTTGGGCTGTATAAGTAGGGGCATTGCCAGCAGATCGAAGGACGTGATCATCCCCCTCTATTCAGCATTGGTGAAGCCTCATCTGGAGTACTGTGTCCAGTTTTGGGCCCCACACTACAAGAAGGATGTGGAAAAATTGGAAAGAGTCCAGCGAAGGGCAACAAAAATGATTAGGGAGCTGCAGCACATGACTTATGAGGAGAGGCTGAGGGAACTGGGATTGTTTAGTCTGCAGAAGAGAAGAATGAGGGCAGATTTGATAGCTGCTTTCAACTCCCTGAAAGGGGGTTCCAAAGAGGATGGATCTAGACTGTTCTCAGTTGTACCAGGTGACAGAACAAGGAGTAATGGTCTCAAGTTGCAGTGGGGGAGGTTTAGGTTGGATATTAGGAAAACCTTTTTCACTAGGAGGGTGGTGAAGCACTGGAATGGGTTATCTAGGGAGGTGATGGAATCTCCTTCCTTAGAGGTTTTTAAGGTCAGGCTTGACAAAGCCCTGGCTGGGATGATTTAGTTGGGAATTGGTCCTGTTTGAGCAGGGGGTTGAACTAGATGACCTCCTGAGGTCCCTTCCAGCCCTGATATTCTATGATTCTATGTCTCCTCGAGCTGGAATTGACACTTTCCAGCTCTAATGTAGCCATACCCAGAGTGATAAACCCAGCCACAATCATTTTAGCTGAAGGCACAAAATCAGAGGCCGAGTCAACACCCTTTTAAAAACCAAGGCCAAAGATAGTAGCACAATGCATTAAATTGTTGCTATACGTCACACAAGATAATGCAAACAGCCACTCTCAGTTTAGCCATGGTTAACACAGGTCTGGCCGGCACAGCCAGAATGGAGATGAGTGGTTTCCGTGCACACAGAGAATCCCTATTTATCAAAGATTGGGAAAGTCCTCATTAGCAGTGAGTCAACAGTTTGCAAATGATTACCAACGATGTGTACTACATTAGCACGTTAAGGCCCCGCTGTGCTCCGTGCTGGACAAAGACACAGTAAAAGATTGTCCTTCTCCCGAAGAGCTTACTGTCCAAATAGACAACACAGACAAAGGGTGGGAGGGGCTCCCACCAAACAGAGACTCAGTGAGATGAAATGACTTGCCCAAGGACACGCAGCAGTTCAGTGATGGAGCTGGAATTAAAAACCTGAAGCCTTCAGACTCTCAGCCTCGTGCAGTCTCCAATAAAGCTCACTGCATCCCCAACATGTCTCATGTGTCTAAGTAAGATGCAGCTGATACTAATGAGACCAGGATCAGCCTCCCTGTGCAGGCTGACAAGCGTACTCTAGGGTAGCGTTTCTCAGTGACTGGTCCGTGGACTAACACCAGTCCCTGAGATCTCCCTGACATAGTTTAGGAAGGAAGCCAGTCCCTGGTATCAAAAGGGTTGAGAAACACTGCTCTGGGAACAAGCAATTTCTAGGACAAGACCAGCCTAACGCAGATCCAGTTGGCTTGGGCCAAGGGAAGCCACCACATGGGAGAGCCACACTGCTTCCAAAGAACAGCTGTCTGCAGAAACGTGGGGGAAGCAAACCCAGATGGGGACGATGGACAAGGCAGTCCATAATCTGGTCTGCTGTAGTGTCTGTAACTGGTATCTGATTTACCAACTCATAAAGCCAAATGAAGCAGGCATTTTGAACTGACTGGCTGCGAGGCTGTGAAAGGGGAAAATTGATTTGTGTAACTTACCCCACTCAGTAAAAATTAGAGTTAGCCTCAAACCTACACCGTGCTAATCTGCAGGAAAGACTTTTCAAAATAAAAACGACCTCTTCCGGAAATCTAATAATATTACCAGACAGTAGATACATTGATTTAGAAGGTGCTGATTTTATAGCGTCGCGGTGACCACATCTGCCCTTGAATCTGATGGAAGAGATTGTTTTATATTTTTCAAAATAATTCCACCTCTCCTTTGCGTAGAAATTTCAACGGTTCTTTACAGTTGTTTTTCAACCTAGTTCTGCAGAAAAGAAAGTTTAATGGCATCTAAAGCTGTTTGTAATCAGTGCAATAGACTAAAGTTGACAGTCTATATATACATGTATGAAATGCAGCTTCTATTGCCAGGATCATTTCCCCTTCATCTAATTAGAAAACTTCAGAAAAGGAAAGTGGGTGGGTTGTTATTCGCCCCACTGTCTAGCCCAAGGTAAATCTGCAGAAATCAGAAGTGGGGAGCGTCAGAGGGAGCAAAAACAGACCTATTCCTTTTCCGCACCCTGTTTTTCCCATGGAGTTATGAAAGTGGGCCAGATCTGGCTCATCACATCTGTGAAATGGACAGTTTCTCAGCTTTCTCCTGAGACTAAGATTCTTAGATTACTCTACTGGCAGGATACATTGCGGCTTAAATGGCTTTTGACATACAGCCATGTAAGCTTGAGGCCTTCGGTTGGGAGACAATCAGTGCCTTTTAAATTCATTCCAGTTTAACAAAATACAGGCAAGGTTATTAAAAAAGAATTAAGCTTCAGCGGGCTCAGACCTCAGGATTCAACACCTACCCTTGGATCCATGGTGGGAAAGGATCCTGTGTAGCGCAAGGATCAATAGAGAGGAGGCCACGGATTTATGAATCTGGTCTTTCTAAGGCCGGGTGCTCCTTGTGCCTCTTCTCCCTCCCCTTCCACCATATCCCTCAGCCCCCTCCTCTGCAAAAGCTGGTAGAGGTCCAGGCAAAAGAAATGCATCATCTGAAAAGCACCTGTTTGCCACGGACTTCAATGGAGACAGGATCAGGCTCCTAAAGCAAAAGGACAATTTCTGACTGGCTTGGATTCAGGGCTTTATTCCAATGGTTTCGTTGCATCACACAATGAAGTAGGCAGCCAGGAAGGACAGGGATAGAGACAAACAAGCCCCACTTGCAAAGCTTTGGATAATTAGAACAGAGAGGGCTAGGATGGGCCTAGGGGGGAGGGATAGCTCAGTGGTTTGAGCGTTGGCCTGCTAAACCCAGGGTTATGAGTTCAATCCTTGAGGGGGGCCATTTAGGGATCTGGGGCAAAACTTGGGGACTGGTCCTGCTTTGAGCAGGGGGTTGGACTAAAGGACCTTCTCAGGTCCCTTCCAACCCTGATATTCTACAAAGCACAACCCTGGACAAAGGATGGGGTATAAGTTTCACCACCCCAGGAAAAATACCAGGAGGCAGTAGGACTTGGAGATAGCCCCCCTGAGTTGTAATTCTTGCCCCTGCTTGCACACCAGAAGGTAGGAAGTCCCTTCTGGCCTACACCAGGCTCTGCCTTTTCCCGCTACCCACTCTTCACCCACCTGGTCCCAGGAAGGAGTAAACAGGCAAATAGCCCTCATAACCGTGCATGCAGGATGAAAGTCCACGTAGCCCATGCAGGGGATGTAAAGAGGGGGAATTCCTTTGCTATCCCTTGCTGCATGTTGCGAAATCCGAGGCGTAATCTAGCCTATAAAGAGCACCTAGCAAATCGCTCAAACTCTTTTTTTTTATGAGACACTTTAACCAGCCCCCTTTTCATATCCTTTATGAGGCTGCCTTTGGCCCTGGACACAGTAAAAACTCCACATTATGGAATTCATCAGAAAGAAATTATACATGGAAAAATCATTACGTTATAAATTGGTTCCACTGTTCTAAACATGTAGGAAATGGAGCATATAAAATTCACATGGCATCACAGACTTTGATACAAGGTTCGTTATTACACCGCGACAAAAGTGAAATATGTGCTAACACACTGCAAGCTAATTTTCTTTTATTAACCACACAGACACATCGTCGGGCAACTTCATAAATTTGATCTACCTGTGTGATTTCTTTGTTCGCATGTAGCAGTAATGAGCCCAGAGAAAAGCATTTTCCTTAGATCTGATGCATTGTACAGTTATAGATTTCTCTCTCTCCCTCCCCACCCCCAAAAAAAAAACACACACAGTTGGGAGTCAGGAGGTCTGAGTGAAGCTGGGCAAAGATTTTTGACCACATTTTGTTGTTGTAGAAAATGCAGATTCAGCAACACTGAAATATTTCCTGAATTCATGTCAATTTCATCATATTGTTCTGTTAAAAAGAAAAATCCAAAAGAATCTAAATGTTTCATTTAGACATTTTTTAAATGAAATGTTTTGATTTTTTCCAATTCTAAACAACTTTTCATTTCAGAATTGTCTTCCGTTTTATTTTTAAAATGCTCAAAACTGAAAGTAAATGTTCAGTCCAAAATGATTTTTTTTGACTTTTTGATTCACTTTTTTTTAAATAATTGGTTTTCAGTCTAGTCCCAAACTTTCCTTCCTTCCCCTCTCCCTCCCTCTTGAATTACAAGTGAACCAAAAAAATCCATGATCTCCCCCGCTCTAGCCCTGAGTTCTAACTCCACTTCTGTCACTTATTCAGTGCCTGATCTTGGACAAGGTATTGCCCTCTGACTCAGTTTCCTGATCTGTAAAATGGGGATAATGATCCATACCTACCATTACATGAGTGCTCTTGGCATAGGAAACTGGCAAGGACTATGAGCAGACTCAATTACTGGCAACGCTTAGGGGCTGGCGAAGGTGGTACCACAAAATCTAGTAACTCAAAAAAATCTCCAGAGGGCAAACAGCAGAAGAAGGAAGGAACTAAGGATGGAATCACACAAAGTGGAAGGGCAAATAAGCTGCCTAGTTATTCCAAAGACTACATCGTTTATTGAAATCAGTCAGTTTCTTTTAGAGGAAAGAAAAACGTTGCAGGAGGGCTCTCTAAATGAAAAATGTCTGCATATGGAAACAGTAGCTAATATATAAAGGCACCCAGTAGATGGCACTCATGAATATGTAGCACTTGCTCCTAGGTTTTGGAGAACCAATAAAACTTCTTGGTGTGCATTGTGCATGCAGGCGTGTCATAAGGATAAATTTGTTATGGTGGATACAGAGTTGAGCATATAAAGTGCTGGAAAAATGCTAAATATTTTTATCCCCTCAAGATTGCCATCTCAGTTTTGCAAGACCAAATGTGACTGAGCACTCGGGCCCAGGAGGCAAAACATTCACAACATTTGATGGTGTTGAGATCCAAGTTTTGGTTTGGGCCCATCTCTAGCTTGTATAGCATGGGTAAGCATCCAAACTTTTGGTTGCTTATCCAAACCGACCTCAGATTTTGAAGCTACTGAAGCTCACAGGTTAAGACACATCCCACACCACTGAATTTCAGAGCTGTTCATCTGGTCTCTCGCCTGAGATTGTCTCTACAATGTATTCTAAAGGCATTTCTACACTGCCCAGCAATTCAGACTACTGGGGGTGTGAACTGCAGCACGAACCGAAATGCTACTCTGTAACTCCCCCATGTGGATACTGCAGGTGCAAATTTAAAGGTCCCTAGACATCACTAATGTAGTCCCCTTAAATGGCGGTCCAAACGCCATGGCAGTGTAGATATGCCCTAAGAGATTGGAGATCTTTATATTATACTGTTCATATCTTCTTTCACATCTTTTGCCATCATTTAAAATGAAATAGCATGAGGGAAGAGGAGAAACGAAGAAGCAGGGATCTAGGTAATACCACCAACCTTGGGCCCAAACACTTGTGGTGTGGAATACACATTGGAGTTGTATACAAAATGATTTCCACTAAGTCACTCGGGTCTTGCAATGAAGGTTTGGCAAAACCTTTACTCCTGGTCTGTAAAATTGTGTGGAAAATGTTTGAGACCCTTCAGTCTCACGTAGATTACACAGGCCACTGAACCAGATCAAAAAGGCATCTGAAGATGTCTGGGATTAAGGGGTTTTGGTCACAAGAAGCTTTGAGGTCCTAGTTTGATTGGAAATGCCTTCTGGATCTTGGCTACTGGTTCTGTTTGCCTGCATTAGTAACACCAACACTGAAGGAAATGTCCAAATCGAATGTACTTTTCATCCTCGCTGCTGTTTGTCTATTGTTTGCACTTTCCTCAGTGTGGGCACTGGATCTAGTCTAGTCAGTTTCACTCCGGGGCCACATTCTCAGCTGGCATGAAATTTATGACCTTTGATTGTCATCGTGATTGGTACTTACATACACCCTACCACTGCAAGGTGATCCTACAGGATACTGGAGCTCCCTTGCTGTTCTGGTTGGTGCTAAACAGTCCGACCTGGTCTACATGCACAGCTCAACTGCTCCCAGAGCCAGTACAGTAGCAAATGTTGCTAGCACATGTTGTCAGTGGTAGGTAGTTTTCCTACTGTAGGGCAGACTTAAGAGTGGAAGGGTAGAGTAGGTCCAGTCATACTTTTGTAACATGGGCAATACTCCAGAAAAATCCAGACAATTAACGCCAACTCAGGTCATTTCAGAGAGGAAGGATAGTCTGGGGTCTAAGGTATTGGAAGTTGGCTTGGCCACAGAGTCCCTCTTTGACACTGGTCTTTCTGTGCCTCCTTTTCCTGTCTGTAAAACCTAGCTATTACCTCTCTCCGTAGTATCAGAATGATTTCCATGTAAAATAGATAACTCCGCCCTTCTCACACCCTTTATCTGCCTTGTATTTTTGATTATAACTGCTTCAGGGCAAAGGTACTCTCTTTCTATGCAGACATACAGCACCTAGGATCATAGGGTCCTGAACTTAGCTGGGGCCTCTAGGTACCACTGCACTAAAGCATTATTACACATAATGACAGGCCACCAAACAACCAGGTGATCTTGACTTTCAACCATTACTGATCTGTAACCTGACACTCCCTGTCATCCATTGACTTCAATGGACATTCCATGCATGGAGAGCGTCCTTTGAACCAATGATGTTGAGGGGAAAAGCTCTAGTATGCAGTTACCAATCCCTGATCCATCCAGTCTTCCTTGTTTATATTAGAATATTAAAGTCTGCAAATTTCTCAGCAACACATGGCCCTTAGTTCATATGAACCTCCTTTAAAAAAAAACCACTTAGCTTTTACAGCAGCATTTAAATTATTTTTTAAAATAAGGAAATTGCATCTTTAACGGAAATTAATCTCCCAGATCCCCTCGATACAAACCTTTGAAGCGTCCTATGACTATGACAGAGGTAGGTATTTTTAGAAGGACCGTGTGGTAATTTTATCTGTGGCATTCAGTAATTTACAATATCGTAGCTGAAAGTAAAGTTTTCCCTGAAGTGTAATTTGGCATTAATCAGGCTTTCGCAGGCATATTCATTGCAGACGGGGCACCGGTGTAGAACACAACTTCACCCTAAAGATCACTAGGGAATTGCAAAACTGAATAATAAAGCCTTATGCAAATTCATTGCCAGGTAAAGTCTGAGAAAAACACCAGACACATCAAACTACAGTCACAGTGTCATAACAACTTCTCTCCCAGTTTGTGCTCACCTGCTCACCAATGATGATGTATTAAAGACAGAGAAAAGACACACTCAGCATCCAAGCACGGATGGTTACAGGGCACTAAATAAAGAGTTGCTGTTCAAGAAAGAGATACAAATTGAAACGTAAGGAAATGAGTCACTTCCTAATAAAATGAAACAGAGGGTCCTGTGGCACCTTTAAGACTAACAGAGACTTGCATCTGAAGAAGTGAGGTTCTTACCCACGAAAGCTTATGCTCCAATACTTCTGTTAGTCTTAAAGGTGCCACAGGACCCTCTGCTGCTTTTTACAGATTCAGACTAACACGGCTACTCCTCTGATTCCTAATAAAATGTAATCTAAATGAAAGGGTCCATTTATTTGTAATTTATAAAAATAGTACATTAGCTGCAAAATGAATTTTGGGGGCACTAAAACTATTCATAAATGTGGGTCAAATCCAGCAGATATTTTCCACTGAAAAACAGAAAAAAAGAATTCTAAAAACATCAAAACCTTTGTTTTGATCTTTTCACTGCAGAATGGCATTTCATTTTGAAATTCGGTTATTTAAAAAATAAACGAAAAGGGTGAAAAACATTAACAAAAATCAATTTCTGTTTGAACCAAACTATTTTTTCCAGATTTTTTGATTCAGCCCCTGAACTGAAAAATCAGTTATTCACTCCACTCTTGCTTAAAGGCCCTATCCAAGATCAAGGCCTTATTGTGCTAGGGGCTGTACATACCCAGAGGATGAGACAGTCTCTGCACCAAAGAGATTAGAGTACAGTTAAAAGGAGGGAGGAAAAGTATTCTTCTCCCCATTTTACAGATAGCAAACTAAGACACAGAGTAAGTGACTTTTCAAGATTATACAGGGAGTCAGAGACAGGAATTCCCCAGCTCGCTAGCTCTTTAACCACAATGTCATCTTTCCTCCCAGAATTTTTTAAAACATATTCTCTTTTTTATATGTATCTTCCTGATCTGCACTCAGTCTACACTAACATACCTAGTTCGCTAATCCAGACTACAAACTGCTGAGCTGAATCTTGTACACATTTCATTACCATCCTTAACAAATGTAATAATGTCATTTTCGTTCAAATTGCCAGATGATTTTCTGAAGCATTTATATAAATAAGTTCCATATTTACAGCTCTTTTAGCTTCTGGACCAATGAATTCAGTCTGCAATGGGAAGAAGAAATACCAGATGATCTTATATCAATGGGTCTATATGATATTGACAGTTGCTAGTTAGCCATAATTACTTGAACCTTATTAGTTAGATAGTGCCTGTTATATTACAGGCTAATCCAAATTACCAATAATTTGTTCAAAATAGCATCCCTGTTTTCATAGAATCATAGAATATCAGGGTTAGAAGGGACCTCAGGAGGTCATCTAGTCCAATCCCCTGTTCAAAGCAGGACCAATCCCCAACTAAATCATCCCAGCCAGGGCTCCATCAAGCCTGACCTTAAAAACCTCTAAGGAAGGAGATTCCACCACCTCCCTAGGTAACCCATTTTGTAGGCATTCAGATGAATTAAAGTGATATAAGCTATCTTAGATCTGTAATGATAAAACTGCCAACAGCTGTGTCTTGTCCCTTTAAATTCCAGCCCCTTTTTAAGAGCAAAGACCACTCCCTTTGACTGGCGGGGAAGTCATTTTGAGTCTCTGAGATAGATAGGTGCTGAGTGGGAAAGTGAGCTACAGAGCCCCACAGCTCTTCTTGAAACAAATAAGTAAAGGAACAAGGGGACGGAGAAGGCAGAAAGCAGTGCAGAAAAGGCCCTGTTCCTGCACTGAACTCTGTGCTGGCAAATTTCTGAGCCTGCAGGCAGCTCTGCTGTGGACCCTGGGGTTTTCTTGTGCAAAGTTCCATGGTTGATCAGGGCCTAAGAGAGCAGTGTAGTTACTGGAAAGCAAGAAGCAGCCACAAACCTGAGAGAGGTACTGCAATAAGCCAAGAGCACAGGGAGATGGTTTGGAAGAGCTCTGTGATAGAACCCTCTTTGGATATGTTCCTTAAGAAATTATCTGCTAGCTGGGTATCAGGACAATCCAGGCAACCATAATATGGTTGGGGCAGGGACCAGGACAGGAGCAGCCTGTCACAACTACCAGGTAGTTGGGAGTATCCACAACAAGGTAGTGATGTTGAGCAGATGGGAGTGACTACTTTCAGTAGGCACCTATATACCTGCCGTGGGGTCACCTGGTTAGACCCTTGCTTGTGGGTTGGCCAGATTCTTAAGACTCACAGGTAATTACCTCAGATGACTCATCAGGCTCAGAACACTCATTACATTGGGTAGGAAACCCAGCATAAACGAGAGAAGGATCCTGGGGTTGGTTAATACTCTCTTCCCAGAATGCATATGTGATGGCCACCCTCTTGGCTGACAGAGTAGGGCTTGAACCAGGGACCTCCACAGCTAGAAGCAAACAAGTGACTACAGCTTGAGCTACGACTCTGTAACAACACTTCTCCTTGTGGATTGATGCAGAGGAAGACTGTAACACACACTCAGCCCTAGGTAACGCATGCTGTCCCCAGAATTAGAAAAAAACCATCTTTGCAAACATATCTCTTGCTTTACGATAACTTCCTGAGTTCATGAATGTAAACCCATCCGCCTCAGAATTCTCCCACCCAATGCTCTAATCTCATGATGGACCGTAGCTATTGTAATAGCTTGGCATCACATCACTGCAACTCTTTCAGGGAGACAGAACTCAAAATGGAAACGCACACGCAATGTGTAAAACCGGGGACGCTATGATTCAATTCTCAAGATAGGGCCCTGGGATTTTTATTTCAAATTTTAAGGGAAACCTTCCTCCCAAAAATGAAGAAAATAATTTCAAAGAACACCTAACATTGTGACAAACTGTCAAAAGTTGCCATATGTGATGGTTTGCTGCACAACCAGGAGGCACTCATGTAGAATACAATAGACATTCAAGCTAATGTTACCCCAATGCCCCAATATCCGCTGTTTCCAAACATTCCATTTGCAATTGTACCTGCAATTATGTTTAGCGCTCTGGACTTCACAATGCTGCATGCATCCGTTGGGGCAAACTTTTGACAAATGTAGAGCCATCATCCCCTGCTACACACTATGCTTCATCTGTTGAACCGGAGCCCTTTACAAGTCACACAAATGTCAGAAAGCATCTTAAATCAGCCAATAGCCCTTTGCTTTCATTTTACCCTTGTATAATCTAAGTGTGATTACACTGGGGTTTAAACTAATGACTTCTGGGACCAGATCTTAGATGGCAATTGGCAAGCTCCCAGCCAGACAGAATTGTCGGAGAGGAGTCAGTTGTAAACCCATGAAAATCAGAGCATACTTAGTGGAAATGCTGTTCTCGTCCCCCAGTCCACATCAACCTGGGATAACATCACAAAGGGTGTCATTATAATAACTTTATTGTGGCCTCTTCTGAAGGATGCTGGGTCCCAGTGAGAGTTTTATTAAAGCAGGCAAGAAACTTCTTGCTCCTCATCGGGGTAAAGCCCTTTATAATGAATGTTGGCTAAACAAAGCGCTCATCTGTAAACACTTTTAATTAGAAATCGGTTAAAGCTTAACCTCCATGATCACATCGGCCAGAGGGATTAAATGCATGTCAAGCTTTGCCTGATCAGCAAATAAGATGCCCTTTAGTAACCTAAATTCCTCAGCTGTGAGACCCTTTCAATCTCCAGCTCATGTCATTGTGCTGTTCAAGCCCTTCTCTCCAAGCTCAATAGAGGATCAATATTTGTCTGTACTTTCTAGGTAAAAAAGACTCCTTGACACAGGCAGCATCTGTGTTTGAACAGCTACTTGCTAACACAGAGCAGACTTTCACCAAACAGATCTTGAGTTTGACAGGTCAAAACAGAACCAGGGTCACCTAGCAGTGTAGTTATTTCTGTGTTTACTTAGTGGAATGTTCATACCATATCTACTATAAAGGATATGGCTGGGCCCTAAATGAAGGATGCTTATTGGTTTCGTGATGAAATACACATTTATAAGAACAGTCCGTGGTTAGAGAGAGAAGAGACACACGTTACCAGGCCTTTCTGATGTTTCCAGTCCTTTGATAACATGCCAAAATATCTAAGAGCCAGGGTTAATATAAATGAGTCTGACAGCATGCAATCAGATTTCACAGGGGATGCTATGGCTTTTGGCTTTGATTCTGTAGGGTGGTAGCTAATAGCACACTGACACACCCTCAACTTTAAAGACAATAAAAAATGAAGAGTGAGGATGAAGAAAGGAATCTCTGAAGCAGTTATAAGGTCAAACATAAATGGTTCTCTCCGTGTGACAAGGAACTTGTCCATTGGAAAGACCAGCGCTATTAGAACAATTATGTTAGTGCATAATTGCCGCTTTTATGGGTTTTGCATCTTCTTTTGAAGCATCTGGTGTTCACCAGTGTGAGAAGGAGGATACTGAACTAGATGGACCCTTGGTTTGATCCCGTATGACATTGTTCTTATAGACTAGGTTACAAAGGAATGGATGAGAAGTTGGTGTGAAAGTTTTGATAGTTAAAATGGGGAGGGGAAGGCGCCTTTAAGAGCTAAGGAGCATGTGATGGATGTCATCAACCTAGCACTGTCTACACCGGTGGAAGTTAGGTCAGCATAGCCATCTCTCTCCTGGGTGTGGATTTAGCATGCCCCTGAGAGATGTAGTGATGCTGATGTAAGTTCCCTGTGTAGACCAGCCCTCAACATGACCCTAAACTGAGTTCTGCTGAACACACCAAACTACCTCATCTGGGCAAAAAGTTTCAGTCTCTAAGGACTCTCTGACAGGCCATCAACTAAGAAGCCCATCACACTCCAAACCCACACTTCCCTCAGTAAAGAGGCAAACAGCTTGAAGACCGCTTCCTGAACTTCATCTGAACCGTGCTGACAGTGAAGAGCGTGAACCATTTCAATTGGACAAAAGGAGGAGAGAGTGAGAGACTCTTGCTAAACTGCTCGTGAGGCTCCTGACCCCCTCCTAATCTAAAGAGAAACCACAAAGAGAAACTCAAAAAGGCTGTCATTTGCCCACCTGCTTTGAATCTGGGTGTTAACTGCCTCCAGGGGCACGGCTAATATGCAACAGGTGCCCAGTAAACACCAACAGGTGTCTGTGAAGCTTTTGAGGAGGTTCAGTTGTGGTTGCCATTAAAACGTCAACATTTGCCAACAAGGACAGGCCCCATTGTGGTTTCTGAAAGAGCCCAATATTTACAACACAGAGCCAGAGCCCCTGTGCTTAGAAGAGGAAATAACTGTGGTATCCCAGATAGCGTGGTGGATCTCATGATGGATAAACGAATCTCATGAGTTTTGGGAGGCATGAATCAAGATTTTTGAACATTTAAGGTTGGCAATACTAGCAATGCATAGTGAAGTTTCCTAATTACGATAAGTCAGCTACAGGGGAAATTGCTCTCTTGACTAATTTATTCAAGGGTTTCTTTCTTCTTCATTCAGCCTCTGTTACATCCACTCCTCCCTCTCTTTTTGCTCTAATTCACAAAGCCTCTTTTTAATCCAGACAGAGGGCAACAACAGTTCACACCAGGGATCAGCAACCTTTGGCATGCGGCTCGCCAGGTAAGCACCGTAGCGGGCCGGGCCGGTTTGTTTACCTGCCACACAGGTTTGGCCGATTGCGGCTCCCACTGGCCGCGGTTCGTCGCTCCAGGCCAATGGGAGCTGCGGGAAGTGGTGTGGGATGAGAATGTACTGGCTGTCACTTCTTGCTGCCCCCATTGGCCTGGAGCAGCGAACCATGGCCAGTGGGAGCCACGATCGGCCAAACCTGGGGACGGGGAAGGTAAACAAACCAGCCCGGCCCACCAGGGTGCTCACCCTGGTGAGCCGCATGCCAAAGGTTGCCGATCCCTGGTCCACACCCTTTCCTAGCTGCACTGTTACATTGTTTCCCTTGAAATCTCTATCTCAGAACTGAATTAGGAAGTGTGAATCAACACCCAGCCTTACAAGCTTCTCTTCTTGCTTCTGTTGCCCATCGTCCATGAAGACAGTGATCTAATATTTGTATTGCAGTCAAGCTCAGAGGCCTCTGATCAAGATTGTGCATGACTCTGGAAAACACATACGAAGAGTGCCATACCTGCCTCATAGAATGATCCCTGACTGTTTGCCTTTTTTAAATTATATTTTAGTTAGTCTAATAAAAAAGGATCGTAAATGTTGGGAGGGATTTTTCTACCAGAAACTTCTATTTGTTTATTTTATTTTATTTTATTTTATTTTCAAGGTCATTTATTGAAGCCATAAAACTGCATTTTGAAGTGAAACTTGGCAAAGGAAACCAGGACATTGGAATATGTATTTTATTTTCAACTAGCCTGGTTCAGAGTATATAGCATAAGGGAGGCAGTATGGTCTACTGGATAGGGCGAATGAAGCCCGAGGACTCAAGAACCCTGGCTTGTAGTCCTAGCTCTCTCTCTCTGACGTTGGGGAAGCTACTTTGCCTCCATCTTCCTCTCCCACCTTTTGTCTGTCTTGACTTTTTATACAAGGGAGGGAGGACGCGGGAGCCCGGCTCGCGGATCAGCTACCTCTCAGCCCGGTGTGGCGGCGGCGGGAGCCGGCCCGCTGGGTACCCCGGCTGCAGCGGGTGGGAGAGGCAGTCTGGCATGGAGCGCTACCGTGTGGAGCGGACCAGCAGCCAGGGCTCAGGCTGGCGCAGCTGGGGTACCCTTCGGGGCAGGGATTGCCTCTTACTATGTGTTTCCAGAGTAACTGACAAAATCTGCCCCCCCTCCACCGCAAATCTCAGTTGGGCCCTCTAATATTAACCATAGTTGCCCTTTTCAAAGTCATAGTAATGAAAAACAGTCTGAAATCTCCGAGTAGCATCTTTAAAGAAGGAAGGAAGAAAAAAGCAAAGGAAGCTAACAGACACAATCAATGTCATCTTCCCCTCTGCTGATGGGCACTGCCCATTACCTTCTAGTTCAATGGGTGAAATCACCCTGGAGCGGAGAGCCAACACAAGGCCTTCTGCACCACAGAGCAGAGGGGCTCTCTAGAGCCACTTAGTGTAGGCCTGAGCAAAGGTGGCATTGGGGATGGGCTGGGGGTGATGCCGGCCCAGTCCCAGGAGCCGCTATCGCGCGGATACAGAGGTGTGAAGGGGAAACAGAGCCACTAGACTAGCAGCTGCTGGTGGGTTGTGCTGCCTGCCATCTCCTTCCTCGGGCCCTGGTTTCGGTTGAGTGATTTCAATTCCCTCACTCAGAAAAAGGCTGCCTACTTTGGCTTCATGCAAAGAAAGCAAATTACACTAGATGTCCGTACACACCATTGAATGCTACCAGCCCCCAAGAAGCTAGATAACACAGTCAAAGAGTTTGTGCTTCTGTGGTAGATTATTTTTAAGATACATTTTCATTTGGAGTTGGGAATTCACATTCAAGTACAAAATATATTTTCACTGAAGCCTTTTCTTTCTAGTTGTAAGACAGGCCTGTGTCTGCCACAGTCTTCCTGGAGTCAATCCTCAATCCTGCTCTTTGTCTGAGATCCAGAATATGCCCCCCTCCTTAGGACAGGGATGGGTTAGTAGTCTAAGCGTCAGATTTGGTATTACTCCACTCCCTTGAGCCACCGGTTTAAGTCCTGATAGGATCAGCTCAGTGTTGTTCATCCTTCTGAACTGACTTTGATACAATTTAATACATGTGGTCTGAAACTCCTGATGGGAGTTTTGCTTGAGAAAGGAGTGCCATACCAAGGGCGCGCTGAGTAATTCCATTTAGGACCAAGGACTCCAGTCAGGCAAAAAGGCCACTGATTTCACTGGGAGTTCTAGGAAAGCAGGATTTGTGCCTTAATTTGGAAACACCCTACAATAGCCTAATGAGTTACAGAGGCAGTACAGATGCTGCTTCCTCCCATGTTGGACCATGCTCTTGCTCCCAGCTGACAACCAGATTTGGGGGTTTACCAAACAACCATCACAGCAAAAAAGAAAAAGGAGAAAATAGCCAGAATTCTTGGAGCTTTTGGATCTTCCCTCGACTATTAGGAAATCTTTTAACTTTTTCAGTAGGGGATCCGGAAGAAATGCAACAGGGAAACTTTCACCTGGGCAAGACCCCAGCTCAAAAGACCTCAAAACGCCCTTGCTATAAACAGAACCTTTGGAATGTTAATTTATGACATGCTTTCCATATGGATTATTAATATGACTTTATTTTTTCAACTTCCAATCTAGTAAAATAATTGAAAGTTTGGCCTGGCGAGCGTGATTATGCACAAAAGGGAACGTTGCCCATTTGGATTAGCTAAAACCAGCCAGGCTGATTCTTTCCACCAGGTCTGAAACACGCACTGCTCCCAGACTTCCCTGGGATACAGTGCCATCTGTGTTCCCTGGTAGACCTGAAAAGGGAAGAAGGACTTAACGGGATTTGGAGTGGAAAATCCAAGCTCAGCCCAAGGTGTGTGCAACAAAGAAGTTCACAGACAAAAGGGGAATATATTCCCTCAGTCCTTTCTCCTCTCAGAAGGGTCTATAGCAGTGGTAGGCAACCTATGGCACGCATGCCGGACACTGCCCGGGTCCCGGCCACCGGTCCGGGGGGCTCTGCATTTTAATTTAATTTTAAATGAAGCTTAAAAAGAAGGCAAACCAGGAAAACATGGGGGGGGGGGGGAGATAGCTCAGTGGTTTGAGCTTTGGCCTACTAAACCCAGGTTTGTGAGCTCAATACTTGAGGGGGGCCATTTAGGAATCTGGGGTAAAAATCTGTCTGGGGATTGATCCTGCTTTGAGCAGCAGGTTAGACTAGATGACCTCCTGAGGTCCCTTCCAGCCCTGATATTCTATGATCACAGCAGATCTAGCACCAGGTTTTTGAGAGGAAATAAGAAGATTACCTCACAAAATAAATATCACTTAAACTATTCACTTAAGAAAGGAAAGTTAATACCTAGGCATCATGCCTAAATATGAGATTTAGCCTCCTCTTAGAACTGCGCTCCTCCTCATGCCAGAAGTTCTGCATTATTGCATTATCTTCTCCTATGGGATTATACCGCCATCTGGTTCACACTATTGTTCTAAGTACTTCTAAGACTAAGTTTAGGTCTCAACCCTACATTCTGTATGCAATCATACATGCAATTATTTATCTGCTTACATACATACACACTGTTCATTAATAAGAGTTGAGGTTTACGGTAGAAAAGTAATGTCTTCCAGGTTGAAAAAGTAACTGCTTTCAAGTTTTTCAACCCAAGGGACAATGGGATACCTTATAAACTAAAAACCTTACTCAATATATGTTTTATTATGCCGTTTAAAAATACATGTTCCTCTCCAAATGTGCTTCACTTTCACTTACTGTCAGCTGATGGAGCTCTCTTTTTTGTTTTTGTTTTTTTAAACTCACAGGGGCATATGAGCTGCTTATCCAATGGAAGCGCTCTAACAGCAGCCATCTTGGTTAAGGAGAAGGAAAAAATATTTCAGCGATCTTATCCCTGTCTGCAAATGTCTGTTGGCAGGATTGGGCATGATCGCACATCTGTGCCCAAGAGCGGTCCACCGTGGGAACCGCTACTAGGTTTCACCTGCTGGCTGTAAGCATGGCTGTAGGCAGCACTATAATATCAGGCCCTGGCACTTCAAATTTCTGGGCAGTTCACTTGACTTCACTAGGACTTGGGGTGATCATGAACTCACCACCTCGGCAGGATCAGATTCTTAGTCCCTTGCTTTTCTTACACTAAGGGTTAAATCAAGAGAGAGGCTTGATCGTCCACACACCTTCCACTAGATTCCCATGGGAATTGCAGGTGCTCACCATCTCTATGGAATTGGCCCCCAAATCACTCACAAAATCAATGTAAAACAATAAAACGGGAGGGGTTGGGGCAGTAGGATGCTACTTTTTTCCATTCTGGTTCACTATTGATAGTGGTGTGTGGGGAGGGGGCGCGGGGGGGATTGAAAGGCATACTTCCTACTCTGATGAACACCAACAAGACTAATGAACTCCCTAGTCTTTTCCTGTTTCTACTGCAGCTTAATTGAAGGGAGGAGAATTTGGCCCAATACTCCTTTTAGTTAGCTTTCCACTACTAATCTCTGCTCATGCATCCTCTGCTGTCATTCCTACACCTGCCCTGGGTCCAGTTTGTCAGGCTTTTACTCATGATACTACTCATGCCCACAGTGAGTCCGTGAGAAGGAAAGACTGGAATTCCAGACGCTCAGCACCTCCTACCAGAAGGTGAATGCCCTCAACTCTCCCTATTTGCCAATCAATTTGTTTCCAAATGAATGGGAGTGGAGGATTCTCTGCACTTTGTAGGAGGTGCTCAGAACCCTGCAGGGTCAGGCCCATAGATCCTCTGAACAGGGTTGTCTTCAATGGACTTGATTCTCCAAGGGGTGGTGTCAATGGAACACGAAGATGCTCGCAGGAACTTTCCAGGATCTGGCACTGTTTATCTATACAGCGCCTTGCACCCACCTAAAGCATCTGGTAAATAAAATAGTCATGAGCTCTCCCGTCTCTTGGGAACTGGTGGAGAGAAAAGCACCATTCTATGGCCACCCTTTGAACATATTATATACCGTCTGTGTGTGCTTGGGAATGCATTGCTTAGGTCATGGACCGCCAGGAGGGAAGCAACCACACCACTGAAATGAACCTCTTAACACTGCGGGCTAGAGTTTTACAAGCACAAACCCAATGAAAGCAAACAGCCGCTGGGCTAACGATCCTCTGTTCGGAAGTAGCACGTAGGTGGTGCGCGTGGGTGGGGTGGGGATGGAGGCGGATGCGGGAGAGATGGAAGATCTGTACAGAGTTGTTTAGCGTGCTTGTTAGATGGTTTTCCCTGTCATTGCTCATGCTAGCACAGACCCTGGTTTCAACAGATGGTTAGCCACATCCATTCCAGGGGGATTATTATTTTTTGTGTGTGTGTGCTAACCACGAGGGCCACAACGTTTTGCAATGCCATCAATCCCCACGCTGCTACAGGCCTCTCACATGCGAAGCAGGGAGGAATAAGGAAGAAATGTTTGAAATAAAAACAAAACAAAACGGAGGCTGGTATTTGCTTAGGAATTTTCACCACAATGCTGAAGCGGCATAAGTGCCGTCTTTGTTCAATCAAAAACTGCTTTTGGGTTGAATGGAGGCCACCACTAACAAGATATTTGGCGGGGAAGGAAATTTCCTAATGGGCAAAGTGAATTTAGGGGTTGATGGAGCATTTGATTCTGGGTCTGGTTTGTAGAGCTGGAGAAACAGAAATACAGTTTCCCTATCTCAGCCAATACATACAACATGCCACAGAACACATATAGTGCTGGCATCTTAACCACAGGGCTAATGGATATGAATGGGAACTATATTCTTGTGTGAGCAGGGGGAGTGATAAAGTGACAGATAAGAGAACTCAGAGGGAGTGACACAAGGTATTTTGCACCATTTGGGATGAATTTTCTGGCAAGATGGATTGATTACAGATGCTCTTATTGAACTGTATGGATTCTTGCCTGCAGGGAACCAGCTCAGAGTGAGTTTGGCTTATATAGCGTATTATATAATCATCTGACGTTTGCACTGAGTAAGTTTTCCCATCTCAGGTTTTCCCCCTGATTAAATCCTCCATTGCCCTGCAGGAGTTCTTGGGATCTCCATTTTCCCTTCCTTGACATCTTCGAAGGCAAACAATATGGGTGCTGCCATCTTGCCATCTGAGCAGAAATGGAAGGCCCTCCTTTCAGACCCTGTATTGGCTGGTTCCTACTGATCCTCTCGCTTTTTACTGGTATCAGTTGGTGGGCCAGTAGCCCACAGAGCCTAAGGAGCAATAGACTATGCTGTTTAGTTTCCAAAACTTATTTGCCTAGTGAGAAGTTCATATTTTTTAAAACCAGAAGGGTGCCGTCAAGATCTAGGCTGAACTTCTGCATAGCACAGACCAAAGCATTTCATCCAGGATTCCTGCAAGGAAAGGAATACTTTTTCCTTTATATGTGAGTGAACATTATCAAGCCCATTTAACAACCACTCAGGAACAGCATATGTTGCCTCTGCAGTGTTGCTAGTCCATGAAGTGACTGAGACCGGAAGGAAAAGGTGGGGCGAGGCCCTGTGGCCCCTGAGCCACATCGCTCCTTAAGTTAAAATAGTTTCTATTGCCCTACTCCAAAATGTCTCTGAATAACCAGCTTCTAGCTTCACAGCAGCTGCTACAACCAGTGAAATTGCAACAACGGAAAGCGGCGATAGCAGAAAAGGAGGAGACGGAAATGGCAGAAGACCAACGTCTACAGCTTTCATGAACAACCAACCCTGTGTTTCCATTATAACAGACTCCTCTGTCACTGATAATTGAACTTGATCTGTTTTACCCACAATCACCTTTGGCTTTCAACACGTCTCTTACACTGTGGCCAATTACCTTGCAGTAGATGCTTGCCGTTATGGAGACTGCATCTGCAATGACATAAGCTAGGATAAAATCACAAAGAATATCAATTCTTATGCCTCAGGGCATAAGCTGATCACCAGCTGGGGTCAGGAAGAAATTTCCCCCTATAGTATACTGGGGCTTTTACTCCTTCCTCTGAAGTATCCAGAATTGGCAACTGCTGGAAGCAAGATACGGGGCTGGATGGGCCAAGTCCTCATGCAGCAATTCTTGCGTTCTTATGAGCCTACACTGATACTTTTACTGCTTCATTTTCCTCTCTCACCAAACTAAGCCTACACAACTGGCATTGGGCTAGTCTTCTGTCTTTGCTGAGTCAGCAATTGCAGGTAGAGAAGGTGATATAGAAAGTTTGTGATACAGCCAGGAGTAAAACACCGATCGCTTAACACCAAGTCTTGTGCAGAAATGCCATGCCCAGCCTCCCATCTTTTCTGTGTTTTTTTTTTTTTTGCAACCTTGTAGAGGTCTGTGTAAGTTACAGGTGAGCAGTTGAACAGAGAGCTGTGGGAGGGTCCAGTAGATGGTTCATGGAATATGAGACAGAATAAGTGGATTCTATTCCTGACTCTGCTAGGACGCTCTGGGCAACTCTCTTTACGGTCATTTATCCCCCTCTAAAGTGGGAACAATTATACTTACCTTCATTTATTAAATGAGTTGAGATTAGTGGATGCAAAGTGCAAAGCATTATTAAATAGGTGCTTCTCTAAACCAGACCAACTCTCTCTGTGTGAGCTTCAACGTATCTCCAATGACTGCTCTTCAGCACAATGGCAAAACAAGTCCCTCATGCCACTGGATGTTTTGCTCTCATCGGTCCTAAGAAAAGAATCTGGCAATCTACATCGCTGCCCGGAAAGCAAACAGAGAACTTTTGGGATGTAACAAAGCTTTTTTAAAGAAAAGCCAGAAGACTTGGAAGCCTGAGAGTTAGGTTTGTATATAAAAAATAAAAGTTCTTTTCCAATGTTTCCTTGTGCCTCTCTCAGTGGAATTGTAATGATTTTGCAAGTCTCCTGCTTTTCTTGACCACCGTGAAGCAATCATTTGTTGATACACTATGCTGCCTGAAAAAGACCTCTATCCCATCTATCCCCTCCTCTGGGGAGAGGATGCGAGGAACTTGGGTTTAATTGGGTAGCCAGCTGCAGGTCTAATGTGAAGCCATTGCTTTCCCAAGGAGATCAGGAAAAACCCGAGCAAGAGTCTAGCAGCAAAAATGGAACTAAGAGCTCCTGGGTGGTAATATTCACACTTTTGTAATGACTAAGAAAAAGCCCTAAGCTGTGTTAGAAATAGCTTCCTGCTGGTTAAAAACCATGAAACTTGGACTTGCATTGTTGCAGCTGGATTTAGCCTTAGCAATGCTCCAGATGGGAGGTTGGGAAGAACTCACCTCTGAGGACAGTGAAGGGGAGATGGAAACGTGGGAGCGTTCCTGTGCTGGATGGGGCTTCCTGATGCCCCTTCTAAATGTTACTACCAAACAGAAGGGAAATTTAGGGGTTGATTTCCCTGAAAGATCTTAATTTTTCACACTGTACTCATATGAGTACCTGCTTTGAGGTCCGTGGGGTCTCCTCATGTAAGCAAAGTAGGGCTTGGAAAACATTAGCTGCTCGGGCATGAGCACCATACTCGAAACAAAGATTTGCCACCATGCCAATATTTTTGCAACAAACTGTTTGCTTAAACATCCCTGCTGGGGATGTCTTCTCCTTGGCACTCATGACAACGCTTCTAAAGAGTAAATGGGAGGGGATGGCCCCAAATTGCGCTAGATGTTAGGTATCTTCAGAATAATTCCAAGAGAAGACCTGCTCCCCACTTGGACACTTTGTTCCCCTCCATACTCAGTGAATTCTGGGGACAAGGTCTAAACCAGGGCTGGCCAATGTGAGCCTCAGAAGGAGCCAGAATTTACCAATGTGCATTGCCAAAGAGCCACAGTAACACATCAGCAGCCCCCTTATCAGCTCCCCCCCGCACCTCCAGTGTCTCCTACCCGCCAGCAGCACCTAACCCTCCATCCCTGCACCTCCCGCCTGCTGCGATCAGCAGTTTTGTGGTGTGCAGGAGGCTCGGGGGGGGGAGGGGAGGGGAAGGAGGAGCAAGGCATGGCAGACTCAGGGGAAGGGGCAGGGGCCTTGGGGGAAGGGGTGGAGTGGGGGCTAGGGCCTGGGGCAGTGCCAGGGGTTGAGCAGTGAGCACCCTGTAGCACATTGGAAAGTTGGCACCTGTAGCTCCAGCCCCGGAGTCGGTGCCTATACAAGGAGCCGCATATTAACCTCTGAAGAGCCGCATGTGGCTCCGGAGCCGCAGGTTGGCCACCCCTGGTCTAAATGCTTCCAGCAAAGGCACTTAACATGCATCTGTTTGCCAAGTGGTGCTGCCTCCTTCCTTGGATATGGTTATGAGAATGTGGTTTCATTTAACTGGGAAAACAAAGTGACTAGCGTTTCCATTCTGCCCATCTGTAACCCATGCGCACACCTGGTACTGGGGTATTATCGCTGGCCAAGCGGGAAAGTTTTATATGAGCCCCTTGTTGCTGGTATTGGCAGCTCACCTCACTGTTCCCGTAATACTGCAGCAGACATCTGGGCCAGAGAGAAGAGCACAAGGGGAGATGGAAGACCAGGTTGGAGCTGGGGCATAGGGAGGCGAGATGGGTTAAGCAGGAGATGTGAGGTGGATGTACAGGTCTAAGCTAGGAGAGTTAAAAGATGAGGTAAGCCCTAGCAGGAGATCTGTTCTAATCCTGTAGCACAGACCTGAGACCAGGCAGAAGGTGGCAATAGGATGAGCACTGCATAGCATCTCCAGTCAGACCCTCGTGTTAACTTTCCTCCTTCCTTAGTGCTCTTTTTTGTTGTCCAGTGTTCTTCCTTTATCTTCCTTTCCTAGGGATCAGGCAGAGGGGCAGAGCTAGGAGCTTCCATCCACTATCCTCTGGCTTGCATGGATTTGTGTCACATCTCTACAGAACATCGGGCTCACACTGTCCAACTGTGTGCAGTGAAACTCTCCCTGAGCAGCCCTCACCAAACAATGACACGCCACCAGAGAAGTAGATCACAACATGGAAAGGGCCACACAAATACCCCAAGAGAACCTGCTTCAATAAAGAAATAAACCCCTCTCTGACTGCACACCCTTCGTTGTCACCTACCACCCCACGTTGGAATCCATACGGGATATAATAAAACAGCTGCAACCCATACTTGATGGGGACCACATCCTGAAAGAAAGCCATCCTGAACCCCCTCTTCTGGCCTTCAAACAACCCCCCCAACCTCTCCAAGATCATAATCAGAAGCAAGTTCCCCACAGACCAGGGCACACCAAATCAAAGTGGCACAGACCCTGCCAGAACAACAGATGAAAAATCACTCCACTGCTACAATGATCAACTCCTACCCCAATACACCAGTTAAGATCCATGGGTCCTACACATGCCTATCACAACATGTGGTGTGCCTCACCCAATGCACTAAATGCCCCCAAAACAACTACGTAGATGAAACTAGACAATCACTACGCTCTCGGACAGGAGAATGAAAAAAAGACAAAAACACCATTATCACCTGTGGGAAAACACTTTTCACAAAGTGATTTCTCTGTATCTGACCCCCTCAGTCCTCGTCCTCAAAGGAAACCTGCACAACACTTTCAAAAGATGAGCCTAGGAGCTTAAATTCATAACTTTGCTGGACACTAAACATCATGGACTGAATAGAGACACCAGATTTATGGTTTATTACAACAATCTGTAACCAACTAACAACCCTCACCCCATCTTCCTTCCCTGCCTCCTTTTCTGCCTATGACTGGAGGGATGTTAATGAGTCACTTCACCTTGAACGGTATCTTGGAATATGTGTTAACTACTTATGCTAAATAACATGCTCCACCTTGTATTTAGCGGTGACACTCTTGAGTACATTTCCCAGACCCAAAGGAGAGCTCTGCGTACATTCGAAAGCTTCTCTGTCACCAGCAGAAGTTGGTCCAATAAAAGATATTACCTCTCGTACCTTGTCTCTCGACTCCTAAAAAGACAGTGCAATTTTTTTTAAAAGTCTCACTGCACATCTGTGCAACTGTATATGTATTGTGAGGCTCTGGTATCATTTCAGGGTATATGCATGTTTCTATCACTAATACTGTAGAATCTGTACCAGGAAATTGTAGGACACAAAATAGGAAGAAACATAATAAAATTAAGATGTTGCCCCATCTATTAAAACTGTTAAATCCATTTCCCTGCAGCATTTTATTAAGCTTATCCTATAATGGGGAATAAGCAGGAAGAACTGGAAGTGCTAATAAATAAATACAACTATGACATTGTTGGCATCACTGAAACTTGGTGGGATAATACACATGATTGGAATGTTGGTGTGGATGGGTACAGCTTGCTCAGGAAGGATAGACAGGGGAAAAAGGGAGGAGGTGTTGCCTTATATATTAAAAATGTACACACTTGGACTCAGGTAGAGATGGACATAGGAGACTGAAGTGTTGAGAGTCTCTGGGTTAGGCTTAAAGGGGCAAAAAACAAGGGAGATGTCATGCTAGGAGTCTACTACAGGCCACCTAACCAGGTGGAAGAGGTGGATGAGGCTTTTTTCAAGCAACTAACAAAATCATCCAAAGCCCAAGATTTGGTGGTGATGGGGGACTTCAACTATCCGGATATATGTTGGGAAAATAACACAACCGGGCACAGACTATCCAACAAATTCTTGGACTGCATTGGAGACAACTTTTTATTTCAGAAGGTTGAAAAAGCTACTAGGGGGGAAGCTGTTCTAGACTTGATTTTAACAAATAGGGAGGAACTCGTTGAGAATGTGAAAGTAGAAGGCAGCCTGGGTGAAAGTGATCATGAAATCATAGAGTTTGCAATTCTAAGGAAGGGTAGAAGGGAGAACAGCAAAATAGAGACAATGGATTTCAGGAAGGCAGATTTTGGGAAGCTCAGAGAGCTGATGGGTAAGGTCCCATGGGAATCAAGACTGAGGGGAAAAACAACTGAGGAGAGTTGGCAGTTTTTCAAAAGGACGCTATTAAGGGCCCAAAAGCAAGCTATTCCGCTGGTTAGGAAAGATAGAAAATGTGGCAAAAGACCACCTTGGCTTAACCACGAGATCTTGCACGATCTAAAAAATAAAAAGGAGTCATATAAAAAATGGAAACTAGGACAGATTACAAAGGATGAATATAGGCAAACAACACAGGAATGCAGGGGCAAGATTAGAAAGGCAAAGGCACAAAATGAGCTCAAATTAGCTACGGGAATAAAAGGAAACAAGAAGACTTTTTATCAATACATTAGAAGCAAGAGGAAGACCAAAGACAGGGTAGGCCCACTGCTTAGTGAAGAGGGAGAAACAGTAACAGGAAACTTGGAAATGGCAGAGATGCTTAATGACTTCTTTGTTTCGGTCTTCACCGAGAAGTCTGAAGGAATGCCTAACATAGTGAATGCTAATGGGAAGGGGGTAGGTTTAGCGGATAAAATAAAAAAAGAACAAGTTAGAAATCACTTAGAAAAGTTAGATGCCTGCAAGTCACCCGGGCCTGATGAAATGCATCCTAGAATACTCAAGGAGCTAATAGAGGAGGTATCTGAGCCTCTAGCTATTATCTTTGGAAAGTCATGGGAGACAGGAGAGATTCCAGAAGACTGGAAAAGGGCAAATATAGTGCCCATCTATAAAAAGGGAAATAAAAACAACCCAGGTAACTACAGACCAGTTAGTTTAACTTCTGTGCCAGGGAAGATAATGGAGCAAGTAATTAAGGAAATCATCTGCAAACACTTGGAAGGTGGTAAGGTGATAGGGAACAGCCAGCATGGATTTGTGAAGAACAAATCATGTCAAACCAATCTGATAGCTTTCTTTGATAGGATAACGAGCCTTGTGGATAAGGGTGAAGCGGTGGATGTGGTATACCTAGACTTTAGTAAGGCATTTGATACGGTCTCGCATGATATTCTTATCGATAAACTAGGGAAATACAAATTAGATGGGGCTACTATAAGGTGGGTGCATAACTGGCTGGATAACCGTACTCAGAGAGTTGTTATTAATGGTTCCCAATCCTGCTGGAAAGGCGTAACGAGTGGGGTTCCGCAGGGGTCTGTTTTGGGACCGGCTCTGTTCAATATCTTCATCAACGACTAAGATATTGGCATAGAAAGTACGCTTATTAAGTTTGCGGATGATACCAAACTGGGAGGGATTGCAACTGCTTTGGAGGACAGGGTCATAATTCAAAATGATCTGGACAAATTGGAGAAATGGGCTGAGGTAAACAGGATGAAGTTTAACAAAGACAAATGCAAAGTGCTCCACTTAGGAAGGAAAAATCAATTTCACACATACAGAATGGGAAAAGACTGTCTAGGAAGGAGTACGGCAGAAAGGGATCTAGGGGTTATAGTGGACCACAAGCTAAATATGAGTCAACAGTGTGATGCTGTTGCAAAAAAAGCAAACATGATTCTGGGATGCATTAACAGGTGTGTTGTGAGCAAGACACGAGAAGTCCTTCTTCCGCTCTACTCTGCTCTGGTTAGGCCTCAGCTGGAGTATTGTGTCCAGTTCTGGGCGCCGCATTTTAAAAAAGATGTGGAGAAATTGGAAAGGGTCCAAAGAAGAGCAACAAGAATGATTAAAGGTCTTGAGAACATGACCTATGAAGGAAGGCTGAAAGAACTGGGTTTGTTTAGTTTGGAAAAGAGAAGACTGAGAGGGGACATGATAGCAGTTTTCAGGTATCTAATAGGGTGTCATAAGGAGGAGGGAGAGAACTTGTTCACCTTAGCCTCTAAGGATAGAACCAGAAACAATGGGTTTAAACTGCAGCAAGGGAGGTCTAGGTTGGACATTAGGAAAAAGTTCCTAACTGTCAGGGTGGTTAAACACTGGAACAAATTGCCTAGGGAGGTTGTGGAATCTCCGTCTCTGGAGATATTTAAGAGTAGGTTAGATAAATGTCTATCAGGGATGGTCTAGACAGTATTTGGTCCTGCCATGCGGGCAGGGGACTGGACTCGATGACCTCTCGAGGTCCCTTCCAGTCCTATAATCTATGAATCTATGAATCTATGAATCTATAATGTAACTAATGAGGTAATAACAGCACATGTGACAATATCTGGACAAGGTTGCATACCCATTGGAACCTATTCTAATGACACTGTACATTTTTATAACCTAAGGATGGTTGAATTGATCGCTGGGATGTGGTACAACTGCGGTCTCACCAAGCTCATTTTCTAAGCACCACAATGTTATTTTATTGGGTTTTAGTGATCCTTGGTTTTGACTTACACTGATCATATTGGACTCAACACATTTCTAGCTTGGTAGATGATTTCATCTCTTTGCAGCTCAGTGCTGTGTGTATCCAGGAAGTTTGGAAGCCTGGCTCTTTGATAAGCACATTGTTTCTGGGCATTTGAATAGATTAAAGCATCAGTCCAATTTGGAAACCTATGGGCACTGATAGAATCTCTCCAGGGCCCTGAACCAGAAGTGAATTTCAGATCATTTGTATTTCACACACATGGAAACTAAGTAGCCCGCCAGTCTTCAGAGTGTTCAGTATAAAACAGGCCAGAGTCTTGTTTACGCTAAGGCCTTTTTGCACGGTTCCAGCAGTAAATTACACTGCCACTGTGGCGTGAAGGAGCCGTGGCATAAATGAGAATCAGGCCCAATATTCTTTGATTGATTGAATTTAGAACAAAATTCTGTGCTCCCTGATACCAGTGTAAATGTAACTCATCTATCCAGAAAGAAACTGGAGGGAAAAAAAGCTTATAATGTATTCAACCTCTAAAATCTATTCATCCTCGGAAATATCACAGATTGTATTCCCAGAATTGCCGGGATCCTGGTAGTTGTTACAAACAAAATTGGAATTTATTTTTTACGTTTTCAGTGCCAGGGGTATGATTTGTTCTGCAGATCTTGCTGGTTTCTTTCCTCTCTCTATTTTACTGTCACTGAAGCAGCCATTAAAAATGGTGCAATAGACGAATTCTGCAGGTCAGATCCTCAGCTGATATAAACGGGGCTAGCAGCAAGGAAGCCAATGGAGCTACTCGGATTTACACCATCTGAGGATCTGGCCCTCCATGAGGGAACTTCGTTGTAGCTGTAGCCAGGAAATACGGAGAGCTTTAAAAGGAAAATCAGCTGTTACATGCTGAGCTTTGGAAGGGCCTAGTATGCATTGCCATAATCAATTTCCCACAGAGTGGTGGTCTAAAAGGAAGGTCTCCTCAGACAACCTAGTAAAACTTAATAAGCCTTCTGTCTTCAGACCCGGCCTTTGAATGGAAGTGAAATGTGTAATGGCTAATGCACTTGAGGATATGTTTAGGCATCTGGCATCTGCTTGTTCAGAAATAGTTTTGGCATGGATTTCCCGAACAGCAAATCTACTTACACTTAAGAAAACATGTTGTTTGTTGTTATGGTGCATTACTAGAATAATTCAAAAATATTCATAGGGGGCGGAAGGGAGAGCAATTTAGTTCTGGTTTTCTGGTATCCTGATTTCTTTTCTCTCTCTCTCTCTCTCTTTTTTTTTTTGGAGATACCACAACATTCTTCTAAGCAAGGTTATCTTGATGGAAAAAATATGATCTGTTCATTGCAGAGACATGGAAAAATAGTTAATAGTTTTGTTGTCTCTTTCAGGATAGATTTCGGTCTCTGCAACCTTTGTGCAAAAGCACAGATAACAAAACAAGGGAGACAGACATTGGGGAGTAAAACAAGAAGGTTCAGAAAATACTCTGCATTAATTTTACTTTGACATTTATGCTTTAATAGATTCCAGAAGCCTCATAATTTCTAGTCAGTCTGAAATGGCTGTTTGATTTTCACCCTTGATGAAAAAATGATACACTTTGAAATGCTTAGTATTGTGCCCTTGAAGCATACAAAATATGAAAAGAATATACTGTAACCACCTAGCATTTTCTCCACACTGCAGACCATGGCTCCTCCAAACTAACAGGGGATGGCTAGGACAGAACTAGTAGGCAAAGACAACTCAGATCTTTCTGTTGTGAAAGTATTACATTTCCCATAGTCGAAGTAGAGCACCTATGACTCGCAATCAAACAGTTCTGATTTCAGTCAGTAAGGCGAAGTGGTGCACACACATACACACACACTAGTTCACTACTGCCTTGACCCTGTAGAACACATAAGTGTAACGTCAACAGCCCCTGCTTGGCGGTGGGTGGGATCGAACCTGGGACCTCTGAAACTTAGTGTATGGGCCTCTACTGCATAAGCTAAAAGCCATCAATCGCTAGCTGGATTAGGTGCCACTAGACGAGGACAGAGTGCCATACCAAGCAGGCATGGGTACATACGCACATGTGTAACTTTAAGAACAGAGTAGTACCTTTGAAAAAAATGGAACTACTCATGCTTAAAGTTATACACTCACTTAGGTATTTTGCTGGATTAGTTTTTCTTGTTGGATGACTACAGAGCACCGTTGAACCTCAGACATTGGGGATAGTGAGGAACTAGCAAGCAGACCTGATGATGCATGATACAAAGACAAGGTGTTTCAGAAGAGTGATACTGGTGTAATAACAATAAGCCCTGGCTCTTTTCATCAGTAGAGATCAAAGCAGGTCAATATCACTATCCCCATTTTATAGATGGGGAAACTGAGGCAGAAAGCAGAAGTGACTCATCTAAGATCATTGAGGAGGCCAGCGACCAAGCTAGGAATAAAACCCAGAGCTCCTGAGTCCCAGTGCAATATCCTACTCACTAGGTCATGCTACCTTACCATATAGCAGCTCTACAGTATGCCTCTGTCTCAGATCTACCCAGGTTACAGGTAACTAAAGAGGGGATAAGCCCCAAAATTCAAAACTGGATCTGAACATTCCCACGTTCAGGGGCATTTTGATCTGGAAGGTGGGCTCAGATCCATTTGTAATAATCACTGCAATTTGTTATTGTCTAATGCCTGGCCGATGGCCTATTTGAATTGATGAGTTCTTAAAACCCCATGAGTGGCCAAAACCCCTCCATCACAGCTGGGACCCTTGATAACTGTCCTAGCAGAGAGGCTGAAGACTGGCAGAGAGGGAGACAAAGAGGTTTTTAAAGGCACAAGTGATAGTTAGGTACCTAGGCCCAGATCCTTAAAGGTATTTAGCTGCATAATTCCCCTAATGCATAAACAACTTTGAGGGGCTGGGCTCTAGTTCCCATTGACTTTCAGCACCAGTGAAAATCTCAATATGGCAACTAACCGCCCCTCTGCTATGGAACATGGTTGAAGCACATCAGAGGGCAGCATGGGGGTTTGCTTGCACTGATCTGACTGTACCATATCTGCACGGTAGATAAACAGAATGCTTTTCATTTCCAGGCCAATGCAACATTCTTCCACAAGCAATAAATTTAGGTTTTGTTTTTAAAAAAAATATTTTAAAAAGGTTGAACTACACAAAGATTCAGCCCTGAAAATTCTAAAATAGGCTGGCTGCATTTTCCTTGCCTAGCGAGCGATCAAGACATATCGTTACAGCTTCATTCAGAAATGTCATATGGAAATGTCATTCTGACACTAAAACGATGTTTCCAAATGTATGGTCAGTTCATCGAAGAATTTAGTCTCATTCATCTCTCCTATTGGACAGAAAATGGACAATAAATTATTGAGGCCCAGAAAGCAAATAACCACTGACAAAAAATACCAGGCTGATAAAGGCAACAGATGTTAGCTTGATTTTCTTTTCTACCTTAACGTCTTCCGTTATCTCCTTATTGTTGAATGTGGTTCCATGGAAAGGTGAGATGGTAGTGTGGTGTAACGGATAGAGCTAGGACTGGGAGTCAGGAGCACTGACATAAGGATTTGCAGACTGGCTCAGACCTGCAACTTCTGTAGTCTAGTCTCCTCTCACCAACAGTGGTCAGTCCCAGATGCTTCAAAGGAAGGTGTAAGAACCCTGCAGGAGCAGCTGTAAGATAATATAACCCCCACAATAGATTTCATCCTGGTCTCCAATAGTTACACAGGCACAAGGTTTAATAGCCCTTCGGAATGTTTGTTATCCTTAAAGATGACATCCATATAATAGCCAACTCCTTTTTGAGTCTTGCTAAGTTCTTGGCCTCAATGACTCATCAAGGTATTTCATTTGATCACTTTTGAATTTCCCACCATTTAAATTAATTGAATGTCCCCCTGCTCTTCTGCTATAAGCCAGGGAGAACAGACATTCCTGCTCTACCTTCTCTATCCCATCCGTTATTTACAGACTTTTAACATGTTCCCTCCTCTTCATCATTAAACATCTGTAGCACTCTGGTTTCTTTTTAAATGTATGGCATTCTCTTTCTTAAAGAGCCAAGAGATTATTAATAACCACAATGGGAAAGTACGTCAGATTTTCATCTCGTCTGTAAGGCAGCACTTCCTAAGACTGTGCAAAGTCATTGGCTCACTGCTGACTCACAGGGAAAAATACTGCTTATGAAATCCTCTTCAGCAGTTCCTATAGCAACTTGGATTCTCCTAGATACCCTCCCCGCCACAGATTGATCATGCCTTGAGACAGAGTGCAGGGAGTTTCCAAGTGATCATGCACTCTGATCACTCTGACACCCATCATTTCTCCACCCCAGAGAAAGCTGATTAGGCAGGTGGGCTGGGTGAGCTAACAAGCCAAGCCGATTGGCTCAAGACCGATAAAGAGGCATAGGATGGACATGCCAGCAAGGAGAGAGGAACCAGGTTAGCTGAGCCAGTTTCACAGAGGCCTGAGGGAAGGGAATCTTCTCCTCCTCTGAGGTCCTGAGGAGAGGACTGAAAATACAGAGGATATTGTGAATAGTTCTGTCCCACCGGACTGTGAAAGTGTTGATGGAGGGAATGCAAATGAACAGCACAGTGGATATGTAGTCAGTAGAGTCTGAGCTGGTTTCTATGGGGCTAGAAGGCAGGAGTGGAGCGGGCTACATGCCTGAACTTGATTAGCCTGTAAGATACGATGCAAATACAGGCCAAAGAGATATGGCTGCAGGCCAGCTAAGAGATGCATTTGCTTAGAAAAACAGCCCGACCACTAAAATATGTAGCAGAGTGTGCGATACTGTAAGGATAAAACTAGATAAGTGTCTATCCCTCACTGACATCAAAGTGGTTTTTTTAAAGCTCGTCAAGTGGCACTTATATAACAAATTCAGTACTAAGTAACAAAAACTAAAGGGCACACCAATTGCATACCATCCTTAGCCCACGGATACAGCACTGAACTGGGAGAAGAGAGACCTGGGTTTTATTCCTAGCTCCACCACCGACCTGTTGTGTGACCCTGGGAAAGTCACTCCACTTCTCCGTGACTCTGTTTCCTCTACTCCTCCTGGTCTAGTAAAGCTCTTTAGAGCAAGGGCTATTTCTTGGTAGGTGTTTGTGGAACCCACACACCTTCTGGTTGTGGTGTTCTGTCCCATCTACTGGCACCAAGACCACTTAAAGAGAGAGAGAAAATGAGATTGCTCTACAGCCTGAGCTAATGGCCAGTTGACTTTTTGGCTCATACACTAAGCTGCAGAGGTCCCCGGTTCGATCCTACCCACCAACAATTGGGGTCTGTCGGCATTCCATTTGTACAGTGCCTAACACAATGGGGCCCTGATTTCTGCGGAGGTCCCACCGTGTTGCTGTGATATAAAACTCCTAATGGCTTCAGTGGGAGTCTTGCCTGTGTAGAGCCTGCAGCATTTGGTAAAGACATAAGTTAGGTCCATGTTTCTAAGTGCCCCGTTCTTGAATGGAAGGATGTAAATGGAAAACCACATCATTCATTTTATTATTGTGATGAGTCAAAGTTGAGTTTTTATGGCAAATCAACGGAAACTTATTTTCCCAATGACATCTAGGATGATCTTCATTTCCTACGTAGTTCTACTTTGAGTTTTAATACCCATGGTGATCTACGTGATCAACACTAAAGGCCTAATCCAAAGGCCAGTGAAATAAATTGAAAGATATCCATTGACTCCTCTGGGAGTCAGATGAGACTATACAACACGACTTTGATCTAATGCATGAATCTGCCTTTTCTGTTGATTCAAAGCCCAGTGAAGTCAACAGAAAGATTCCCATTGACTTCACTAGGCATTGGATCGCGCACGCTGCTAATATAACCAAGAGCCCATTAGCATAATAATGTTTATACTGTGCATGTCTGGAGTTGTTTGTTCCAGGATCAAGCTATACTGAAGAACAGAAATAAAATAACCACTTTGCCCTTTAGAAAATGTTTTAGAAGTTTAACAGACACAGTTGTTACCAAATAAAATGATACCAGATTTGTGGGATGAAATTTATTCTGGACTCAGTTACTTGAAATTACAAAATCTATTCCAAGGGTCTCTTTAATCATAAATGTAAGTTATTGACAAAATAATCGAGGACGGGCAGTTTGGATTTCAATAACCATGGGAAGATGTTGAGAAACCAAGAATCTGAAGTAAGTTCCATTTTGTCACTGGGAAATGCAAAACTGTCAGTCTTATTCGTGTATTGATATAATGGTACCTTGTCTTTAGGATATTTTTTTTCTTTTCACCAAAAGATAATACATTGTGGTTCAACATTGTGGTTTCCCTCTCAAACCATGGACTCTTTTTGCTTTTTTACACATAGAAAATAGTTCTTATTATGGAAAAGACAGCAGCGGAAGCAATGAGTTATGGAAGTTATAGCTAGGCAGGCGGTGAGTGGATTGGCTAAAAATTGTGCTTATCCTATTTTATTTTTTACACTACCTCCACTGTCCCTACCCTAACTGACCTGTTTGTTTTATTCACCTGTTATGTGCTATAAGATGTGGGGGCCCAGAAATGTCTCTTACTGTGTGTTTTCACATCACTTAGTACAATGGAGCCTTGTCCAGTTGGCCTGTAGGTCCTACAAGAATATAAATGTTAATTAATAATAAAGTTATAGAAAAGATCCAATCTCTCTCATGTCTAATATGCCCTAATTATCTCTCTCTCTCTCTCTCTCTCTATCTCTCACACACACACCTTTTAAAAAGTTTTCCTTGGCATTCATCAGGCTAATGAACCCAGCAAACTCATCAAGGTAATTTGTTAGGAAAATCTTGATCACCAGGAAACTTCTTCTGGAGTCTTTACAAGTCTATTTAAAATTTATCTTCAAAAGCAAGCTGTAAACAAGAGGCTGTACACAAGAGGCAGAGTCTAGAGCCTAGAAGAGGTGATGGAAATTCTGAGTTTCTAGGTTCTGACCCTAACTTTGTCAACTAATTATTGGGCCTCTCTGTTCCTCACTTCACCCAGCTGTAGGATGGGTAAGATTGGGCATGGCTGCCCAATCGTTTGGGGTGTAAATAGCAGTACGCACCAAAATACTGTGCTATTACTCACCCATAGGGATGCTGCAGGCACGAAGAAAAGGTTCCTAGTTGGTATTCACATAGTCCTCTTCAAACAGGACTTACATTAATGCCAAGTAGGAACTCTTCCGTTCATGCCCACAGCGTCCATACGGGGGAATTACAGTGCAGCACTTTGGTGCGCACTGCTTTTCACATCTCTGTAGTCCAAACTTTCAGGCAGTGTAGAGACGCCCATACAATTGTTACTACCCTACAAACAGAAATGTGGTAAAAATTAACTGATCCTATTGTTTGATCGAAAGCTTTCTCGATGGGCCTGCTTCGATGCCCAATGAAATCACCGGAAAGCCTCTCGTACTTCAGTGAGCTTTAGATGAGACTCTATATACATAGTCTATTGTATCAAGAGCAGGGGGTTGGACTAGATGACCTCTTGAGGTCCCTTCCAACTCTGATATTCTATGATTCTATGATATTGCAGTTGTTTTTGTTATTAATGATGATGATTATTGGTCTCTATGCATGCCATGTGTGCTATAACAATAAGAAAAGAGGAGAGCATTAACAAAATTAAATCTTAATTAAATCTTTGTCTAAGTAGCATGTCCTAAATTTCTGGTCATCTGCAAAACAGCTGGTCCACATGCTCTCACTCTCATTAAAAGATTTTTTAGAGTGTAATTTGGATGACAGTCCATGAATTATTCACTGCCTATTGCTGCAAATTCATCTATTTTTGCTTTTCCTTCCCCTCAACCCTCCCTCTATCCCTGGGATTATTTAATAAGGACAGCAGAAGAGCCAGATGTTTCTGTTGTAAGGGCAAGCACAGTACCTGTGGGTCATGGGAGGTGAGTTATTAAATGTAAATTGCCTATTATTTAAAACTTTCCAGAGCTTGGCATTTTTCATATCAAAATCCCACAGAGCCCTAAAATGACGTTGTTAGTTTTCACCATAATAAAATTTCTAACAATGTATTAACTTATCAAATACATTTCAGTAATAAAGCTCCTAATCCTAACTGAGAGGAGACCCTTTTTTGCTAGCGATTTTGTTTTCCATGTAATTTCATAGCATCAGGATGTCCTGCCACAGTTCTGGAAAGAAAGCCAAGCATTCCAAGGGATATAGGTTTTTCGAAGCATGTCTTAGCCCTGTTGCTTGCCAGTTACAGAAAGAGCAACTTGATTCCCAGCCATTAAAAAAAAATAAATTCAATTCAATTCAATTAAAAAAAGAGCCACGCTTTCTCCCCCTCCTCCATCCTTCAGACTGGAAGAACTTTGTCAGAACAGCACATGAATAGAATAGCAAAAACACATGCATCTTTTATATAGCAAAGACGAATCAAGTGCAGATTCACGGCAGAGATTGCTAAATGGCTCGGACCTTCACCTGCATAGCTGGCCACCTAGCAGACACTATGAATGTTTTACTTTCTACTCTGCTTTGGGCAGATAATAGAGTCGCTATTTATATTTTCACGGTGTGTGCTGCAAGGGGTGTATTTAGGGTGAAATTTACCCAGAGGCAGAAGGCCTAAGGAAGGTTTTCCACATCACTGAAGCTTTGTATTGTTCTTCCATGGATCTCAGATACAGGGATCACATAAGAAGTCTTCATACCCTGGCACACCATACAGGTGCACCATACCAGCCACAAAATAAACTTTTGCAGAGCGGGAGCCATTGGAAGTGGGCTGGCGAAGGAAGCTACTGGATTTGGACTTATATGGATCCAGTAGCATTGGGTCAGTGACTGGGGTGCGCCACATAATCTGCCATCTCTTTGAGCGAAATAGATTTCACAGCCCCGGTCCTCACTGATTTCATGACCAGAACTCAGTTCTCCCATAAATCAATAAGACATCACTAAGTGCCTACAGAGGCAATTAGAGTATGATCCAGCAGCCATTTAAGACAATAAAAAGACTTCCATGGACTCTGATGGACATTGGATCAGGCCTTTTTAGCACATATTTGAAGGGTGCAGGCAAGAGGCTGAGTGACGTCTGCTACCAAAGAAGTGCAATTGTAACACTTAAATGAACTGCCCAAATGTTTTTGCTTTTGTGCAATGGGGAAATATACAGTGGACAAGATACAGGTGTGGTTTACACATGTGAAGCTCCATTGACTTCAGAGTGATGATGATTTACACCAACTGAGGATTGGATCCACTGTGTGAAAAATAATATGCAAAAGAGTAGAGCTGGTCAATTATTACAAACACAAATGTATTCCCACCCCATTTTGTTCACTACTGGTGAACATTCATGTGAAAGGACTTTTGTTCTCAGCAATGTTTCAGAATGGCTGTTTTTCTTCCCAACACCTATTTGTTCCCAAAGTCACCCAGTTGGGGAGCAAAGTCAACATCATGTGATTTAGACCACCAATCACAAATCAATATACAGGGAAAAGTCATCAATAAGAGTTTATGAAGAAACCATAGGCTAGAATGAGTTCATATAAGTTGGTCTGGGAACGGTTACAAACAGCAAATATTCTTGTGCATTTGTGAATAGGAAAAAAAGTCTAAAGGTATTAAATAATTTTGTAATGAATAATACAACCAGATCAAGAAAATATTTAAATCTGTACTTTCACTAGGCAGTATAAGCATGGATATTTCATCACATACAGCCATTTAGAAAGCAGACACTGAAAGCCACTTCATAATTTGCAATACAGCAGAAAGGAGTTGGTCCAAATAAAACACTTTCTTGTACCAGAAATGGTATTTATTAAAAATTGGAATTTGGATAGAGCCTATTTATAGATAATTTATATTAGTTACATATTTCCTACACATACACACGTAAAATATGATCAAATACAAATAAAATAAAATAAAACCCACCCACAGTTCTATGGAGTAAATTTACAAATGAAGTATTTCCTTTTTACAGGCACATCCTCAGATATTTGAGGATTTTGTTAAACTTAAGTCTAACTACCATTTATGGACAAGACAAGCTTTGAAGAACAATCGCCTACCAGTAATCTTCAAAACGTTCTGCAATTAGGTGTCAAGGCACAAATAATTCTCTTTAGACAGCGGTACTGGAACAATTTCTATAGTGGGGGTGCTGGGAGCCATTGAACCAAACTGTAAATCTTGTATTTAATGGAATCCACTTCAAGACAGGGGGTGTGGCAGCACCCCTAATTCCAGCACCTATGCTTTAGGATTTACCATGTCATGATGGTGACCTGAACTAGATTTGAATAATGAAGGAAAAAAATGATGGCCTGGTGAAGAAGCCGCCGGGTACGTCTACACGATAAATCGATCCCCGATCGCTCTGCCGTCGACTCCTGTACCCCACCACGGCGAGAGGCAGAAGCGGAGTACAGCAAAATTGCAAGCTTTTTTGAGGAGTGTCTGTCTTTTTGTTCTGTGTTTGTACAGCGCCTAGCACAATGGGGACATCCTCCATGACTGGAGCTGCAAGATGCAACCATCATGCAAAGGAGAAATAATCAGAGTCAAATATTCAGTAATAATTCACACATCTGCATGTAATTAGCTTTTAGCCAGGCCACTAAATACAGAGTGAAATTATCACTGAAATGGCCGCCAGAATTGCCCCCCGAAGGCAACTTTTATCAATGTCTTGTCCTTTATTCTCAAGAAAATATTCCTTAGCGCTCAACCCCTCTTGAAATCAATGGGAGTTCTTGCACTGACCTTACTGAGAGTTGGATCAGGTAAACTTGGCAGAGAAATTATTTTGAGCACAGAAAATAAGTTTTGGAAGAACCCAGCTTGTTTTCTTAAAAGAAAAAACTGCCGTGCACGGGGCAGGAAATAGCGCACTCACGGGTGGTTTCCTCCTCACCAGAAGTTTATACACTGCAGCTGAGACAACACAGTGCAAAGACTTAAGTTGGAGTTGCACAAAAAGGATTCCCACAGCAGTGGGGCTGGGTTTGGATCCCAGTAAGGGATGGTCTTTTGAGATATGTACATATTGAAGTATTTGATGCCATTCCTCGTGGGGTGGAGTTATTTTTCCTAACAGGAGGTATCGCCCACCTTCCATTCCAAACAGCGATCAGTCAGCTTTTCAGTAGGCAGTTTTCTATATTTTCATTTACCGTGGTTCCCCTACAGAAAACAGGCCCAAAGACATTGATGGATAGCCCCAACCCTGAAGGCCATTTCAGTATAAGCTGTTGCTGCCTCATGGAACCACGACTGCTTGTCCATGAAGTCAAACACAGATTCAAAGACTGATCCGTTCTGGAATTTGTGCCTGACATGGTGTGCATTAAGTTATGCAAACATGCTAATTGGCAACATAAAATAAAGCAGCAATCTCTTGCCCTTCCAATAATGTTTCCTTTGGGGCTCAGCAGGGAAATGCCGCTAACATGAATGTTTTGTTAATGTTAGCGACAGTGACTGTAAACTATACTGGAAAAAAATGTCATGGATATTTCAAAAGAAGCTCATATAATTTTATAATTTTATACTCCCCGATAAGCCAGACATATCTGAGGGAATAGAAACCCTTTGCATGGCTTGTTCGGTGGCATTATGGAGTTTAGATGCAACTGTTTTACTATTTATCTCTTGCAAAGGTCTGGCGTGTGGCGGTGGTGTTAGTGATTTGTATTACAGAAGTGCCATAGGAGTACTTGTGGCCCCTTAGAGACTAACAAATTTATTTGAGCATAAGCTTTCGTAGGCTACATCCCATTTCTTCGGATGCATAGAATGGAACATCTATTGAGGAGATATATATACACACACATACAGAGAGCATGAACAGGTGGGAGTTGTCTTACCAACTCTGAGAGGCCAATTAAGTAAGAGAAAAAAAACAGACTAATACGGCTGCTACTCTGAAAACAGTGTCATAGATCCCCACCCAGTGGGACACCATCACTCTATAGACACTGTAGAAACCCCTAGATATAGACACTGCCTGTCCTGAAGAACGTACAATTTAAATGCAGAGAGTGGGAGAAAGGAAGCATTTCTGTTAGCTCCATTTTACAAAACAGACACCCAGTGAATGATTTGCCCACTGGGAGTCTGTGGCAGATCTGGGAATGGAACCTGGAGCTCGAGTCCCAGTCAAGGACTTCACCTAATGGGTCATCCTTCCTGCTGTATTAGTGCAGTCATGGTATACAGGACCATGCCCATGTATGTTAGAACAGAACTTGTCCCTAAGGCCAACCGACACATCTTGCACTGTTATAGCCCTCATGCAAGGTCTGATCCAAACTGGCCTGTGTGGCTTAGAAGAGATAGCAGAGCGTTTTTATGCACTGAAACAAGAACACCTAAGGCCACGCAGGTGTAGCTGTAACAGGATGTACATTTCCGCACAGTGGACAGACCCCCTGACCCCATTCCCTGTCCTCACTCACTGGGCCTCTCATCACATGGCATAGGAAAACTCATTGACATGCCAGGATATCCTCAACCCTGGCCCCATTCCAGCTACATACAATCCCTTGCAACCCACCTCAGCTAATCTCCCTGTCACAAAGAGCTTTCCTGACCTCATCCAACCTGCCCTCCCTTCCCTCAACCAGATTAACCGCTCAGCCTCTTTCTGACAACACTCAGCTGTTCCATAGTAACAGAGTGGTCAAAACCAAAAGGTCTGTTGTGCCCTAACAATCAAACCTCCTTTCTCCCATAATCACAGCCCAGCGCGCTAAAATTGCACAACAGAATGGATGGATGAAAGGTCTTTCTTTCCTTTCCCTTTCCAGGACAGCAGAGTATCCCCTTGGTGGTATGAGGGTGATACTGCAATGGCGCATCAGCTGTCCAGTCTGGAAAGTTCTTCATGAGTTGTGATAGGCATTCATTCACCCATCCATTCCCACCATGTTTTGTATCATTCCTAGACCCACTGCCCTATCAGGAATGCAGATGGATGCCTACTGCAGAAAAGGATCTGGGTATTATAGTGAATCACAAACTAAATATGAGTCAATACCGTAATACCGTTGCAAAAACCCAAACCTCATTATGGGATGTATTAGCAGGAGTGTTGTAAGCAAGACACGAGAAGTAATTCTTCCACTCTACTCAGCACAACTAAGGCCTCAGCTGGACTACTGTGTCCAGTTCTGGGCACTACAGTTTGGGAAAGATGTGGACAAATTGGAGAAAGTTCAGAGAAGATCAACAAAAATAATTAAAGGTCTAGAAAACATGACTGACGAGGAAAGATTGAAAACATTTGGTTTGTTTAGTCTGGAGAAGAGAAAACTGAGATGAAGACTGTTATCATGTCCCAAGTATGCAAAAGGTTGTTATAAAAAAGAGGGTGATAAATTGTTCTCCTTATCCACTGTGGACAGGACAAGATGTAATGGGCTTAAATTGCAGCAGGGAAGATTTAGGTTAAACATTAGGAAAAGCTTCCAAACTATAAGGTGGTTAAGCACTGGAACAAATTACCTAAAGAGGCTGTGGCATCTCCATCATTGGAGGTTTTTAAGAACAAAGTAGAGAAACACCTGTCAGGGATGGTCTACATCAGGGGTCCCCAACGTGGCATCCATGTGTGCCCGCCTACTGGCCGCCGGAAAAGCAGCCGCCGAAATGCTGCCAAGAAGCGGCAACATCAAGAAGTGCTACTGCTGAAATGCCGCCGAATTTCGGCGGCAACGCCTCTTGATGACGCTGTTTCACGGCGGCATTTCGGCGGCGACGCCTCTTGATGTTGCCGCTTCATGAATTTTGGCGGCAACGCCTCTTGATGTTGCTGCTTCACAGCGGCATTTCGGCGGTTGTTTGTCCGGCGGACACAGTCAACGGCGGCTAGTCATCCGGGCGCCCGCCCCACAGAAAAGGTTGGGGACCACCGGTCTAGATAATACTTAGTCCTACTTCAGCACAGGGGACTGGACTAGATGACGTATCGAGGTCCCTTCCAGTCTTATGTTTCTATGATTCTAAGGCTATGCTGTGGTCCTGGGGCAACCAGACTGCTGTCATGGCATAGCTTGTGATCTGCATAGCTAATTATTCAGATGGCTAGAAATCCCCACAACTGCATCTATGCCTGGATACAAATTCCACACTCCCATATACACCTCTCTTGCCAAAAATATCTGCCTTTGCTCCTCTTCCCCTTTAAAACTGGTTGGGTTTGACCAGTTAGCTTTGGTTGAACTTTAGATAATTTAGTTATTTCTCTTGCGTATGCGTGTCTGCGTGAACACAGAAATAAAGTGATGTAAAAGACAGGAAATTCTTTTGGTTTGTGTTCTTGGTGTTCAGCTGGATGTACAAAGTGGGTGAGAAGGAACTTACTCACAGTGGTTTTGAGACTATTGGGAAAAGAGCAAACTTCTTCCTCACCCTGACAGCTGGGAGCAGAAGCCAGGACTACAGTTGGGCAAATAACAGATGTTCCAGGTCACTGGCCATTTTGAAAAAAGTCAAAAAAATTCATTTCAGGTTAAAAAAAAACCATTTTGCTTTCACAAAACTGAAATATTTCATTTGAATGTTGATAATTTTTAAATGTTTTCAATTTGACTAAAGTCAAATTAAAGACAATTTTGGAATGAAACGCCATTTCAAACCAAAATACTGAAATGTTTCATTTTGAAAATTTTGAAATAAAACATTTTTTTTGTTTGATTTGGTTTAGCTTTTTCCCGAAAATGAACAATTCATGAAATTGACCCAAATTTGCGAAACATTTTGGTGTTGCCAAATCTCCACTTTCTACAGAAAAATGTTTCAGATGAATTTTTTCCCAGGTCTCCCCAACGAACAATCCCCTGCTCTGTCTGGCTTTACTCTAGCTTCCATTACACTTCTTTCCACAAAGTGGTCTGATGAGAGGAAAGCTCAAGTGGTCTCCAGTTAAGGCTCAATGGATTATGTTCATTCCCAGCACAAGTTTTTGGCTGATAAATAACAGCTTCATGCACCAGTAGCATACAGCACTTAGCCTGTTTAATCAAAGGCCACTCTCATGCATCAGTTGGCTTTGGGAAATCATGTTTATTCACTGGAGTAGTCTTGAACCATTATGCACATTTATCAGCAAACCACATTTATTTTATGTCACCACTGCAATCACCCAGGCCTTTATAGTCAAGCAAGTGGGAAAAGGAAGATTCTGAAAAATAAGTGCCTCATCTAGAATGAATACAATGAATACAGGGATAGTCCCAGTGACTTTTAAAAGGACTTGTAGGGAAGGAAATGGAGCAGCAGGAGAAACAGAATGAGCATTTTCTAGGGTTGTTGTTATTATTAATTCGTATTGTAGTAATGCCTAAATACCCTGACAAAGATCAAGGCCCCATTGTGCTCAGTTTTGTAAGAAATGGTCCCAGTGCTGATGAGCTTACAGTCTAAATATACAAGAGAAAGAAAGGAAGTATTATTACCCTCAATTTACAGGTGGGATTTCAGATAAAGAGGAATTAAGTGACGTGGCCAAGGTCACACAGGAAGTCTGTGACAAAGCCATGAACTGAACCCATAGCTCGTGAGTTCTAGACTAAGGCCCTAAATACAAGACTATCCTTCTCATTCCTGTATACTCATTCTGACTCCAGGCTTTGGGCTTGCTATACATGCACATTTTCAAAAGCATCCATACATTTTGAGGCCCAACTTGAGACATTTTAGATTTAAAACGCTCGCTGAAGTTAGAGGAAGCTGTTGGTGTCGAGCACTGCTGAAAATCGTCCCGAAGTATCAAGCTGAGGAATCAAAAATTGAGATACACTTAAATTAGAGAACACTTTGGAAAATATTGGTTGGGACTTCGATGAGCGTTAGGGCTGGTCTACACTTAAATATTAGATCTACCTAGCAATGTTGCTCAGAGTTGTGAAAAATGTTGTGCCCTGACTCCATAGTTAGGTCAACCTAGCCCCCAGTGTAGATGCAGCTAAGTCCACAAAAGAATTATCCCATCAACCTAGCTACTGCCTCTCATGTAGGTGGATTACCTACATCATGGAAAATTCCATTTCACAGATGTAGGAAAAGTCTACATGTGCCGTTGTGTTATGGCAGTAGTGTAATCATCCCCTTAGTGTACCTGGTATAAAACAGGCATGAAAATACTTACCTATCTCCAAGGAGTGCTGTGAGATTTACATTAATCTCATATATTAACGTATTAATGTATTAATACATATATTAAAGCATGCTGGGAATCTTTCATGAAAGGGAGGTAAATGTGCATCTAAACCCAATATACTATCACAAAGATACAAAAGTTCTGAACTTGCAAATTTGTGTTTTGAAACAGCAAACTCTGGTGACCACACACCAAAACTAAGTAATGCATGTCAGAAATGAGACATTTGGGATCAGATTGCACTATTCGTTTACATTGAAAGGAGGAAAATTCTTGGTTACTAAATGTGTTTCCACCAGGTGTTTTGATAGATCTGTTTCACTGAGTAAAACTTGTCTGGAACATACTTGTCGGTGGAAGTCTGAATATTAAACGCACCTTCCGCAGAAGGATGAATCAAGGCTAGAGGGTGTCTAAAATTAAATAAAAACCTAAATTTAAGCACGGACTCATAAGACTCTAGAGTATTTTATATTCCGGATATGTATGAAGTCTCATGTTTCCAGTATATTGTGTGTTTTTGTTTGCCAAATTGAAACCTTTGGTTGAACAGCCTGTAAAAATATGCTTATTTTATGCGCTTTATGTGCTGATTGTTAAAAATAGAGGCCCAATATCCATGTGAATTTTTGTACACACACTTGTGCACTAACATTGACGCATTTATTTGCCTACAATGTGTGTGCAAATTGGATATTCATGCATGCTAATAGCTAGCTAGGCATTTGACTAGCCATTTTCATTCACCATTATAGCAATCACGCACACAAAACTAAATGACCATGAATGTGCATTGAAATGTGTGTGCAAGTATAGCTCTGCTTTCTAAAACTCAGGCTCATTGTGCCTGAGTTAAAAAGAGGGGGCTTGAGGGTGGGGGTCCAAAGTTTGTGCACTTACAAAAATTCCATAGGCTGCGGAGCCGAGGGGCCCATGGCCAGACCTTTTTTAAGCAGTGGTCCCATACCAAACCAGATGGCTGCTGCCAGAACAGTGCCGCACATCGCTCCAGCTAGTCACAACCCCACTGACATTTGACCCAGTTGCCTCTCTATACAGATAGGTGGGTGGCCAGGCCAAATTTCAGTCAGAGATTTTGTCACGGGGCTGCAATGCCACTGAAATTTGGCCGAACCACTCTTCTGTTTAGATGGAGGAGCAACTGGGCCAAATAGTGTTACCAGCTGAAACGGAGGGAGTCTATTCCTGTACGCCAGTGTGCAGGAGACTCCGTTGAGAACTGCACTCCTGGGGGCACCAGATCATACACCATGTGGGTATGAAGGAAGGGAGACTTGGAGTCCCTGCAGGAGGAGGGGGGAGCAGGGACCGGAATGTGGTCCCTGCCAGTGGGGGAGGGGGCAAGGAGCAGAATTTTCCTCCCTCCTCTCTCCCCCTTGCCCAAGAAATATCTCCATTGGCACCACTGCTTTGTGGTGGTAGTGGGGTTCTAGACCTGCATCCAGATTTTACTGTTCAAGTCCAGCTCTGTTTATAAATATTTCTGGTGGAGGCACAGAACTTGCCACAGAACTTCATCTCCTCCTCCAACAGCGAAGCTCCAGGACAATAAAACGTATGTCTACCCATCAATACTTGCATGTAGCATTTTGCAAAGCTATCGCAGGGGCAACCATTTACAAAAATCCAGGTATGGTGAACCAGGAGAGAGAACATTTCCATTCCGCAACTGCATAGAGGAGGGACAGCAACGGGATAGTAAAATATTGAGAGAGAGATGTCCCTCCCATGCTTCCCCAAATCATTTGCACCTATGTTATTACAATTCATTCAGTATTTTGACTGATAGCGTCTCACAAAACATGTAGCACTAGGAACCCAGACGGGAAAGCAAAAATATAAATCACTGCATTTTTCCAGGATGGAAATTCTTCATTCAGCTGAAACCATTCTCTGGAAAGCTGTCAGTTTCCTAACATAATAGTTCTTGTTAGCCTAGAATATGCTTCTCCCCAGCCCTTCCCACCCCGCCCCCACCCACTGGCATAATGGACAGCACTGTCTTGTTGGAAGCTTCCACAATTTCTAGTTAACAGGCAAGTCTAGATTCTTCCTAAGCTGACAAGCTTCAAGGAGTCTTACCGCAGCCTTGGCAATGGCAGGATCTATTTTCACTGGATAATTTTTCTAACCACCAGACATCTTCTCTCAATGTTGTAGCTGAAGCTTTTTTTGGCTGAGTGTGGACCAAGAGGGCTTTACAAGAAATTGAAACAGAGCAAACCTTGCAACCGTCCGACACAGGGTGAGCTCTGGTTTCTACTCTGATCCCAAACATTGGTTCAGATCTACAATGTTCAGCATAGCTGGGCAGTTTCTAGTCAGACAGCCCATCCTCCCTTTATCTCACTCAGCTACCTCCTCTCACCCTGCCACTTAGCTCTGGCTACTGGAGATACAGGCCTTCCTCCTCGATCCCGATGGCTCTTTCCCCTTTACCCCATGGGACACCTTGCGCTGTACATTTTTGGGTCCTATGGCCCATCATTACCAGCACCCTCAATCCATTTAAGGCCTTCATGGGGGCAGAATGCATGTTGGGCAGCAAGCCAGGGAAACACACTCCCTAAACTCTAGACCTACTGGGTATTTTTCTCATAATCTCTAGTGAAGCTCCTCGTGAACCATTGGAAATTCCCTAAACACGTGCTAGGGTATTATAGTTACATTGGCCATGGATAAGTAAGTATCTACCTAGACAGTCAGTATGGCATGCTAGGGATTATGGGATGCTATATGGTGTTGGCACAGTACAGCCAAAGACTGAGCTGATGAGTGTGGAAAGGAAGGGAGTGTATCACTCCTTTCTGCTCCCATGGGCTGGTGACTCACCCACCCCAAAGCCACAAGACAAGATTTGTCACACACACCAAGGTGTTAGCAGTGCAACCTAGGGATCGGAGCAGGAGTCTGACCTAGTGGTCAAAGCAAAAATTGAAGGGTGGAGCCAGAGGTGTGGTCAGGAGACAAGCCAGTGGTTGGAGCTCGGAGTTTGGAATCAGGAGTTCAGAGGCAGGCAGTTAGTGAGTTCTTCTGTCTGAGGTTCCACTAACGTGGTCTCTGCTTTCCGTGATAGCTGTCCTGCCTCTTGTACCTGTGTTTTCACCGGCTGGATGTGATTGCAAGCGGTCACTGAAGCTTGATGTGCACCGGATCGATATGCAGCTTCCGCTGCCATCTCTGAAAGACGTAAAGAAGTCATCCAACTGGATTCTAATTTCAGGAATTCTTGCTGCTTTGGAGTCAGCACAACTCTTGCACCTATGATCACCTGCCATACTGCATCCTCCTCTTTGGAATTCATTTTCCCAAGAAGATCTGTATACTGCTGGTAGAAACACACCAGTGTGTGATCCGCCTTTGTATACTCTGTTAGTGCTTCAATTAATACATACGTTTTTTGAGAGAGAAGAGTACAAGTACCATCTGTTACCAGCAAAACTGCCTTTCTAATCAAGGCTTCATGGCTGAGAGAAGTGGGCTCATGTTTTCCAATCGTTCCATTCTCTTCTACTCAGATCCTCTAATGGCTTCTCTGAAGGACCCACATTTCAGGAAGTAGTTCACCGAAACAGCTTTTCCTGTACAATAGGGACTGCACACAAGGCTACTCCAAAACCCACTTTATTCCATGAGCCACTCAGTCCTGAGAAATAGCATCTCCTAGCATTAGCTAGAACAGGAATATCTTGTCTGAGGAGGGCGCAGCAGCCCCGGAGCCACCAGCCACACATGCACAGCAGACACCATCTCCTTGGGACCAGTGTTGGAGTAAAGCAGGCAAGGAGGTGGAGCAAGGCCTGGACAAGATGCAGGTCTGGGGCAGCTGCATGTGTGGAATGCATTGTGCAGCCACTGTGCTGCTGTGGCTCCAGGGCTTGAATGGTGATCTGTTGGCTCTTCGGACCAATCAGGGAGGACAGTCACTAAGTGCGGGTCTATTGGGCCCAGCCCAGGACATTGGCTTGCTAGGCAACCATGCCCAGAGGCAGCTGAGTTGCTGACAAGATTAGCCAATAGCACATTCTGATAACCCTGGGGCAGGAATCTCCAGTCACCAAATGGGGATGAGAATAGAAACCAAGCAATCACCCTCAAGCCCTTGGAAAAAATAAAGGTTGCCTGGACTCTTTGCGAGCAGATTGGTTGGTTGGTTGGTTGGGAGTGGTGAGGGAAGGGTACGTGAGTGCCCTAGGATGGGAAGTGGATACAAGGTTCCTCCTTGAATATTAAAATTTACAAGAGACAGCCCTGCCAGCAGACTTCGAACAGTCAGTCCAGCACCTGCCCCGCAAACATACCTTGTAGGTTCTTGATCGCGCATCTGTATTGCAAAAACAATTTGGCACAATGCTTAGCCCTTTGCTCCAGCACTACAGCTGGAAAGAAAGTGGTTTTCCCATCCTTCAAGTGTTTGAGATTTTTAGTTTTTTCCTGTCCCAAACTGGAACAAACATTTGAAATCTCCCAAATTGTCATGAACCAATAATTTAAAAATAAATAAATAAAAAAATCAGACCTGGTTAATCAGAACGTTGTGTTTTGATAATTTTGAAAATATTTCACTTTGATTTTGACTTTTTTTCTAACCTTTGTTGTTGCTGTTAGTAGAAATAAACTAAAATTTCAAACTGAAAAGGGTGTTTTGAACCAGAAAACAAACCTTTTCATTTTGAAAATGTCAAAATGTTCCATTTTGACAATTTGTAACCATTGTTGTCCTTTTTTTTTTCTTCAAACCAGGCGATGCATCCAAGCAGATCCTTTCCCACAAACAGTTTGTGTTTCAGTTGATCAGTATTTTCTCAAGTAAAAAATGTTTAGTTGGAAAAGTCCAGACCAGTTCTGTCCGGCACAATAAGAAATCAGAGTTCTTGAGGCAATGATAAGAATATGTATGTTGCACTTTTCATCCACAAAATATTATAGTGCTCCTGTGAGATAGGCAATTTTTTAATTCATTTTACAGATGGGTTAGTGGAGACTCACCTAGATTGATCTGAGACCTATTCAGTAGCAGAGCCAAGACTAGAAAGTAAGAGTTGCCTGCTCGAACTGCTTAGATGCACTCCTTCCCAAGACACGATTAAGCTGCAGTTTAAGACCACAGAATTAGGGTTGCTCTAATGCATTTCAAACATTTAATAACAAATATTGTCATTAATTACACCTGCTATCCCATAGCAAGGCATGTAAGCCAAAACTAAAATGCAGAATGAAGAGGACAATCTACTTGCCACTCACAGGGAACTGCAGCTGGATTTCCTATGTGACAGTACTGTATACTTTACTGTGGAGTGAATGCTCTCTAGTGGTTAGAGCAGGGGATTGGGAAATTGGGATTCCTGGGTTTTGCTACCTGACTCTCACACTGACAGTGGACAAGTTCCCTCAGTGCCTCAGTTTCCCTATAGATGAATGGGTACAATAATACCTATTTTACATGGAGGCTGGATTAGTTAATGCTTTTTTTTGTTTGTTTGTTTGTTTGTTTTGGCAGTTGTGCTCTCGGAGGTTGTTTTTTGTGTTTGTTTTTGTTTTTTGCTCGGGGCGACTAGAGTATTTAGAAGAAAGGTCCTATATGTCAAGGCAATGAATTATTGCTGAATTTAATTTTGTGAATGTGAAAGAACAGTTGATGGAAAAAGGAGAAAACATTGGAATACACTTGCCAGACCGTCTCTCTCTTTATTTTAACCCACAGACTGCTCCTCAAGTTGATTGCTGCTTATCTTTACCTAGGGCACCCCGGATTTTTATATGATTAAAATTTCTTTGACAATTGCTGAGGATTTACAATGTGAAATGTTTCAGTTTTCCTTATATTATGTCTTGGCATCAAAGAATCCGCACTCGGGTCCTAAGTACTGGATAAAGATGATTTCTAAGGGGAGACAAATGAATCAAGACCCTGACACCCATCCTTTTTTCATATACATCTGGTTATTATTGAACTGAGGCTTTCATGTTTTAATGATAAATTGTCTTTTCCCGCTGTAACAATGTCCCCAGACGGCCTGTCTAGGCTGAAATGTCTTCTAAGAGCATCTGCTTTTGATCTATGGGGATTTTAAATCTTTGGATCTAATCTCAACCCTGACTGACTTGAAAGCCGATTTCCACAAAAGTAGAGTGTTAAAACTTGTAGAAACCCCTTAGAAGGGATCATTTGAAATTATTTAAGAGACTATGTTGACAATTATATTCAATATGTCTTTATGATCATTTTTCTGCTAATATATATAATATAGTCTTATATTTTACATCTGTCTCCAATATTAGAAAGAAAGAGAGAGAGAGAGAGTGAGAGAGAAAGAGAGAGAGAGATTTCTTGCAACAAATGCTATAGTGGTATTTCAATGTAATCTGCATATGTTGTGGCTTAATACTCTAATAAAGGAGGCCTGGAAGCTTTCCAGAGCACAATATTTATGCCCTGTGTATCAATTAAGATAATTGCCAATTAAATGATATTTCAATTAAAGTAAAGTGACTTATAAAAGATTCCTGCTTGCTATTAACTTGTTTATGTGTGCAAATTGGAAGTGAAGTTATATGGGATTTTCTTTAGATGCTCAATGTGGTTCACATCCAGTATATAACCAACACCATCACCTTGGGCTCACCAGTCCATTATTAAGGCCTGGTTTACCTGGAGGAGGGTGGGGGAGTCCAATCTAAGTTATGCAACTTCAGCTATGTGAATAACGTAGCTGAAGTCGACGTACTTAGATCAACTTACTGCAGTGTCTTCACTGCGGTAAGTCGAAGGCTGACGCTCTCCCGTCGACTCCACCTGCGCCTCTTGCCCTGATGGAGTACCGGAGTTGACAGGAGAGCACTCGGCAGTCAACTTATCGCGTCTAGACTAGACACGATATATCGACCCCCGCTGCATCGATCGCTGCCTGTCGATCGAGAGTGTAATGTAGACGTGCCGTAATCTGCAGCTCAGTGGGGTTTCTAAGGACTGAGAAGGTATACTGAGCTCAGTCAAGAGGAATCACTCGCTTTGCTATTAGTAGAACAATATGTGGAACAGATAGGCCAGACTCCCCTCGCAGCATAAATGGGAATAGAAGTTGGCCAATATGTGTGTGGGATTTCTGTGGCTAAAAAGGAAAACCATACTGGTCAAATGAAAGAGAACCTGGAAATCCTACAACATATGATGAAAATCTTCAATGTGCTAGTTTGTCTACTAAACCCACTGCAATGCACTGCTACATTTTATGTACCGTTTAATGTCAGTGATAGAGACATCTTGAAGGGTTCAGAGTTTAGATTTGGGTTGGATAAGAATTAAAGGTAGGATAAAGCAGGACATTTTGAGCAGAACATCTCTTTCCCACAAACAGTGGTGGTTTGAATATAATGGAACCCAGATTGAAACCACCCCTCTTGGGGTTTGAAAACCCAAGACCCAACAACTAATTTTTTTGAGACAGATTCTCTCACAAGATTTCCAGTGCTCCCAGCTTCTGATTGGACCACAGATACCAGGGATTAGCCCATTCCATGATATTTCAGCCCTGCTGCTCTAATACATGTCCAAACCCAGAAGCAGAAGTCAGAGATGAGGGGGATGTAAAAACTCATTGGTGAAAACAAAAATTAATCAAATATTTCCGAATTGTCAAAAATGGCTTTGGGTTTGGGTCCAAATATGAGAAAACATTAAGAGAGGTGGAATTATTTTCTCTAACCCTCCCTCATTAACAAAATGCTTCAAAACACTGCGAGCCAATACATACTGATGGCTTTCTGAACCTCATAACGAAAACGTACTCAATTATTTGTTTTTAGAATATTATAAAACTTGGCAGGTAGAATAAGTGAGTGGGCTGGAAATGTACAAGAAATCCTAATATGATAGGAGCCTCATTGGTGTTAGGAAATACGTGGTTTAGGGAGATTAGTTTATCATATATTTTCCATCTCTCTTGCATGTTTGTTGTCAAATGATAGGATCCAGTCTGGAAACTGACGTTAACTAACTTCTCCTTAAAATGTGTTTTGCTAAGTAGGTTATTTGCAGAACATTTTAGAAAAAGAAGGAGAACAGTCAAAAAGGGTTCTCTCTTTGATTGTTTTCAGGTGGCATGGATTTCTGAATTTATAAGGGAGTTCCCAGCTTTGATATTATGGCTGAATTCAGAACCCCCTCTTCCGATTGTACAAACTTCCCCTGCCAGAGCTTGCTGTGGGCTGCCAAGTGGTTTGTACCAGGACTGGTCCAGTAAGAGGCACTGAAGGAAGCTCCTCCATGTGAAGAAATTCAAGCTGTCCCTGAAAATGCCCCAAAACAGGCCCATTTCCTGACTAAGCAAAAAGCTAATTTGGGGGTGGGCTTGTCTTGTTTTCACCTCATATATTTTCCCTGAAAATGTTTGCAGGTGGCCAAGTGAAAACTAACAGTTTCATACTGCTCTCCTAACGCAAGCACAGTGCCTCCATCCTGCAATGGGACAAGGACATTCTACTTCATATAACCTGAGAGCAATGACCCAAAGCTACTCCTAGCAGAAACCGGGACTGTTGATAGGAAGTGAGTTCAACTATTTTGCAGCTTTCACCAACCCAGGAGTGAGCCCCAGTGGTGCCTTGCAACCAGGTAAACCATCTCTGAAGCATCTGTGTCCCCATGGGATCATTCTGCTATATTGCATCATAGCATAAGCCACAGTGGATGAGGTCTGTCCCCATATTATATTAGCCACATAAATAGATAGACTAGTGGGGAGAAGAGGGGAAGGAGGAAGACTCCCCTAGCACTGAGGATGAGGCACTCTCCTCCCTAAACAAAACCATGGTGATCAGGGAGGAAGGGCCCCTGGAGAACTGCTTTTGGTGTGGCGGGAGAGGGGATCAAAGTCTTCCTCACTCTACCAGGTATGTTTATATCATGCTTTGAAGCAATCCCTGCCATACAGTCAGACTGCAGCCATCTTTCATGCCCATGGCCTTATCTGGAATAGTCCCCCCAGTCAGAGTGGAGAACGAGCAATTGGACCAAGCCTAGGGCGTGGTGGGTGGTGTGCCGGACGCATTTGCATTGGCTTGTCCTCCTCCAAGAATCTCTACAGGTCAACACACAGCAAGCATCCACTGCCTTCTGCATCTGGCCCAGCAGGGATATTTTCTGTTGGAATGGGTCAGAGTCAGCGTGCAAACATTTAATCCACTGAAGTGAGAGAGCAAGCCAGCCAGCTATCCCTGATGGCATTTACCCCGGTACACTCCAGTATCCCTGTGTAGATTCCCCGACTCTTCTGTTGAGTGCAGTTACACATTGAGCTGCTAATGCACACTGATTTCTTCTTAAGCTTGAAAGCACAAGAGGTTAAACAGATTTTGATATAAGAGCCTACAAGGAACACTCTATTTAAAAAGACTATGCATCACTGGCTGCAACTGAAAGGATGATGAGTGGTAGGAGGAGATGAAAGGTGGTTCAGACATGGGTATGATGACAACAGTAAAGGGAAATTAAATACACTGCAGGGAAATGAAAGTCATAATCATCTTGGGTTTGCAGCGCATGAACAGTGAAAGGCTTATGTGATGAAACAGCAGGTAGAAGTGCCCTGAGACTCAAGTTTTAGGGCCCCAAGGGTTTCAATTTGACATTCAAGCCTTTTAAAGTTTTACGACGGCATCCAGGAACTCCTCCCGCTCAGCCCCCTCCGCCATGTGCTGTGCTTTTTGATTTACACGCCCTACTGAATGTACAATGAATTCCAGGAAATCATTCAGAAACTGTGGTAGGGTCATAATTAAAAAAAACTTCAGTGCAGTTTTAAATCTCTGCTAATGCCCGGTCTAAATGCAAAGGGGCAAGAACATCAGCTGGGGTAAATCGGCATAGCTCGACTGAAGTCAAGAGTGCTTGGCTAATTTACGTCACCTGGCAGAGTGTGATATTCCCATTTAAAACAGACACCCGGTGTCGTGCATGGGGGCAGACATTTAAATTCAGCCAAACCTTGCTAATTCACACATTGCTAATCCACAAACCTGAGCATCGCCTCTCGCAAAATATGGCGCAGTGATTTGTCTCCACTTCCCAGTAAATATTCAAGAGCAGACAGCTGTAGCAAGGTCTCACATTGCTAAGTTAAATCCTGAAGTTCATTCTCGGGCAAAATCCCTATTGATACATCGGCAAAGACTTTCCTGTTAAAAGCTGCCCAAAGAGAGCTATTTGCAGTGCATAACAACTCCTCTACTGAACCAACAGATCCCATACTTATGTACCAATCGATGGCCTTATGTTAACTATCTATCTATTTACTAATGCTGCTTTTATTAGCTAGACTTCTTGTAACATCTCCCAGTCTTTAGTAGTTCTTTACAAATGACTAAAAAGTCTCTTCCCTCCGGTCCCCCACTTAGAACATAAGAACGGCCATACTGGGTCAGATCAATGGTCCATCTAGCCAAGTATCCTGTCTTCTGACAATGGCCAATGCCAGGTGCTTCAGAGAGAATGAACTTCCCTTATTGTATCACTCAGAAAATAGAATATGTTAACATTTTCAAAAGTGGTTGATGTGGTCAACTTGAGAAACTTAACGTGTCTCAAACTGGGCACCCAAAGTCAGTAGCCGATTTTGAAAATATTGGTCCCAGGCTTAAAAAAATAATAAAAAATGGTATGTCAAGATCCTGTTCATCAAGAAAAAAATTAAGGATGCACACAGGGCAGGTGGGTGCCAAATTCCTATTGAATGTGATGACATTTGTATGTCTAGGGAAGTTGGCACTGATCTATAATTAAATCCTGATCATCATGGTCCTACAGCAGTTGTGATCAGGGTCAGAAAATCTGCATTTGGGGGAACAAGGAAGAAATATTTTTGTGGGGGCAGGGAATTTTTTGAAAAATGGGGTTATTTGAAATCGTCAAAGAGATGAATGAGAAGGCAGAGTCTAAGTGCAGTGGTCAACGGTGTATGATAAATTACCCCATGTCTCTAAAATTGATCGCAGAGTTCCACCACTGATTACATGGGTATCACCTAACTTTACCTCTTCACACTGAAATTTCCCATGGAGTGTGTCAGCATGGTCAACCTTAAAGCTGGCATTTCCCAACTTTTGAGTGCTTGACATTGCAACCTTAACATTCTTTTAATGCAGGGTTTTCTTTTTGTTTTGTTCGGTATGTTATATAACATACAGCATGGTCAGTACTGTACAGAACAAATTGCAGACGAGGGTTCTGCCCACAGTCTAAAAGCCCAGTTCCTGCTCATATGGATAGTCATCCTTTAGATGAGTAATCTCACTACTTGCAATAGCCTTTGTGGTTGCTAAATCCCCCACTCCCGTGAACAGTTCTGCAGTATGCATGGGATTAGCAGTCTCTTTGCAGATACATGACATCCTGTCATCAATCAATCCATCAGGGATATCCCTACAATCCATCCCTGCCAGCTCTCCTGCCTCTTCAGTTCAACACTCCCATGAAAGATCAGATTTGCCCTTAGTAACATGTTCATTAACATAGAATCATAGAATCGTAGGACTGGAAGGGACTTTGAGAGGTCATCTAGTCCAGTCCCCTGTGCTGAATCAGGAGTAAGTATTATCTAGACCATCCCTGACAGGTGTTTGTCTAATCTGCTCTTAAAAATCTCCAATGATGGAAATTCCACAACCTCCCTGGGCAATTTATTTCAGTGCTTAACCAACCTGACAGGAAATTTTTCCTAATGTCCAACCTAAATCACCCTTGCTGCAATTTAAGCCCATTGCTTCTTGTCCTATCCTCAGAAGTTAAGGAGAATATTTTTTCTCCCTTCTTCTTGTAACACCCTTTTATGTACTTGAAGACTGTTATCATGTCCCCTCTCAGTCTTCTCTCCTCCAGACTAAACAAACCCAATTTTTTTCAATCTTTCCTCATAGGTCTTGTTTTCTAGACCCTTAATCATTTTTGTTGCTCTTCTCTGGGATTCCTCAAGTTTGTCCACATCTTTCCTGAAATGTAGAGCCCAGAACTGGACACAATACTCCAGTTGAGGCCTAATCAGCACGGAGTAGAGTAGAAGAATTTGTGCTTGTGTCTCGCTTACAACACTCCTGCTGATACATCCCAGAATGTTTGTTTTTTTGCAACAGCGTTACACTGTTGACTCATATTTAGCTTGTGATCCACTATGACTCCAGGTCCCGTTCTGCAATACTCCTTCCTAGGCAGTCATTTCCCATTTTATATGTGTGCAACTGTTTGTTCCTCCCTAAGTGGAGTACTTTGCATTTGTTCTTATTGAATTTCATCCTATTTGCTTCAGACCATTTTTCCCGTTTGTCCAGATCATTTTGAATGTTAATCCTATCCTCCAAAGCACTTGCAACCACTCCTAGCTTGGTATCAGCCATAAACTTTATAAGTGTACTCTCTTTGCCATTATCTAAATCATTGATGAATATTTTGAACAGAACTGGACCCAGAACTGATCCCTGGTCCCCACTCAATATGCCCTTCCAGCTTGACTGTGAACCAATGATAACTACTCTTTAGGAACAGTTTTCCAACCACTTATGCACCCACCTTATAGTAGCTCCATCTAGATTGTATTTCTCTACTTTGTTTATGAGATGGTCATGCAACACAGTATCAAAAGCCTTACTAAGATCAAAATATACTACATCTACCACTTCCCCCCATCCACAAGGCTTGTTACCCTGTCAAGGAAAACTATTAGGTTGGTTTGACACAATTTGTTCTTGACAAATCCATGCTGATTGTAACTTATCACCTTGTTATCTTTAGGTGTCTGCAAATTGATTGCTTGATTATTTGCTCCATTCTCTTTAGAATAATCATAGAATCATAGACATGTAGGGCTGTAAAGGACATTGAGAGGTCAAGTCTAGCCCCTGTGCTGAAGCTGGACCAAACTATCCCTGGCAGGTGTTTGTCCAACCTATTCTTAAAAACCTCCAATGACAGAGATTCCACAACCTCCCTTGGAAGTCTATTCCAGAGTTTAACCACCATTATCTAACCTCAATAGCTAACCTCAATCTTCCTTGCTGAAGATTAATTGCACTACTTTTCGTCCTTCCTTCAGTGGACACGGAGAACAATTGTCCCCCATCCTCTTTATATCAGCCCTTAACATATTTGAAGACTATCAGATCCTCTCTCAGTCTTCTTTTCTCAAGACTAAACATGCCCAGGTTTTTTTAACCTTTCTTCCTAGGTCAGGTTATCTAAACCTTTTATCATTTTTGTTGTGCTCTCTGGACTCCAGTTTGTCCACATCTTTCCTAAAGTATGATGAGCACAATTGGACACAGTACCCTAGGTGAGGCCTCACCAGAGCAGAACAATTACTTCACATGTCTAACATATGACACTCCTGTTAATACCTCCTGGAATTATATTATCCTTTTTGGCAACTGCATCACATTGTTGGCTCATATTCAATTTGTGATCCACTGTAACCCACAGACTCTTTTCAATTGTACTACAACCTTGTCAATCATTCCCTAATTTGTACTTGTGCATTTGATTTTTCTCTTTGTTCCCCTTTTTAAAGACAGGTGCTATGTTTGCCCTTTTCCCATCCTCTGGAACCTCACCCATCCTTCACGAGTTCTCAAAGATAATTGCTGATGGTTCCAAGATTGCTTCAGCTAGCTCCTTAAGTACCCTAGGGTGAATTTCATCAGGCCCTGACAACTTGAATACATGCAACTTATCTAAATATTCTTTAACCTGTTATTTCCCTATTGTGATTTGCATTCCTTCTCTCTTGTTGTTAATACTAATTGCATTGACTATCTCAGGGATCGGCAACTTTTGGCCCACGGCCTGCCAGGGTACTTACCGGCCAGGCCGGTTTGTTTATCTGCCGCTTCCGCCGGTTTGGCCGATCACAGCTCCCACTGGTCGCGGTTTGCTGCTCCAGGCCAATGGGGGCTGTGGGAAGCGATGTGGGCCGAGGGATGTGCTGGCCGCCACTTCCCGCAGCTCTCATTGGCCTGGAGCTGCGAACTGCAGCCAGTGGGAGCCACGATCAGCCAAACCTGTGGACGCGGCAGGTAAACAAACCGGCCTGGCCCACCAGGGTGTTTACCCAGGCAGGCCGTAGGCCAACAGTTGCCGATCCCTGGACTATCTGGACACCATTATATCTTTAGTAAAGCCTGAGAAAAATAGGCATTAGAAACATCAGCTTTCTTGATGTCATCAGGTATTAGCTCTCCTTCCCTGCTAAGTAGACTAGAAGACCTGCACTTTTCTTTGTCTTTCTCTTCCTCCTGGTCGATTTATAGAACCCCTTCTTATTGCCATTTGTGTCTCTTGGTAGGTGTAACTCATTTTTTGTGTTAGCTTTTCTGACTTTGACTCCATATGCTTCTGCTATTCTTTTGCACTCCTCCTTAGCAATCCGTCCATGTTTCCACTTTTTGTAGGATTCCTTTCTGATTTCCAGGTCATTAAAGAGCTCCTGACAGATCCGTATTGGCTTCTTGCTATTCTTCCTATCTTTCCTTTGCCTTGGGATAGTTTGCAGTTGTGCCTTTAAGATTGCCTCCTTGAGAACCTGCCAGCTTTCCTGAACTCCTTTAGCCCTTACGTTTTCTTCCCATGGGACCTTACCTACCAGTTCTGTTAAAGTCTGAGTGCATTGATGTCTGCTTTTTGTGAAGTCCGTTTCCTTATTCTGCTCCTCTCACTCCTTCCTTTCCTTAGAATCATAAAATCTATTATTTCGTGATCACTTTCACCCAAATTTCCTTTCACCTTCAGATTTGCTACCAATTCCTCCCTGTTGGTCAGAATCAAGTCTAAAATGGCTGTTGCCCGAGTTACTTCCTCCACATTCTGAAACAAAAAGTTGTCTCCAATACATTCCAAGAATTTATTGGAAATTTTGTGTTTTGCCATATTATTTTTCCAACGGATGTCTGGGTAGTTAAAGTCCCCCATTACAACCAGGGCTTGTGTTTTGGATATTTCTGTTATTTATTCTAGAAATGCCTCATCTACCTTCTCTTCCTGATTTGGTCTATATTAGACCCCCACCATAACATGACCCCTATCTTTTACCCCTTTATTTTTACCCAGAGACTTTCAACTGGTCTGCCTCTCACCTTCTTCTGGATCTCAAAACAAGTGTATATATTTTTGATGTATAATGCAACACCTCCTCCTTTTTTAACTTGATTATACTTGAATAAACTGTACCCCTCTACACCAAAGTTCCAGTCATGAGACATATCCCATCAACTCTCTTTGAGATCAATTAAGTCACAATTTCGGTTATGTACTAATACTTCCAGTTCTTCCTGTTTATCCCACATACTCCTAGCCTTTGTGTATAGACATTTAAGATGTTTGCAGTGTTGTTGTAGCTGTGTTGGTCCCAGGAAATCAGACTGACAAGGTGGGTGAGGTAATATCTTTTATTGGACCATCTTCTGTAGGTCCAAGAAAAATATTTCACCCACCTTGTCTCTCTAATTTAAGATGTTGAGCAGATTCCCCCACTGATTTCCCTTTTGTTGCTCCTCAGACCCAACTATAATTTTCCATGTCGCCCACAATATCTAGATCTCTGTTAAGGTCACCTTTTTTTATGCTTTCCTGTGGGCTTCTGTCATCTGCCCCCTTTGAACCTAGTTTACCAAACACTTAGCCATGGTTCTGTTCTTCAAAGCATGAGCCAAGTCCTCCTTTGGTATTATACACAGCCCTTTCTTGGTGGTATTTTTCTTTTTCATGCACAGCTGATTGCAACATATGGCTAGTTTCTGAAATTAACAAAATATTTCCCTATTTTATTTACGTAATGGTTTGTTTGAGCCGCAGCACACTTAAGCCTAATAAATGACAACTGAGAAGCAGCAGTGAACCCTCCAAATTAAAGAAAACAGCCTCTCTCCCCCCACCAATTTCCATCATTTCATACTGAATGGCTGCTGTGTTGTTTTATTCTGGTTTTCATGATCCTATTTACTCGTGATCTGGCCCAGGGTATAGACAGACAGACACTGAAGCATCTGAAAGAGATTACTACAGTCTGTTGCTCTACAGCAGGCTCCAGATCACTGACACACAGAAAGAAAAAACAGCTGAAAGGATATACCACTCCTTAATCACTAGAGAATTTGCAGGCCAGCATATTCAGACCAAATGGTGTCAAAGGATTGTATTCACTCCCCTATTGATTCACCCCCAGGCCACCTTGGTGCTGTCCACAAGCTAAATCCACATTAGTTGAAGCTAATTATTCTCATTATTAATTATTATTAATACTTAACTCTTATATAGCACTTTCCATCAGAAGATCTCAAAGCACTTTCTAAAGGAGGTTGGTAACATTATCTCTGTCTTACATATGGGGAAACTGAGGCACTGGGGTGAAGTTACTTGCCCAAGGTCACCCAACAAGGTAGTGGTAGAACTGGGAATCAAACCCACATGTTCTGAGGTGCCAGACCTGGTTAAGTGGTTGTGAAAATTCCACTAGGTGACTATCTGCATCTTTAGGCACATAAATATCATTGAAAAACTGGCCCTTTGGCACCCAGTGTCTATTGAATGAATTGGGTGCCTAACTCACTGAGGCACCTTTGGAAAATATCACCTAAGGAATGGAGGTCTCATAGGTAGTCTCTAAAGGCCCAATCCTCCTCCTGTTGAAATCTATACCAAAACTCTCATTGATTTGTCTGGAAGCATCAGACACCAGAGCTTGATGGTTTAAATTTGACTTTATGTCAGGAGTTCCATAAAACTATAATCATAAGAATTATACACCCATAAATAATCACACTGAGTCCTTTTTAGAGCATTTCGCAGCAGCACACAGGCTCAGAATGGCATGGCCTGATTATTCTGCTTCCCCGCGCTTGCTCATTGGCCTTCTCAGGCCCCAGTATGCAAGAGTTCATGTTTCAAAAGCATCAGGGCCTAGCCTGCCCCCACTAAAGTCAATGAAAATGTTGCCATTGATTTCAGTGAGGGCAGGAGCATGATTTGACCTATTGGTCCCACCAAAGGTAGCCCATATGCAAAAAGCAATGGGACCAATCTCTCAAGGTGCTCAGCATTCCCTTATGGGGAGCTCCCTGCATTCCTGTTGAAGTCAAGTGTACCTGGCATGGTCAAATCATTAGTTACTGGGAGGTCAGCACTGCACAGTTAGCATAAAAAGCAAAATGAAAGATCCTGCTGTTATTTATATTTCAGTACACACTAGGCCCCATTCACAACAGTGGGCTTCTCACTTTCTAGGCACCACACAAGCATTATAGAAAGAGATACCCACCCCAAAGCTATGGCACCGATTACAGCCATGGGACTCTGCAGGGACCTACGCAAACAGAGCTCATTGCAGAACTGGGCCTAGTTTAACACTGACTTTGGCAAGATTAGCTGTAGATTCAGTTCTGGACCAGTGCCGTGTTTAAAGTCTAATATCTCAGAACAACCCAGGGCTTGGAGCAGCAGCTTTATGCCATTAGAAATCCCAGAAACTACCTTTTCTGATATGTTAAGGCTTTTTGTTTCCAGCTCAGGATATCACAAAGCCAATTTAGATCAGTTTGAGAGGTTTCTAAAATGGATTCGTTATAATTTTCCTTCTTTTTGGACTCCTAGTAACTAAGGGACAAATCCAATTCCTACTAAAGTCAAAGGAAAGATGCCCACTGATTTCAATAGGAGCTGGAATAGGCACTAAGAAACCAGCATTATAGGCAGCGTGATGTGAGAAAGAGCCCCGATCAAATCTTTTACAAACTCTGTGTAATATATGACCTACATAGAATTCATAAGAAGATGGGACTTGTCAGACCAGGTCAAACCAGTTGGTCCATCTAGTGCAGTATCCTGCCTCTGAAGAGATCAGTGCCAGATGCTTCAGAGGATGACGCAAGCAGCACCACAAAGAACAGCTAGGGAACAGTATGCCCATAGTAGACGTTCCTCTCTAAACCCAGGCAATTAGTGGTTGACGTAAGCCCTGAAACATGAGGGTTTATATCCCTATTATTTTTAATCCCAAGTAACATCTCTGTGGATCTTCTTCACTATCTAAAGGGGTGTAAAGGTTTTCTTGGCACACATTTGGCAATGCCCTTCAGAACTCACTCAGGTCTTTGCTAGTCAAGCCATCCCAGTTTGTGCCAATAAAACCTTTGTGCAATAGGTATATTTCTATTACCTATGTGGGAATGGTAAGCAGGTGATAAAAATAAACGGCATTCCTTCAGATGTATATGGACTTCCCATCTCGATGCACACTGCCTTGCAATCCTCCAGCAACCTCGGTTCCTATATTTTTGTGATACATGTATGGCTTTATGAACAGCAACATTGTGCATGTGTGTGCGTGGGAGGATGGCCACCTTCAGGGTGGTCTTGCAGCAAAAAGCCAAAATAAGATACTCAAATATGATTACAGGATATAATAAAAAATGCGCCTTCCAGTTCATTCTCATAGAGTCTCTTGGAAGAAGAAGAAGAAAAAAGAATTTTTTTTTTTTTTAAAGAGACTGCTTTCTACCCACACAACGGAGTCTGCAGCGATCACCAATTTTGAACCTTTGAGTATATACTTCATAATTCCACATGCTGAAAACTAACCCTGAAAAGCCCAGGGGCAGCTGTGTCCCCCCCCCCCCCCCCCAGATTCCTGCAGAGCAAAGAAACAAAACTGACTTTTATTTTTTAAGGTTGAGGAAATCTCTAGTCTTTGAGTGAAAGGAAAACTGAAGCAATTAGTTCTACCTTGCATGGCTGAATACATATTTACCCTATACGAGCATAAATTAAGGAATGAGCTTTTTAAAACAAGATTGGTATTTTGTTGTTGTTGTCCTTTCCCCTCCCCCACCTTGAGAAATATTATGTCACCGTCTCTATAGATGTGTATGGTCCTGGTGTCTCTCACAAATTGGGCTGCCATTTTGCTGATATATCATCAATCTCCAGGCTTAGCTGGAAATAGATTGGAGTCCCAACCCACAACCCAGTAACATCAATGGCAAAACTCCCAGGCCCTAATTCACTATGCCGTCTACCTTATGTTGTCATTTATACCAGGGCCAACTTGCCTTTAGTTTGCACTGTTGTAAATGACTAAACAAGGCGCAAGGCAATGGAGAATCAGACCTCACTGATCTGGCCCTAATACATCCTCAGTGAGTGAAACTCCATGCAGCTCCACTGACTTTAGTTAATCTCTGTTTAGGGAATTCAGCTCATCATTTGAATGTATGGATGTGACAGAGAGTTTCAAAGTTGTTATATAGTGGATTCTAGAATCGTCTTAGTCCCTTGAAGAGAGGAAGGATAGTTTTAGTTAAAGCACAGAATAGGGAAACAGGTAAACGGGGATCACCATTGTCATTAGACTTCCTGCGTGACCATAGACAAGTCACCAGAGCTGGATGCAATTTTGAATTTTCAAAACGTCAACCAAAAAATTGGTGCAGAAATTTTTTTGCGTGTTTTTGTTTGATCTTTTCGAAACAGCTCCTAGAGTAGTCAACATTTTCCAAACATTTGAAATGTTGAGGAAATATTTCTGTGGAAAGTGTCAAGCATTATTCGCAAAAACATTTTGGCCTTTTTCCACTGTCTCTAACTTTTGAAATATAGGACACCCTGGTCTCACTTTTCAGAAGTCCTGAGGATTCTTCTTGCTCTGTAGCTATAGTGAATAAAATATCTCTGACCGCATTTCCCGCTAAACTGAGATACTTTAATTCAAGTAGTCATCTCTCATTTTAGCCCTTTTAGGGGTTTTTGCCCAGAAATCTGAAAGTATTTTGCAACAGAGGGTAAGGATCATTATTCCTATTCTACAGATGAAGAAACTGAGGTGCAGTGGTTTGCTTATGGTCATGCAACAAATCAGTAGCAAAATTAGGAACAGAACTTATTTCTCCTAACCATCCGGCTGGTTTGGTGAATGAAATGAACTTCCTAAGCATTTTAAACATGCAAGTATCTCCCATGCATTTTTTTCTCCTACATGACATTCTTATAGTGCATCTCACTCCTCTTCATTAATTTATAACCAAGGCTATTGTTTCTGTATCTGTAAGACTTCAACCTTTAATATAACTACTGTTCATTTAAAACAAAAAGGGGTTTATATAAGCATTATCTCGATAATTCTACTTCAACTGAACTGAGAAGAAAGAAGAAAGATTTGAATTATGCATAAGTAAAGATGCATGGAATAGCCATAAGAAAATGAAAAACAATGTAAAAAATCATGTGGTTTTGCACTTTGTGATGAACTAAAATGAGCTGATCTTTGCAAAAAAAAAATGTTGCAAAGGTATTTCAAGCAAAAACATTGCCAATTTTAGATGAAAACAGAGGTTCTTTTTAAGGCAAAATTAGGTCTGCTTCTTGGGTGGAAGTGAACTTTGCATGGGAAAAAAGAAACCTTAACTGTGGTACTTTTCATGTGCTTTTGAAGTGAAAACAGCCATTTAATTGAAATTTCACACAAAAGGTAAATTTGGGGTACAATAAATCATGAGAATAAAAACAGCAAAATGTTCATGAGACAGTCCCTGAAACTAATAGTCTGAAGGTCACACTTCATACCTCTGTGGAGAAAGTCATTCTGTTGCAGTCTCTGCTTTGAGGATACTGCTGTACGCACAGCTATTTTACATATAAATAATAAAAAACCTGGAAGAAATAACAAGTCATTTTATCACAGAACTGCTATATTAGTGCCAAAAAAATCAGCATTCATTTGGCATCTAATTATTCTGTTACCAGAAGAAAGAAGAACAGGAGTACTTGTGGCACCTTAGAGACTAACAAATTACCAGAGAAGTTCCTACCTTGCCCAATGACATTAACACTAAAAAATAAATTCCTCTATATTTTGACTATTCATATTGGGAGCCAAATGCCAGTCTCCTGAGCCACAAGTTATATGCAGAGGATCTCTGCAAGCATCAGATTGGACTACTTCTTCCACCAGGCCCTGAAGCATTGGTGATGATGGATGGCCGCATAATGCAGTGAAAGGACTTCTGGACTGGTTCTCTCTTTGGCGCTGCCATTTTTATTATCATCTCCTCTCAGTTACGCTCTGTAAATGGTGAACAGAAAGGTCGTAGGTAGGGTGACCAGACGTCCTGATAAAATCAGGACCATCCCGATATTTAGGCGTTTTCCCACGTCCTGACTGATGTTTGGTCGGGACACAATTTGTCCTGATATTTCGCGGTACTCCTTTTCTTTGCTCCGCCGGTGACCCTGCCCCCCCATGTGTCCCGATATTTTCTTCCTCTTGTAAGTATTGCATCTAGAGTCATAGAGCCATAGAATTTAAGGCCAGATGGGACCCCCAGATCATCTAGACTGACTTCCTCTATATCACAGGCCATCAACACCACCCACCCAGCCACACACTAAACCCAACAACCAAAATTAGATCAAAGCATTACAGCCCTCAGAAGACTAACATATTGTGTGCCACTGGCAGAGAATAGAAGAGATCAAGATGCACCAATGCCCCAAGCCCCCTGAAATGGCAGGGAATTGATTAAGTGTGATATACCCAGATAAACTATCCACAGTTATTTTCTTTCACAGCCAGGGTTACATTTCATAAGCTATATGCTGTCCGCGAGAAAGCATTTTTGCTTATTGAACAAATGACTGTTTTGCTTAGGGTATTTCCCCCTCCCCTCTTTCTTCAAATGAAGGGAAAGATGAAACAACCTTGGTTCATCAGTCCGGTAAGCATATAGTGTAGTTACTATGTGCCGAGAGAGAGAGAGAGCAAAGCTGTACAGTTCATTCCAAACACAACAAACATGATGTTGAGAAATGTGGTCAGAATAAATTTGCACAACCTCTCCTCCGCTCAGCAGTCAGCCCCCAATAATTTCTGGAGAATGGCTCCTGTGTTGATTTAATAGGTAACGCTAAAGATTTCCCATTCCTCTAGTCTAAGCTGTTTCCCAAAATGGTAAACCAGATATATGTCCCCTAGACCTAGAGTCAGAAATAATTAACAATTAGTCCAAACCAAAACCCCAGAAATAAAGAATATTAACTGGGAAGTATTCAGATGACAGATCCAGATCTGGCTCCACTTTTGGCAAACCTTTCTAATGGGTCGAACATACTGCTTAAACCTGGGGGATCCTACATCCCTAAAATCTGGACAAAGAGCCAAACCAAATTTGCACCTGAATGATCAAAACCTCAACTGAAGGCAATGGAGGTGTGTCCATTAACACCAACAGAGACATTTTGTCTTACAAGCTGATTCCAAGTATTGGGTTTGTGCTTGTTCCCTCCCCCCCCCCCCAGACAGGTTCCTATTAAACCATTTACCACCGAACATACAGAATGGAATGGGTCTGTTAAAGGCCATCGCCTTCTCTTTACATAGCCCCAGCTGCCTTTACTATATCATCCTTTACGCTGCATCCTTGTGCTGATGCATGCATTAAAAAAATTATTAGGTGGCTACGGTTATACCACAGAATTCGTTTTTGGGAACGATATCCAAAGCCACACGCACTGTAGGGCAGCGAATACAGAAGAGTATTATGGCCCTTGCCCTCTGTTCCGTTCCCCAACACCCCCGGAGTTGAAGATCATTGGGAGACGCTGTATTCGTCAAGTGAGATTTTTATTTCCACCTCTGAACAAGCTATCTTTATGAAATGAAATAACTGCCCTTCAGATATTAAAAATAACACCTCTTTAGCAGAGAGTTACATGGGCACTGACTGTAGCCCATTTCATAAAGAGAACATTTACGCTTCAGAAAATGTAAAAGCAAGCACAGGATTGGACCAAGACCAATTGTGGGGGATGGACCAGGACATTTCGTCTTTGGTATAAAAGTAGGTACTAAGAAAAGGCTAATTTTTTTACACCTTATTCGTGTTTCAAAGCGCCTTTGCTAGAAACAAAGAAACCTTAAATGTGGACTTTTAATACTACTGTTAAGTTTAATAGACATTTTGAGGAGCTTTGCATTGAAATTGTTTAATGGTTTATATACACGTCTGGCTTCATACCCTGGTGCTTTACCTCATGCGAACCTATGTAAACCTTCTGTTGGAAACGCAACAAGTTTTATATCCAGGAAGCAGGACTTTGAAGCGTAGAATTTAAAAGTGAGTGGTACTTCAACACACCATGCTGAAATGCCATTCTTTGCTCTGCACAGACAAGGTACTTCTTGTCCCTGTGGCAAGGTTTGCAGAGAACACAAGCAGAAACCAGCTTCAGCTAATAAAACACCTGCACTTTGGAGCATGGCATTAGGTAATCAGTTGGATACAACACTGGCATTCAGTCGCCTCTCCTTAAAGCCTTCTATTTAGTTATAAAGTGTCTCCCCTTGCCCATTCATGGTGAAAACACCCACCTATTTATGGGTTATCTTCTCTTAACATTCCCCTTCCCTCACTTGCTACCTCTGCTTGGGTCTGAGGCCCAAAGTTCATGGAAGTTTTAGATGTGTATGCAATGTCTACACTTCCTGGTTCCTACCAGGATTAGAAGTGAAACTGCCAATACATCCCAAGAAAGGTTACTGCTGTGATACTTTGGGCCTCATCAGAAGCAGCAAGGACTGGAAAACTCATGGACAAGATTTTCAAAACCAACTAGTGATTTTGGGTGCCCAACCCCAGACACTTACAGGGGCCTGATTTACCCGTCCTCTGAAGCTGCTGATAACCTGTCCTCTGAAAATCAGGCCTCTTTGAGATATCTCAAGTCATGCACCCAATATCACGAATTGCTTTTGAAATTCTTTGCCCATGTGAAAAGCCCGTTCTTCCAAATTTTCCAACCTGGTTTGGCAGACTAAGGGGCTTCAATAGTTTGGATAAACTTTTGATAATATCCAAATATTTTTCTTAACTACAGTTTTAAATGTTGTGCACATGTTCTAAGACATAATTAATTTATACATGTTAGAAACTAGAAAAAAAAATCTTTGGGCTTCTTCAATATATCACTAATAATCTGCACATATGCAAAAAAGTGATTTCCAGCTGACACAGGTTTGAAACAGCTCCCATGGGAGCCAATCCACTTACAATCCACTGTCAGACTCTATGGAGTCATGGATTCAGCTCTCCCTGTGCTACTGAATCAAATGTGTTGGCCGCCATCTTGGTTGACACACCAGGGATTGAACAAGGAACCTCCAGAGCTAAAAGCATGAGCTGATAAGCCTGACTTAAAGAGCCAAGGCTTGCTAGCTGGAGTGGGCACGGAGTCAGGCTATGTAACACACACTAATCAATGGGTCTCACACAGACATACACACACACACACACACACAACAAACCCAGGCATTAGACAGAGAACTCTGCAACGTGGCAAAGTCTTCTTTAGTCCTCCTGTTGGTCCTCCATTTGCAGAAAGGACCTGTGATGTGTTGAAAGTCTCGCTGTTACACAGAGCTCCAGGATATAGGCTGTTGGGATTATCCAGTGTCATTCTAATTTATTCTGTTTCTCCACCTCCCTCCACACCCCAGCTGGGCTCCCTCTACTCTGGGAGCTGCAGCCTGATAAGGAGCCTACCTGCCTGCCCATGATCAGATGCTGAGTAGGGGCTGGTGTGGGTTGATGTCCCAGCACCTCCCCCAAACACAGTAACTGGACTTTTGGTGTCCAGTCAGTACATCTGACCGGACACTGCCAGGTCCCCTTTTCAACCAGATTTTCTGGTCAAAAACCAGACACCTGGCAACCTTAGAAGCGACCCATGAAGGGTAACGCAGACAGTCCACAATCTTTCCCAAAGGTCAACGCTGCTGACCCTCCTGGGACCCTGGGTCAGAGCCCAGTGGAGTGGATGGGCCTGGGCTCCCCTACCATTTCCCCGCTCCCAGCTGAGTGGATGCTATCCACTAGGCCGCTGAGCCCACTGAGGACCCTATTACGCTGCCTTTGTCACCACAGTATCTAAGCCATTTCCTGTAGTGCATTAAGTGACGTGACTAACATCTGAGAGATAAGGGGCGGGGGAGGTAATATCTTTTATTGGACCACTTCTTTGGTTGAGAGAGACAAGCTTTCAAGCTACACAGAGCTCTTCTTTAGGTGGGTAACATCTGTCACCTATGGTTCATTCCATCTCTCACTATTAGATAGGTAAACTCTCTAATATGGATGCTCTTTCTTCTGGCCCTACTTGCTACCTAAAGCAGAACAAAATTTTTGCAAGGAACCCTGAAACTAAGTAATACTCATTTATGAATGTCTGAACTGAGCTTTGGCCCCCTTCCAATGAACCCTGGGCAGGTTTATGGTTCGATACCAAAAACAATACAGAACTCATTGTACCAAGTGAAACTGTGGTTTCATTCAAAACTCAAAGCAAAACTGAGAAAGCACAACCCCATACAAAGTTAAACCAAAGCCATGCAGCCCTTCACTGCTGAGTTTGAACAGCTCTGATTACAACAGAAAGTTTTCCAACGAGGTAAACGTCATATTCTACACCCTCAAGAGAATACCTCTAGCTAGGAACCATGCAGTCCCTCATCATCATTACTGCCCTCTTAAGCATGTTCTGTATCTGAGATCTAAACCTACATGTGAAAAAATACACCTGCATTTCTGCCTTATTGCAAACCTCTTTCTTTCAGAGAGAGACAGCGTATAATTCATTTCAGGAGTGCATTCCACCAGTGCACACACTGTGCACAGAAAGGATTCCACACAAGAGGAGCAATCCAAGCAATACTCCGCTCCAGACCGCATGGAAGTTCCCCACCCATCTTTCCCATAGAAATGACCTGTAAAATTATTGCATGATCTCTCTGAAAACATCTTGGTTTGCACTACATTTTATCTCTGATTTCAGGAGGATTTCCATCTTCAGCTGCCTAAAAAGAAAAAAAAAAGGAAAAAAAAATCATCTTCAAATACACTAAGCTAAATTTATGAAGGGGACAGAGCTCAAGAGACAGATTATGACCAGTCTATACAGTTCTTGTGCTCTTCAAAATGCAAATGAAATTCTGGCCAAGACTTCCTGTGGGCACTAGTTTCTCATAAAGGGGTGGGAAGGAGTCATGACCCCTGCACACAGAGGCCGCCAGAGACTTTCCTATTGCAATTGCTTTTATGTGGAAGGAGCTGAAATACTGTGGTGATGGGTGCAGTGTAAAACCCTAAAATGATAGACTGATAGATAACTGGTATAACAATTCTGGTTCCTAAGAGCTCTGAGAAGCCCCATGCATGCCCAAGCTCCATCTATGTGGTGTGGTTCTGCATCACATTCTATCCAGTAGCTATGTTACATTCAGGCCCCGAAATGTGATCCTTTTTTTTAAGAATATGAAAAAGTGAATGAGCGGGAGCATCCGCAGGGAGCAGTGTGATGGGCAAAACATAAGGTTTGTGTTCTGTTAGCATAAGAACTCAGCATTTAGCTGTGAACTAAATACACCTCTTGGATATACAAAGGTGGGCAGGAATTCACCAGAAAAAAAGGCCTTTTCATGACATTTCTAGTAATTTTTGCTTTTGATCACTCCGGAAATGCCATGAGAACAGCCCTGTTTCAAGTATGTCACCACTCGCCCTTCCAGACCTGGCCAAGACCAGGAAATATAGAGACATGAAAAATAAGATAGTAGGGCAGGGGAAGGTAAAGTTTTCCCAACATCAACATCAAATGTTCATGAACATCAAAGATTTGGTCTGGGCTTTGGATGAACAGAAGGCATTCTGGGCCATGTCCTGAGGCAACGTAAGTTGGTGTAGCTCCATTGGAATCACCAGTTGTGGATGCAGGCCTTTGAGTTTATTCAAAGATGGTGGAGCCATCTTTAGTGCAAATATACTCGGATATTTTAATGATGTAAATCACATTTGGGAAGAGTCCTCTGAGAGAGCACAGAGGCCTTATTCGTAATAAAACACTGTCTCTATATTAACATGGTACGATGACGTTATTTTTATACACAACTCTGCCCAATTCCTTAAAGGAAAACATACCTTTTCAAATACGAACATTCATTCGCTGGCAACTGTGCAAGACTGGTGTCTCTCTGCTCCAGAACGCATGACCCCTTATCCATGAATATTCCCAGATATGCCTATTAGCTTTGAGTTCATTATTAATAACAACCACCCTTTGTACTTACGGCGCCTGACGTTGAACGTTTACTTTAGCATGATGAGGTCACTGGACCCGGACTATTTCGCTGCAGGATTTTCATTGCAGCGTAGGATGGTTAAGCCAGTGGGCCTGATTCTCTGTTACACTAAGCCTCCTTTTACACCACTCATGCAGAAGAAAGGGGCCAAGAGTGAGTGCAAAGGTAATTTACACTGTCAGAGCCGTGTAAAGCAGACTTACTGCAACTGAGAATCAGGCCCAGTAATGGCAGGGGAGCAATGGAGAGCCACCATCACCACCACTAACCCCAACGGCTAAATGCAGAGGAAGAGAGCTCCCCTTCTTCTCCCTGGCTCAGCAGAGAAAATGTTCCCCCATAGCACCCCACCCTCCTGGACTTGAATGCTCCTCCCTTCCTGTTTGAATCTACTTTAAACACCAAATCTCTCAGATAAAAGAGGCAGGGGCTGTCTTTTTGTTATGGGTTTGTGCAGCGCCTGTCGCAATGAAGCCCTGGCCTCCAGGTGCTACCAGGATACTACTACTAAATGCTAGATCAGTGGTTCCCAAACTTGTTCCGGTTTGTTTATCTGCCGTGTCCGCAGGTTTGGCCAATTGCGGCTCACAGTGGCCGCGGTTCGCTGCTCCAGGCCAATGGGAGCTGCTGGAAGCGGCGTCCAGTACGTCTTTCGGCCCACACCGCTTCCAGCAGCTCCCATTGGCCTGAGCAGCGAACCACGGCCACTGGGAGCCACGATCGGCCGAACTTGCGGACGCGGCAGGTAAACAAACCGGCCCGGCCCGGCCCGCCAGGGGCTTTCCCTGCACAAGCAGTGGAAGGAGTTTGGGAACCACTGCGCTGGATAAATGTTCACTGTTTAGTTCCAACTGCTATACAGAGAATATTACATTAAGGGAATCAGAATGTGGCTTCTCCGATGCCACAGGGCTTGATCCATAGCTCATTGACATCAGCAGGAAGATTCCCATTGGATCCAGCCTGCAGTGCAGTCTGTGAGAGTCTCAGCCCAAGGAGGAGGTAGGTCCTACTAGAGCAGAAGAAACTGCAGGATCCTTAGCCTATCCTAAGGAAGGTAGGAGTGGTGGCAGAGAAAAGCAGGTTTGCTAATCCTTTGCCCAAGTGCAGTCGAGGGTTTCAAAGCTTCAGTTTCTGCTAGGAGAGCAGCATTTTTCAACTCTGTCTCAAGAGGGATGGCAGGGGCTAGGCATATTTTGGCTAGCGCTCGCTAATACTTTACGGTCTGATGATAAAGGCAACAGCCTGCAAGTTGGGTATGGTGCCCAACCTGCGTCTAAGTCACTAATTGTTGGGAGCTGGAATTGAAGTCAGCTGACCAACCTCAGATTTACAGAACCCAGTGGATCACTGCTTCGTACCTGTGTGGCAGACTTGAGAGCGTGAGATGCTTTGTTGCTTGTTACAACACACACTGTAGCAAATTAACTGAGGAAAAATAATCTGGAAATTACTCAGGCTCCATGCTGCTGAGTTTTTAAATTAAGTTTTAAAACTGCCTTTTTTAAAAAAAAAAACATTTGGTCTCAATTTGAAGGCCTGGTCTACACTTTAAACCTATACTGGCACAGCTCTGATGGTCCAGGCTGTGAAAAAACCACATTCCCTACCCAACACAGTTATGCCGACAAAACCTCCAGTGCAGATGCAGGTATGACAATAGAAGATGGCTTTTGTCGGTTTATCTAACATTGTTAGGGAAATTTGGTGTTCCTCCATTAGCTGGAGTCCTTCTGTGGGTATACTAAGTGTCTATGCTACATGGCTATACCATCATAGGCTCAGTTGTGTAAGCATTGTGTAATTGCACCTCCCTGGCATGTGCCAACTACCTTTTCCTTTGCATGGGCATCTCAGCAATCCATCAAGAGGGATTTTTCACTCCGCAGCGTATGGCTCAGAAGCTATGCTAACACACAGGGAACAATATCACCTTGTCGGACGTCAAAGATTTCACATGAGCTCTTCACTAAGACAGCTAAGGAAATTAGTTTTGGCTGAAGCCATCTGGTCTGCACATAGTTTTGAGATGAAGGAAGCAAAAGTTTGACTAGCAGAGCAGGATGGGGGGAATTGCTGCTGAAAATAGGTTTTTAATAGGAACAGGGTTGCTGCAGCCGATTTTCGGTGTAAGCAAAACTTCCATTAAGAGTAACATACTTTTGAATGCAAAGGAACCTCTGCAATTAAGCTTGTTGTTTTTGTTCAAAAGGAGGTGGAAGGGGAGTAATATTTGAGTGACACTAATTGCCTCTATTAGGGCTGAATGTACTGTACTTCATCCAGACTCCACTAAGGACATACAATCCAACTGATTAAGCCGTGGACAGTGGTTCTTTTGTAGTTGATGGATGGCATCTTGAACTGAGCAACAGCCCTTATAGCACAGAGTTGAGTTATGTCGAGATCCCAACGCAAACTGCAACATCAAAGGGGGAAAACTTTCTCCAGAAATTCTTGCCACCTGCGCAGATTCTAAACGTTTCAAGGAGCATGCTGGTGTTTACAATCGCCTCTCCCAGGCTGGAAAAGGGACAAAGGAATCCCCTGTTAATGACATGGCTTGGAAACTTCCCAACCAAACAAATACTATTGACAGTGTACTCCGCCCCAGTCATATTCAGCCAACCAGATGCAGCAAGGAGACCAAACCATGCGAGAAGAAGAGGGGCGTGAGCAAGCGCTTGTGCCATTAGCAGCTTTAGCAAGCAGTGGTTGATGTGTGATGGTTCTAGACAAGAGGACTGGATGATCAAAACAGGACCTTGAGGACAATGGCACATTCCAGGCACATCCTTGTATTATTCAAGAAGTATGGTGGTTTAGGCGTGGATGTGTTTATCTACAATGAGTTTCCCTGTGAGCACAAATACAGCTGCCCTTTGCCTACAGAACTTCAGGCTGGTTACTGGGTTTTACAGGTTCCCTTTGCTGGCTGAGGCAGTGAAGCCGTTCCTTTAGCTCACCAGGCAGACAGGAAAAGCATGTGACAAATCCTTTCAGGGGTCAGGGGAAACACAGCTGATAGCTACATCTGCAGACATGTGGTACGGAACCCAGGACCTTCTGCTCCATTTAGATATATATAGGCCTCTGCCACTTCAGCCAAAGGAGGAGCTCTGCTAGATGTCACTAGTCATAAGGCTTATCAGAGCTTCAGCTAACAGAGGGTGAAACCACCACAAATTTTTGGTTAGGTCTGATGTTCCATTCAGTATATTCCAAAAGCTTGATCCTGGACAGTCAAGCCAGAGTTCTCCATCTGGCTCTTGGTAGGCAATGCTGCAGAAATGGAAAGGTGGGGAGGAATAAGGTGAGCACTTGCCTCCTTTATGGTTAGTCATTTTATAAACTAAACGGACTTTGTTTCCTCCAGGCTGTTCAGCATACCTAAGCTCCCATGTGACTCAAGCACGTTAGAGATGCTGTCTTACAACATGGAGACTGACACACTTAACTCTTATTTGTCAAGAAAGGGAGCAAAGTTGCTGAGTCTCTCAATTTTATGCAAGTCTGGTGATATTTCATGTTGTGGACCCCCCCCCCCCAGCTCCTAGAGTCAGGTGATTATGTGAGATTTGCAGCTTGCATTTTTTTTTTTTAAAGTAGGTTTCTAACCTTCATGGTTTTGCAGAAAAGCTTGAAATTGTGACCATTGAAGACTCAAAAATTGGAATACAAATAAACTCTCAGTTCTCTTTATGAATTATTATTATTATTTAATCACAAGATTTTTAAGCCAATCTCATGACTTTGGGAAGGCCTGACTCAGGATATTTTTAATGCTTGGGTTTTACTGATATAGTGGGAATGACCAGTATAAATTATACAGCATGGGGATGGAAATCTAGACACTCAATTACTGCAGATCAAATTCAGTAATTCATCTTGCAATTCCTGTTTTCTGCCATTGCCCCATTTTGACTGTTTTAAAATTAACAAAGAGCCCTTTGGCTCACTCCCCTTTCTTCCATGAAACACCCCATCTAATTGGAGTTCAAAGGTTGAACACCGTCAAAGACAGACTGCAGGAGTAGATGGGCCAATTGGTGTGATTCAGTGAAGTCATCCCTATGTTCCAAACACATCCAAGCGGCCCGCATTCTGGTTGTCAGGGATGGGTACAATGAAAACCGACCAACACACAAACCAAACCTGACTGGAACCTCTTCTGAGTTTTGACAAGTTCACTTACTCTGCAGCCCTCTGCCTTCCTATTCCCTGATATTTTTTAAGCTTTGCGTTTATTATTTTTCTCCTATCTGGACTGCCCAATTACAGCTGGGAAGTGAAGTGGAAGTGAGAAAGTACCCTAAGAAAAGTTATCCCCACTGAATTTCTGTCCAGATAGAGTCCTGAAAAACTTACAGAAAAGCCTGACCCGGAAGAGTAAAGATGGTCTAGTGGTTTGTATACTAATCTAGCACTTGTGAAACATGGATTCAATTCCCTGCTCTCGCTCTCTATTGCCCATTCGTAAAACAGGAATAATAGCACTGCCCTATCTCAGGGTACATCTACACTACAGGGGGGAGTCGATTTAAGATACGCAAATTCAGCTACGTGAATAGCATAGCTGAATTCGACGTATCGCAGCCGACTTACCCCGTTGTGAGGACGGCGGCAAAATCGACTTCTGCGGCTTTCTGTCGGCGGCGCTTACTCCCACCTCCGCTGGTGGAGTAAGAGCGCCGATTCGGGGATCGATTGTTGCGTCCCGTCGGGACGCGATAAATCGATCCCCGAGAGGTCGATTTCTACCCGCCAATTCAGGCGGGTAGTGTAGACCTAGCCATAGAGGTACATTGTGAGGTGCTCAGACACAATGGGGAGCCACACAGCTCTCTTTGACAGAACAGTTAATGTAGGGAACATTAGAGAAGTAGCAGAGTGCGGGGCAGGAGATGGATAAGAAGACCCAATAGATCCAATTTCTATCATTCTGACCCTCTTTAAGTGTAATTTTTCGAAGGGCAGGGGCAGGGAGGGCCTCAAGTCTGATACCGTTGCGAAAGAGAGAGCTAACTCCTAGTAAGTCCTATATGCTTGATGTCTCTCCCTCATCAAAAAAAAAAAAAAACCCTCAGTGGCGGCAATGGGTTTAACTGCCTGTCCCCTAACGTTTACAGACAAGCATAAAAAAGGGAAGTGTAATTCTTGCAATTACATCTGAAGAGCAGCTTTAATGAATATTAAACAGCTTTGAACATCAAAGTATTGACTGAAGTGGAAACCTAATATCTTCACTACCAGCCCTTTATCCCCTGGCACAAAGAAAGCAGAGTTGGGGGTGGGGGAGGAGAAGATGAGGAAGTGCAAGGTCTTTGGCTGGAATGTCAAAGACCAAATATAGGTGCCCAGTGACTTGCACTTCGAACAAGCCTCTCGGCATGTAGTTTGTAATGTGCAATAAAGAGATATGCCATTACCTCCTCCATTGCCACGAGCCATCCTGACAGCAAAAGCACCATTGCCGTAATGCCTGAGGAAACACGTCACCTATTAAGGCAGACAAGGATCCTTCCATTTTTTTCTTGTCTTATTAATTAAACTGGAGTGTTTTGCTGCTCAGGATTTGTTCAGAGTGTCTCAGGAATGGCCGGGAGGCCTCTCCCGACAAGCAGGGATTGAAAAGTAGCCAGTGATGAGAACTAAGGATGAGAGAACCAGAAAAGCGTCAGAGGACTGTCAACAGCTTATTAATTCATTATTTGTATTGCTACAGAGTCTAGAGGCCCTAGCCAAGATATGGGCCACATGGTGCTAGGAGTTGCACATTAATTATTATTAATTACCGTTTGAGCTATTATTATTATTTGTGTTACAGTTTCACCCAGTGGCTTCAACTCAAATTGGGACCCCGCTGTGCTAGGAACTGTAAAAACACAGAGTGAAAGACAGTCCCTGCCCTGGAGACCTTATAATTAGAGTCCCTTTTTTCCCCCCACGATGGAAGTTTTTTTCCATCTGAAAATGTTGGTTCAACTAAATCAAAATGTTTCCTGGGAGAGTATCAATTTTGACAACATTTTCAATCCGATAAGGTCAAAGTGCTTTGTTTCAAATTTGACAATATAAGCTATAATGCAAAAGCAAAAATGATAAATTCCAAACAAGTGCTTTGACCTTATTGCCATGAAATATTTTAATGTCATTTTGGTATTTCCGAAACTTTGAAATTTCAACTTTTTATTCCAATTCAAGACAGAAGGACATTTGAAAACATCAGAATTTCCTGCTAGATGGAAATTCTGAGTTTTAATCTGCTCTGTTTATAATCTATATAGCCCAGACTGACGAATGATGCTTAAGCACATCAGCATCGGCTGTCTGCCTTGAAACCATCCAAACTAGGACTCTCTGTTTTTAATATGCAGATCCTTGGCTTAAACAAAAATAATCAAGCCACGTTTCATACTATCCAGTTCCCTGTCCCTCTATAAAATCAACATTAGAAGGCCATACACAACTGAACTGAAAACAAGACATCTGAGCCATAAATATGCTGCCACTGTCTATTTCATTTTCACTACTAGAGAGAAATAGAAAGACAGTAGAGATGTGGTGAAAAAGGGGGAAATCACTGGCATTTCACTGCCAAAAAGATAGCTTTCTCTGTAGAACATTACGTCTGAGACATGAGTCTACCCAGAGGTCCATCCAGATGTCCTAGAAGCATCAGACATCAAAATGGCATTGCAGCATTTAGAGAGAGATGTACCCGTTGAGCACTCAATGAACACACTAGATCCACTCATTCCCTGGAAGGTACATTTGAAAGGCCTGATGCCAGCAACACAATAGCTAGGACTATTTATATAGGTGGAATTTTATCAATTATTTTGTTGACAACAGAAGTAGGTATTACAGCCCTGATCCAGCAAAACACTTAAGTACAGACTTTACTTTAAGCTTCCATATTGACTTCAAGGGGACATAAACATGTGCTTTAATGGTTGGCTATATAGGGATCTCACTCAAACCCTGACATGTATCCCATTTGCATGGCCTCTGAGCATCTCACAAACTTAGGGTGTTTATCCCTCATGACATCAGTGCGTGGTACGGAAGTGCTACTATTCTTGTTTTAAACATGGGGAATTCAGACACAGAAAGGATAAGACTTTCTTGCACAAGGTTACAGAAGAAATTTGTACGGAGCTGAATCCCACTCTTCCGAATCCCAAGCAAGTGCTCTAGCCACTGGACTATCTTTCCTTGCAATGGACGGAATTCAGCACATACTTAAGTGCTTTACCAAACTGGGACCTTTGTGATTTTAACCTTCGAACATACTTCCAGGTCACCTGTTCAATTCCGGCTACAGCATCTTTAGCAACCATCCAAGGGACCAGCAAAATTGACTGCCTACTCTGTGTGGTCATTAAGGAAAGGCCAAACAAAATTGCACTGGAGACTTTTGGGGACACTTCAGAATGGTTCCTTCAGAGAGGGGTTGTGTGTCAGAGTATGAGATACTTTGAAATCCTCTTCTAGCACCTGATCCAAGACTTCACCAGCCTTTCCATCAGGCCCAGTTGTGGAATCATTTCCCTCTCTCCATCCCAACAGAACAATTTATAGAATTGGATGGTGCATCGCCCTACATGCCACGCATCCCAGCTGCACAGCACCATTGTATACCGGGGATCCAGAGTTAGTCTGAGGAGTGCTGGATTCAATGTATATCTCCCCACACACACACATGCGCACACCCCACACTGATCCATATGAGACAGCACAGGAGACCTGGAGGCTATACCAGCCTGGAGTGAGAAGTGGTAGGTGCAAAGCTACTTAGCTGCTGTTCCTTGCCTGCAGGGAGAATGCTTTACCACTCCCCAAGGAGCTCCCCAGCCCCGTTGTTCAGACTGAGCACTGGAGACAGGACGTGGGGCTACGTGCAGTGGTGCCATTGGTGTGTTGCAAAGCAGTGAAACCATACAGCCTTTTCCTGCTGCTTCGGTAGATGTGGAATTTGCTCTGGGACTAACACCCAGAGATCTCAAAGGACAAGAGCCTTATAAAGGTACCACACAGTTCTATACACCCCATATTGTCTTTAGACTAATCCATTTTGCCTCAGCCATAAGCCAAATAAAGGCTACTCCACACCCGGCTCCTTGTATTAGAACATAAGAACGGCCATACTGGGTCAGACCAAAGGTCCATCCAGCCCAGTATTATGTCTGCCGACAGTGGCCAGTGCCAGGTGCCCCAGAGGGAGTGAACCTAACAGATAATGATCAAGTGATCTCTCTCCTGCCATCCATCTCCACCCTCTGACAAACAGAGGCTAGGGACACCATTCCTTACCCATCCTGGCTAATAGCCATTAATGGACTTAACCTCCATGAATTTATTTAGTTTTCTTTTAAACCCTGTTATAATCCTAGCCTTCACAAACAAAGAACTCACATAAGTCTCTGCATATTGGGTCAGAGTCATTTGGCAAGTGTTAGATAAGGTATAATAAAGCTACCAAGCTGCTATTCAGTTGAGGATGCCCGCGGCTGCCCATAAACCATTAGCAGTGAGGTCAGTAGACCTTGACACTGATTATGTAACCTTGTGCATTACCATCCCACGGTTTATTTTCTCTTCCTCTCATGAGGACGGTAGAACTTTTAGGAACAGGAAAAGGGCATCACGCTCAAACTGCCTGCTACTTCGCGACAATCTTCTTAATCCTAAGCCTTTCCTCAGTCCTGCTCTTTTCACCACTCCTCTTCTCCCCATTACCCTAGACTGCATCTTCCAACAGCGATGCTATTTTTCTATGGCAACCAATACTCCAGGTTAGACACGCTTGGGAATCGTTCAATGGGGCGTTATGTTTTTCCATCGGAAAATGCCAATTTGTTAAAACTGAAACTTTTTGGCAGGAAAGGGTTGGTTTTGATGAATTTCCTATTTTGAACATTTGAATTTTTTTTAAAAAAGATTGAAATCAAAATGTCTCAAAATTATTGAAACAAAACATTTCGATTGACTATAAATATATATACTTTTGGGGGTGCTGTTCAGTTCATAAATAAATGTCAAGACCTTGTCTCGATTTGGGACAGGAAAAATCTCGGAAAATTCTTGTGAGAGGGAAAAACCATTTCCCTCACACTGAGGGGGCGGGGGTTCAGGCCCCATCTAACCATACAAAACCACCATGTTTTACAGGCTCCCCAGATGGACCCATAACTTGTTCCAGGCTAACCTCATCCCAAGTTCACTCAAAAGTCACCTCAAGCATACTGCAAATTTGGCTCAGGCGTGTAGAAAGGGTCACGGACCTTGATAAACCTGGGCCAAATTTCAGATTTATAAGGGAAGGTGCCCATGTCATGCCCCTTCTCTCAGTGTTTAACAAATCATTCTTTACCAGGCAGACAAGACGTAATGGGCGTATTCCGCAGCAAGGGAGATTTAGGTTAGATATTAGGAAAAACTTTTTTAAAATAAGCATAGTTAAGCACTGGAATCGGCTTCCAAGGGAGATTGTGGAATCCCCGTCTTTGGAGGTTTATAAAACAGGTTGGGCAAACACCTATCAGGGATGGTTTAGGTTTACTTAGTTCTGCCTCAGAGCAGGGGGCCCGACTTGATGACTTCTTGTGGTCTCTCCCAACTATACATTTCTATGATTCTATGATTGTAAACAATGATACACAGTAGAGAATTCTTCCTGTCTCCCTTGCTGTGTAGTCCCCACTTTCTTCCAATTGTTTTGATTCTTCAGTCCAGCGCTTCTGGTTTAATTTTGCATACAATAATCTTCTTCATATCCTAACAACATTCTTCCCCAACTGGAGCAAAACAATGTTATACCCCTTCCACACAGAGGAAACTAAACTGTAGGGAAATCTTTCAAATCATTGGTTAAGATTTTCAAAGCCTACTAGGTGATTTAGCCACACAAATCCCATTAATTTCAAAGGGGATTCTGTGGCTAACACCCTGGCTCGTTTTGGAAATATCATCCCATATGTATCAGTGTAATGATCCAAGCACTAAAGCAACATTAAAAATCACTTTTGGCACGAATATCATGGAACTCACAAGTGCAGTTGGTCAACATCAACAGTTCATCAAGATAAGTGGCTTTTCAATCTAGACCAAAAAAATTATGGAAAATTTTCTTTTTAGTTTCAATGAAAACCAGAAACCAAATACAATTTAAGTTTTTTGTACAAAATTCCAGGTTTTAGTTTTTGGAAACCAAGCATTTTAACCAAAGAAAAAGAAGTGGGTATACACTTGTATTTTTGACTGGAAAAAAACAATCCTAAATTTCCCACAAAAAATAGTTGGCATGTTTTGATCAGTTATATATATATATGGAGATATACCTATCTCACAGAGCTGGAAGGGACCCCCAAAAGGTCATTGAGTCCAGCCTCCTGCCTTCACTAGCAAGACCAATTTTGCCCCAGATCCCTAAGTGGCCCCCTCAAGGATTTAACTCCCAACCCTGGGTTTAGCAGGCCAATGCTCAAACCACTGAGCTATCCCTCCCCCTATAGTTACATGAGATCAGAATGGCCATGGACTTCATAATTTGCAGGACTAAATGCAAAATTCATTTCTTCAACATAACTTTCCATCAATCAGTTCTTCACATACACATGCTCACAGCCAGACATACATCACAAAACACACACGCAAATTGAATGGACAATTTTAAAACTCTATTAATTAAGGTATTTCTCCTGCAAATTGGGAAATATGAAGAAGACAAAGGCTTTCTCTTCACAGACAAAAAGGTGGGGGTTTTACAACACGGTAACTAGTGGGCAATAGTCATCTTGCTGTAAAATTCTAAATGGAGACAAGGTACCTGTCATGTTTACTGTGAGATACCCAGGGGAGGATAGCCCTATACTCCCTGCCCATGGTTTACCTTACCTGGTGCACCTTAAGCTCAAAGCTACAGTGCATTCTCTTCATTATGTTTTTGAAATGGGCTAGCCAATGCACTTTGATTACCTCATAGTAAAACCTAGCGATGGGTCAAATGGACAGACATTGCTTCACGATATCAATAAATAGAGCTACTGGGACAAGTCACTGGCTTCACCCCTAAGTCTGAGAGCAGAATTTGGCCTCAACTCATTTGGTGGAACTCCATATTTCAGTGTAACCAGGAAACTAAGAGATGTCCATCTTCAGACAACTGGCCCAGCTAAGATTTAGAATTTTGGTATAAAACTTTGCTTGAAGTTATTTTTTTCTACATTTTTCCTGTGTGCAGTGGTTTCACAGTTTGCTGCTGACAGTCCAGGGTCAGAGGGCTGGAGAACCCCAAAGATATGAAGCCAGTTAAGAAGAGAAAAGGGCACTCAGTAGACATTGATAAACAATATTGGGAAGCAGTAAAACCCCCTCGGCAAAGGAATCACGAGCATTCATTCAGACAGAGGCTTTGGGGCTGAATTCCTTTGCTTACCTAAGTGGATGTGAAATTGTCAGACACCAGTTTTCACCTACAGTTGTTTTGAGTTCCATTATAAGGATCTCCTTTCACGACACTCCAAAGGCTTTGCTCTTCAGGAAGCTCTATTATGGCGGTGGAGTGTTTACTTAACAGTTTGAAAAAAAGAGATTACATGACAGGATACTGAAAGAATGTGGTGTCAGAACCAGGCAAAGGCTGCAGTTTAAACAGCAGTGGTGGAGTCAAGAAGGCAGCACAGGTGAACGGTGTTGCTCACAAATAACTTCGCAAGTGGGCCTACGTATTTGAAGGCTGCTCCCCAAGGTCCCACTGGGGTGATTAAAATAAAGGCTTGAATTGTGGAATTATTGGTCCGACTCCCCCAATGCACAGATGACGTGACAGCCAGTCGATCCAGCCTGAATGACTGGCAGAGGCCCATTACAGGCAGCAGAACTCAATTAAGCCTCTGCTTACACACAGCCTTTGTGAGCCAAGCTAAATTTTTATAATCCCAAACTGCTCTGTTTCAAATTCTAAACTCACACTTTCACATCCCCTCCAGTAGAAAATATGTGGATTAAACACGTCTCTCTCTCTCTCTCTCACACACACACACACACACACACACACACACACACACACACACACAGAGCACCTTAATAGAGCCCTGACGCTTAGCAGGTTTTTACAATGAGAGAGTGGAAAGACGTGATGTGAAGGGTTCTGCGCTGAGAATAAACCTATTACCACTGTGGAAAAGCCCACTGGGAATGGAAGAAGCTGCTGCCCTTTAAAAAAGCCAAAGGTCAAATTAATATCAGGATTCTCCTGATCGCCAAGAATTAACTGAGGTTGCAGTTATCTGACTGCAATTCTCTAGAGCTCAACATTCATTATTATTAACCAATTGTGCTCGGCGTAGGATATGAATTTGGTGAGACATTTGCTCCAGGAATTGTAATGGTGATTCCTAAAAGGCTCAGAATTAAGGTTTGGTTTTTCATAAGCACCCACAAGTCTGAAACAATTATCCAAAATACAGGCTCAATCTGACTGCGCAGCTCACAAGAACGAACTTTTTCCTAGGCGTTCCAGTCCTTGCCGCCTTGGGAAGAACTGAAAATATTCAAAGAAGAGCTTTTCTGATATATTTTGAATCCTTCTCCCAGAATTTGGAATGGAGCTGGGGGAATAATTCATAGCAAATAATTTGCTGTCAGTTAATTTGATCTCTTTTTCTCTTTGTGACTTGTCCACAAATTGGATCTATACTGCCTTACATTTATTTATTTAAAATTTCTTGCTCAATAATTTATGCAAACAATTACTGGGACGCAGTTTGTTTGCAAGCAGTTTGTTGTGACTACTCTATATTTGAACTTCAAGATGCTTTGACTAGGTACAGACAGCAGCTCCCAACCTGAGCTTCTGTTCTCTGACTGGGTGAGGATCTTTTCTGATCTGATTTCTGATGATAATACTTGCATCTACATTTTCAGAAATTGCTTTCCACAAACATTCTGCAACAGCCTCTTAAACTTTGCTACTTCGGTGACAGTTTCTGCCAGTCTGCTGGAACATTACTAGACTGTGAACACGAAATAGGTTCAAAGAGTCAACGTGAGGTCTGTTTAAAATTTTAACAAATATTCCCAGATATATTTGTGCAGTCTTGGTGGTAGAACTGATTGGAAAAAAAAGCAAACAATGAGAAATCTGCTCATAAATTTGGTTTTATTTTGCTGCACCAGTGTAATTTTATTAAGCAAACAGTCTTACGCAAAGCAAGGCTCTGAGGACACATAAGCCAAATTCCATTTTTGGGTAAGTCAACTGATTTTAATGGAGCTAAATAGTGGAGGAATTTTGGCCCCACGTGTCTACACAATGTAAGGATAAATTCTTTAGAGACGACACGTTCTGGCCACTGCTTACTAATTGCCTCCCATAACAAATGATCAGCTCATTTGTTGTCATCAGAAACATTGGCTCTGTTTTCCATCTTGCAGAATAGAGTCAGCAGTGACGCTGCCTTCTGCATGTTTCTTAAGGGGTGGTGACAAGGGTTTGCACTGTTTTCTTAGATGAGGACTGTGTTATTTGAACCACGTGTCATCACTTGAAGCCCACATGAATTGTAGGACTTCCTCTCCCCATTAATTGAAAGATTGTTCTCAGCGATGTCTTTTATCTGCCTGAATGCAATCCAGCCAGCTTGGATTTCTTCTAAAAGTCTTCCATCTGCTTCCTATTTGATTCTAGCAGACATTCAAGGTAGAAGTATTCTTCTATTTGTTTAATTTTGATTTCATCCCCAGGGAGCCTTCTTTCTGCTCCAGGTTTATTGAGGCTGTTCTTCTGTTCCGGAACATTTCGGAGTACCCATTTTTCTGGTTTTCAGGACTGAGCTCCTCCGCCGGTTCCTGCCCAAATCCGGATTGTCTGGGAAGCACAACTCAGTCTGGATGGCTCGCCTGAGGTGCCGTACATGTCTCGTCTATGTGAAGCAAATCCCCAGAAGATGTAGTTCCAGCAGGCTGTGCAGAACATTTCAGAGGTGCTCTTATTCTTGCGCAGGAGGTAATGATTTTCAAGCACTTCATATGTTTAGGAGACGAATGAACCTTTTTTATCCATGAGAACATAAGACTTACCAGAGTGAATCAAACCCATAGGTTATCTAAGTCCAGTATCCTGTCCCTACCAGTGATCAGTACCAGCTGATCCCTGCAGTAGGCTGTTCAGGGATAGTTTCTGAACTGAGCCAGTGACACAACCCTGTGAAAGCCCTTTGACCTCCTTGCCCTTTAACCTCGCCAGGATAAAAAAGGAAACAAGCCCTCCCCAAAACTATCAGTATATCTCAGCTGAGCAATCTCGGGAAAGTGAATTACAGTCGCCTTAATAAATTAAACCCTCCTCAATTTTCTTAAAGTCATAGTTGGATGCCTAAAGTTAGTACAAATCTGAACTCACCCCAGCACTGTGGATTCAAAAACTTTTTCAATAAGACTAAACTTTTTTTTTTCTATCCAGGCTCCATACAAGGAGGACTCCCATATGAAATAAAGCGGTTCCTTCTTTCCTGATGATCTGTATGTTACTCCTACATATGACAGCATGTTGTGTTAGATATTGAGTATGATTTCTTAGATCTCAAAACCCTGGAGTGAAACCTTCCAACTGGTGTAAATGGGGATTGAAGTCAGGGTCCTGGGGGAAGGGAGGCAGGAGTCTGGGATTCCGGAACGGAAGCCAGAGGGCAGAGCCAGTAGCAGGCCCAAGAGTCAAGCTGAGGGTCTAGCCAGAGTGAGAGCAAGGGTCAATACCAGTTATAAGGGCCCCTCATTGGATCCCAGGGGTCAACTGGGAATCACAATCTAAGTCAGAGCTGATGCCAATACTGGGAGTTCAGGAGCAGAAACGCAGGGCGGTTATGACAGCTAGCTAGGGATCCACATTGTTGCCGGGACACCTGGTATGCCCCATGGGCTTATATAGGGACAAGGAGCCAATCAGGGATGGCTAAGACCACTGTCAGTCAAATCCTCAAGGCGGAACTTCCTGTTGCATTGAATCTCTGTGGATTGTGGGTCACAGAGAATGGGCAGGCTACAGATGACAGTGAGGGGATGTTGGTTACCTGGTTGCCCTGCAGGCCTGGGTTCAAGTCTCACCAAACCGTATATCATGGAGCAGTGCCCATTTATACCAGCTCAGCCTCTGGCTCCATTATTTTGGGGGAGAAATTGGATGAGGCCTTTATGTGAAAAGGGGCTTTTGTGAGAGAGGTTCCTGATCTAAAGACACAAAGGCCTTGAGAGAAGGTAAGATCTGGGTAGGAATCTGGCACAAAGGAAAAGAGGGCTTGGCAATAAGGGTCAACATCCTTGGAAGCCAATGGAAAGACTCCCATCAACTCCGGAGAGAGGGAAGTGAGAAAGTGAGCAGAGGGAAGAGGCAGACGATGATCAGGACTCAAAGAGCTGTACACTGCCCATAGCCATTTCCATGCTATTTCTATGCAAAAGCAACTGAGGGGTCAGATTTGACTCAGAGAGGAGGGCCCCTGAAGACAGTGATCATCTTTTACTACAGCTAATGAACACAGACATAAGAAACCCAACCAGCCTAAGGCACTAAAATAAATATCAGACTTGTTTTCGGTTGGCTTTATTTCCCTCTGCTGCAAGATGTAAGCTAATCTATTTAGTTAGAAAAACATGGCTTATTGCAATCGAAGTAATTTCTATTTCTTTATATATCACACGATGTAAACTAATCTAGTTAGTTAGAGAAACATGGCTTCATTGAATTCTGAGTACTAGCTCTGGAAAAGGAGCAGTGTTGTTGTTTTGCTAAATTCTGACATGCTTTTGCGATGCCTTTACAACTTTCTCCGAGAGGCTGATGGGTTTCACATTGCCAAAAACCTTTCTGACTGCTCCTTTCCCTGATGGTCACTTTGAATTTTAGAATATACGCTGGAGGTGGCATGGAAAATCCTCAATGTGCTGCAGTGGAAAAACAATTTGTAACAACATTTCCTGAAGCAATAGGTTCTAATCCATTGAAACTCTATTCGCCATATGCTTGAAAGACTCCAGGAACAACAGAAAGCTGCGCACGGATGCTTATGTGCAAACGCAAGGTGGGTAAAAATAGATCCTTCTGACTTTCAGCCAGCAACATCAGAGAGGCAGTTGGATTAGGCCTTTCTCGCCCATTCTGAATGAGCACCTGGGAAGTCCTTAGTGCTGTTGGGTTTCCACATTTAAAGAACCGCTAACACCACATGGGACGACGAGGGCAAATCCTCAGATGACCTCAGTGGAGAGACAGCAATTTATGCTAGCTGAGCATCTGCCCTAAAGTGTTCAAAATGGACATCTGGAGCCTGTGCATAAAAAACATGTACACAAAAGTGCAGTTGAAATGGTTAACAGCTACTGCCATTGCATGTGCCAACTGAGTACATCTGCTCTCCCCGTCCCTCAACAGCTGGTTAAGAACCTTAGCCCCCTTCAATATAAGGGGCATATTTTGCACACCCATTTTCCATGTTCATACCTGGGCTTTTACCTTCTGAAAATATGCTCCTAAAAGAAGGGCCAGGTTGTTGAACCCAGAGGGTTCTGGTTTTGCTATCGTTCACGAGCCAGTAATTCAAGCAGATTTACAGAACCCAAACCAGAAGTCATTGAAAACATATATCTATGGGTATGTATGAAGGGTTTTAAAAAACCCTAAATCAGGAGAGGGCTGGAGAATATCCAGCCAGCCACTTTACCACTACTATTTATCACCACCTAACATCTGCAAGCAGACAGTTTTGCTTTGCAAATATTTCTCCTAGAGATGATGGCAAAACTTGAAAGGTTTACAGGTTCTGTTTGGTTAGGGTAAGTGTCCAAATGTTGTATGCTTAACCAAATGAATCAGACCCTCTTTAGTCTAGAAAGTGCACTCAAAACATTGGGGATGGGAGGGATGTTTGAAAGGACTCCGAGTTGGCTTCACTCTGCCCACAGTGATGTCAATGGTCAAACTCTCATGGATTCAAATGGTAACAGTTAAGGCACTACAACCCACCCCACAAGATCAGGCTGTCTAGTGAGTTTGTTGGTACTTCGTAGGTTCAGATAGAGCAGAACGTGGCAAACACTGTCCTTTTCTCACCATATTTTGTTACATCAGCTGACAGACACAGCCAGGACATGGACATGGAAAATGAGGGCAAGAAGAAGATTTTTTTTTTTAAACTTAAAACGATGTTTGATTTGGGTTTGGTTCAATTGTCAGGCCAAGGACTGGATGGTACTGATTTTATCTGGAGCAGGTTTGCCCATCCCTATGTTTTACTCCCAAGTTTCTAACATCACTTTTGATCCTCCTTCGCTTGGGAGATCTAACGAGATCTCAGTCCAGATCTCTAGCATAGTTGCACATAGCTTTAGCGTTGATGTCCTTGGATTAATACGCACTTTAGAAAGGGCATTGCATTCTCACAGTACTCTAAAGGCGTGGGCTTATTTTCCACAGAACATTTCAAGGACAACAAAGAAAAAATGTTTTCATTGACATTTTCAACCAAAAATTCTCAATTTTTTTCAAAAACATTTTTTTTTAGACAATTTTTGGCCAGATTTTTTGTTTGTTTGTTTGTTTGGTGGGGAGGAGGAATTGATGACACACACACACACACACACACACACACACACACAAAAGGAAATTTTCCTGAAATTTTTCATTTAGTCAAAAACCCAATTTTCCATCGAATCCTTTTTTCACTGCAAACTTTTCAACCAGCCTATGTCCTGAGCTTTTTCTGCCCTTTACCAATATTATTGTGGTCAGGAAGAACACTGAAAAATTGCAGATGAATAAACCAGTTGAGAAAAATAGAGGCTTAGAATTACTTTCCTTTCAACATTAGGATGTTCCTTATCCTTTCTTAAAACTCCCCTGAATACTTTTTCTATTGCTTTCCCCTAATAGTCCTGAGTCTAGATGGTTTTATAGCTGCAATACAATACAATTATACTTTAAGAGTGTCATTTTTGAAAATCCCAGAAAAATGCCCCCCAAACTATTAATATTTACATATTTCAGCACATTCTGCAAGCTTGATTTCTGCAGCCTTCTCAAAATTGTCTGTGTCCATTGTGATAAAAAGGTCAAAATATAGGAAAGTGCATGGTTCGTGGAATATAGAAACTTTTGGTTTGTCTCTTGGTTAATCCAAGTCAGGTTGATAATGATCAAAAGTTCTTTTCATCTGACGTCTGGTTCAAAGGATTCCATGAAATAAACTGATGTACATATGTTCATGCCACAGTTTGTAGTAATTTGCATCTGTGCTGGGAGTCTTAAAAGATGAGGTAGTTGGAATGTTTTAATCAAAACATATTTTTGATCAAAATGAACATTTTCACAGAAAAATTTCATCCGAGTCAACATTTTCTGATTTTTCAGTAATGAACCAGAACATTTTACTATAAAAAAAATGTTTGGGTTTGGATTAAAAAAAAAATCAAAAAGTTAAAATGTTCTGTGAAAGAGAGGCCGATGGATGGATGGATAGAGACTGGGGCATGGAGACTGAACTATTCCTTTCTGCAGAGGTGACTCTCCCAGGCAAGGATTGAGGAAGGCAGCTTCACTTTTGCCCATCAGTTGTCTGACTGATGACTAAAGAAATAGAGGATTTAATTCTCTAAAGCTGCTTGTCAAGTTAGCATTTTTTGCCCGTTTGTAATACACTTCAATCTGGAAACTTAAACGGGTTTTAGAAGGAATTCTCAAATGTGTGGCTCAATCTTTGGGTACATCCACACTGTAATCAGGACAGCATCTGTAGACATACCAGAGCTAGCTTTGATTGATGCAGACACAGCAGCAAAATGAGGACAGACACAGGGGAGGAGTGCTACTGGCCCATCACTCATAATCTCCTAAACCATGCATTTAATTGGTTCCAGTCCGGGGGTTACAGGACTTTTACCATATAACTCATAACTTGGGGTTGGCTATCCTCAGCAGAAGGGTGGGGGTGCAGAAAGGTGGGGACCTCGGCCCGTGAGGGCCACAAGCTCTGACCTCAGCTTGCAAAGGCCACAAGATCATACCCTGTCCCATGAGCCCAAGGCCTATCACCAAAACCCCAGATCTTTTACCGCTGGGAGCTACTCACGTTATCCTTTTAACCGCACTGGGAACTGGCAATGAGTTGTGACGAACAAACAATTTGACTCAAGTACCGCATTCCTAGCTAACCTACCGGAGCTTGAAGGTGCAAAAAAACTCCCTGCTCCTTTGCCAATTGGCGAATGGGAGAAAAAATTCCTTCCTGACTCCCAAACAGGCAATTGGCTAGACCCGCAGCATCTGTCAGGCTGGATTCCCATTCCTAGTTCAGGGTGGGTAGGGTAGGGCTGCTGGAACGGAGCCAAAAGAGGACCCACGTGGGTCCAGTTGCAGGTTGAATCTTGGGAACTGAGGAATGTTGGCCAATCAGCCCCCCCACTCCCTCAGATGGCCAATGGGTGCCAGAGCCTCCAAGGATGGGGAGGAGCTACCTGGTATCCCTCAGTGAATGTCTCCTTTTCTTGCTGCTGGGACTGTTTCCTTTCACCACCAGCCCCATCAAGCTCCCCCACCCCTTGAGGCAGGTGGGCGGCATTTCAGTTAGCTCGCTAAAATTACCCATGGCATGGGCTAGCTGCCGGAGTACATACTTAGGGGCCTGTGCCACCTCGGCTCCACGGCGATTTTTAGTGAGCTAGGTCGATCAAAGCTAGCTCAGGTACACCTACACATGCCGCAATCACATCTTCTGGCTGCTGTGTAGACATACCTTTTATGGTAACGTTTAGCTCAGATGTGAGGAAATGAATTGCAGCGCCAATGAGCCCATGCAGCAAAGCGAGCGTGTGCAATGAGAAATAGAGCTGAATACTGACTGCTGCCTCTGAGATAAGGGCCATTGCACCACGTTATATTTCTACAAACACAAGAAAATCTGCTGCCATGGTAAGGAAGTGCCCACCTGCAGCAGATATCTGCTGAAATGATTAGGGGGCTGGAGCACATGACTTATGAGGAGAGGCTGAGGGAACTGGGATTGTTTAGTCTGCAGAGGTGAAGAATGAGGGGGGATTTGACAGCTGCTTTCAACTACCTGAAAGGGGGTTCCAAAGAGGTTGGATCTAGATTGTTCTCAGTGGTACCAGATGACAGAACAAGGAGCAATGGTCTCAAGTTGCAGTCGTGGAGGTTTAGGTTGGATATTAGGAAAAACTTTTTCACTAGGAGGGTGGTGAAGTACTGGAATGGGTTACCTAGGGAGGTGGTGGAATCTCCTTCCTTAGAGGTTTTTAAGATCATGCTTGACAAAGCCCTGGCTGGGATGATTTAGTTGGGGATTGGTCCTGCTTTGAGCAGGGGGTTGGATTAGATGACCTCCTGAGGTCCCTTCCAACCCTGATATTCTAGGATTCTGCTACCTGATTAATAGGGTTGGAGTTTGCAGGGTCTCCACTCGTGATTTAAAAAGAGAGAGAGAGAGAGAGAGAGAGAGACTAGTTTGTGGAAGAGAAAAAGGCTGCCTGCAGGTGGGTGTGAGAACCAAAAAGCATTAGGTGTTTCATTTGCTGTTGTGTATATTCTTGCACATCTGCCAACAGTGCAAGACAAACAAAGTGGGTGGAATCTCCTTTGCTAAAGGCAAATTCATGTACAGTTAAGGTGGATGAGTGCCGAAAGATTGGGTTTGGACAAGCACCCGGAAGTTGGAATGCTTATTTGCATATTAGCTAGCTTATCTGAAGCTCTTGGATCAGCAAAACTGGGCTAGAAATTATGCTAAAGCTGGAGATTCCCAGCACTACACTTCCCGTTTCTGGTCAAGCCAGGAATGCCAGAGCCCTGCCTTTCTCATGATGGTTCAATGCTCCTGCTCCCTTTCGCCAACTGAACCAAGAAGTCATGGATGAGTGAAGATGAAACTTAAGTGACTTCATCAAACCCGGGGGGAAAGGTTCAGTTCACCTCTGGGGAGGAGGTTCAGATAGTCACATTTTACCTAATCGATTTGCACGTTCCTAGTTATATATAGATTTGAGATGCAGAACTCTGGATTTTATTTATTTATCATTGCTTTGCACAACTCCCATCTTCTGCTTAAGAACGAAAACATTTTTAAAATGATGGTGAAAACCAAGGTGATCTCTACTATGGTTTTTAAGTTACCTTGGTTGATGCCATCACAGGTGATACTAAGGGTATGGGGTACTTTTCCAACCCCATCACACATGACACTGTGTCACATTCTGGCACGATTTCATCCACAGAAGGACCAGACCTAAAATGTAGAAGAATCTCTTCTACCTGCCCTTCGAAAAGTCACTGTATGCCTCCAGTTTCTCTCCAGGTTTTCAAAGTTTTCCTGCAAACTCACTTTCACCTGAAAACCTCATGACAGTAACAACATTTCGCACTTCCTGGGCTAGATCCAACGCTGCTGTAAAACAACATAGGTCTACTGACGTCAATAGTAGAACTGGGCAATTTTTTTTTCAGCAAATAGTAAATTTGCCCAAAGGTGCATTTTAGGGGGCACCAGAACTGTTCATGAATTTGGGTCAAATTGGGCAAATAGCTTCAGCCAAAAGAAAACCCTTGCAAACAGAAATTTAGGACATGTCAAAATGGTTCATTTTGAAAATAATTGACACAAACCCTTTTCTTTCATTTCAAAATGACATCGCAAAATGTTTTGTTTGACCCGAAGGAAAGTCTTGCCTTTTTTTTCATTTCAGTGAGAAAAACCAAAAAATACAGTTTCATTTTTAAACAAACCCATTTTTTCCCTGACTTTTTTGGGTCAGCTACCAAACCAAATAAGATTATATATATATGCTCAGATCCAGTCAATGGAGCTGTGTCAAATTACTTCGGTTCAGAATCTGGACCATTAGATAGAGCAGTGTTCACTGGTGGATCACAGTGTGTGTCTCATAAAATATTACTAAGTGTCACAATACGCCTACAAGTCAGGTAAATTTATGGTACCCCCTTCAACAATGAGCACACTGAGGCTTGGAAAGGGTAAATGACTAACTGAAATGCATGTTGAGTTAGCATCAAAGTGCTCTAACCACTCAACACTGTCCATCCTTCCAGTAATGCCTATTATTTTATCGGGTCCTGGTCCTTTTTTCAGATTTCTTCTCAATTTTTTGCTGATAACTGACCTGAATACATCTGTATACACCAGAAAAACATGTAAAGACATAGAAGAACCCAGTATGAAAGAAAGGAAACTAGTAACATTGCGGCATTTACATGGAGTCCTGCTGAACAATGTGTTGGCTAAAATAACCAGGCAGTTAATAAAATTAAACTGGATTCTTGAGTAAAATAAATTCGGAAAAATCCAGTGTGCCCACCATCTTTCTTTTTCTCCTCTGGAATCCTACCACAGGCTCCCTCTAATGTTCACAGGTGCATACTGCATGTACTAATTTCTACTCTAGTCAACAAACATTAAAACCAAATGAACCCAATTCAGATCTCAGTTACACGGGTATAAATCAGATCAGAAATGGGCCCAGAGTAGAAAGCTGTAATATTCTTCATTGGCATAAAAAGAAATTCCATAAAGATGGTACTCTTTCTACAAGTCTGTGTCTCCAATGCTCATCTTGGTTATTAAAACAATGTTTAGCTTAGCATAGTAGCACATTAAGAGATGCTAGGGTTATTATTACATAGCTCTCTGAGAATGAAACATTTTTATTGATATGGAAAGATGGCGCCATGCATGTAATTGCTGCATATGACAAAATAAAAACCACAAGCAATAAAATACTCCATGGGCTATGAGTCATGTTTAGAATACACAGGACACTGTTGCCATGTGTCAGCAGTGCGAATCATGTGTGGCTTATGCCATGTTATCAGAAAAAGAAAGTAAAAGCATCAAGGATTTTTTTTTCCCCCGCAGATGACGAATGCTGTGTTGATTATGCAACTGAAATTCCGTAGGGTTTCAAAGACAGGGAACTTACGTTTGTTTAGAGAATCCCTGTATGTATAATATGAAAGTGACTTTAATATGCTTTTTGACTCCCATCATTTAGAAATAAAAAGGTGCTTTGTTCAGAGTTTCTAAAGCGCTGAGCACCCAGCGTGACCATACGTCAATTTTTGGCTGGGACCAGGAGTGGCAGCACTCCTCCTCTGAGCATTCGGCGGCGGGGATCCTTCTGCTCTGCGACTTTGGGGCACTTTGGTGGCGGGTCCCGGAGCGAGTGAAGCACCCGCCGCCGAATTTCCACTGAAGACCCGGAACGGAAGGACCCCCGCCGCCGAATTTCCGCTGAGGGCGGCAAAATGCCGCCCCCCAAATCCTGACGCCCTAGGCGACTGCCTAGGGTCGCCTAGTGGAAGCATCGGCCCTGGCTCGGACAGTCCCTTTTTAAGCCCTGTCCTGGCTGTCCCAACTTTTTTAGAAAAAGTGGGCATTTGTCCCATTTTCTCTTGCCAACTTGATCCGTGCGGAGGAACTTTGCGGGAGGTGCGCGGTGAGCCAGCCCCGCACTGCGGGGAGGCAGGGCTTGCGCAGGGGAGAGGCAAGGCTCAGACGAGCAGCAACACCAGCCCCGTGCAGGGAGGGCAGGCAGGGCTTGTGTCAGCCTCACATGGGGAAGGCACCCAGGCCCGCCCCATACAGTGTCCCATTTTCCCTTTGGGAATTATGGTCACCCTAGGCAAGAGGAGCGAGTGAATGCTCAATACTTTTGAAATGAATTAACCATTGGAACAACTTTCCAAGCAATGTGGTAGTTTCTCCATCATTTGAAGTCTTTACATCAAGACTTTCTAAATGATCTGCTATAGCTCAGACAGAAACTGCACCCTTGAGATGGAAAATAGTGGATGAGGTTCTATGGCTTGTGTTATGCAGGAGGTCAACCAGATGACCACAATGTACCGGTAACTCTTTTGCCCTTAAGATCTATCAAAATCACACCATTTATTTAGGGCTCTAAATATGGATCTAGGACTAAGTTTTCCAGAAGTGATCAATGATTTTGGATATCTTAATTTTTGGGTGACCAACTTGAGACACCTTAAAAGAGCCCAATTTCAGAAGGTGCTGAACATACGCCCTCTGAAAATCAGGCCATTTTAAAGGCGACGCAAGTGGGACTTCCAAAAAATTGAAGTATCCTAAATACTAGTTGCTTCTGAAAATCTTGGCCTTATTTGCCCAACAGTAGGTGCCCACGTTAGAAATTGTTGGCCCTTATTTTTCACCCTGTGCACGTCTGGTATAAAAACAAGCTCTAGATTTCAGAGTGTGGTGTGGTGTTCTATAGAATCAAGTCTCCTTAGGGATATGGAAACGGGAATCATCTGGATACTGCAATACTAAGCAGCAGAAACTTTAAAAAAATCCAATTTCCGTAGGGCAGAGGGCTGCTTGCCTTAGATGAGTAGCTCCCGTGAAAGCAATTGTATTTGATCCTTGAAGTCAGCAACAGAGGTTCTTGGAATTGTAAGTGGGTTGCAGCCAATTAGGGTAATAAAAAAGCATGAAAAACATCCCCGGAAGAAATGGCATGTCTGTGAGACACAAGACGTTTAACATGATTTATGGCCCACTGCTTGCAAACGGCACACGTGTCAATCAGAAGGTGCAAAATGGCCTACCACCTATCCCTGTCACAACACATGACTCCTGGAAATGGACTCTTGATTGTTATACCCTGGAATACTTATAAACAGTCATATTATACAAACTTGGACTCCTTTCAGAAACCTGCTCACCTGATCTCATCCAATTATACATGATGCTAACTATTCCCCTTGCAGATGTGATTCTCCTGGTAATAATGCATTGTGGTGTAACATTCAGTTACATGACATCATTCTTATCTGCAGCTGCAAGGAACTACTGAATTCAAACTGCATGTTGCAAGCAGCATTGATTCAAACAGGTCCAACTGCCTTAGGCTCTCAGCCCTAAAGCCCCCCAGAACACTAGAGATAACTTATGTTAAATGGTCCAAACCCTCAGGAAAATGTCAATTTCAATGATTTTTTTTTAAATATTCCAATCGGGAGAATTGAAACAAAAAGTGTAGTTTCAAACTGACATTTCAAAATGTAATGGCACTTTTCATTATGACATATCAATTTGAAATAAAACATTTATTTTTGATATGTCTGAGCATTTCATTTTGGTCAAAAATATCAATATTTCCTGTTTCAACTCTTCCTGTTCAAAACTTTTTGGAATTTTTTTTAGCAATATGTATTTGACTTTTCGCTCCCATTCAAAACAAAAAGTAATTTTGAAATATCATGATTTCCCACAAAAGGAAAATTCCACTTTTTAAACAACACTATCTGAAGCATCTGCCATTGGTAGGGCCCTACCAAATTCACGGTCCATTTTCGTAAGTGTCACAGTCATAGCATTTTAAAAATCTCAGATTTCATGGTTTCAGATATTTAAATCTTAAAATGTCTTGGTATTGTAACAAAACATTAATATGTATTTTAAAATGGCAAAATATAAACACGTAAAGCCCTTAAGACTCAGTGTTTCTCGAACTGGGGGTCCCAACCCAAAAGAGGGTTGCACATCTATTGTAGGAGGGGGGGTTCATGGTATTGCCACCCTTCCTTCTGAGCTGCCTTCAGAACTAAGCAGCCGGAGAGCAGCTGCTGCTGGACGGGTGCCAGCTCTGAAGGCAGTGCTGCTGCTAGCAGCAGCACAGAAATGAGGGTGGCAATACCATGATCCCCCTACACTAGCCTAGTGACCCCCTTTTGGGTCAGGACTCCCCGTTTAAGAAAGACTCTATACTTTTACTCTATAGTAGAGAGTAAAAGTACACAAAAGACCAGATTTCACAGGGTAGACCAGATTTCACTGTCCGCAACGCATTTTTCACGGCTGTGAATTTGGTAGCGCCCTCACTATTGGCCATTGTTAGATCCATGATCCCAGGCAGGATGGACCGTTGGTCTGTGGGAATTGCTATTTTCCTGTTATTCCCTATTCGGCCAAGAAACTGTTCATTTTCTTTTAGCTCACAAAGTTCAGAGAAAAATATGCCTTCCTCGTGGATCCTTTCTGCATTCAGGTCTGAAGAGCACCTGCTGTGCTTCACACATGGTTTTCATCTGTGATTGGCAGCCGTGCTCTGTTTGTTAATGCTTCACACTCGTAAACAAACACCCCGCGTCTCTTGCTCTTGGAATAGCACACCAAGGAAACATGTTTTGCTCTTTTACACAGTGCTGGACTTGTATTCTGCTGACCTTCGTTTACTGTCCTGTTTAACTGTGGCGTTGATACAATGGTTTTTTTCTCAGTGAGTTGTATGTGCATTGAAGCTGACATATTAAAACACCCAATGTAGAAGTGTCACCATTAGCTTTGGTTACTGTGTAATCTCAAATAACCGTAACTCACTTTTATTCTTAAGAAACGGTGTCCCCTCAATAGCTAATTAATTATCATTGGACAGTCCCTCAATTAGACAAAACTTGATGATCTGAACTTATTTATTGAGCCCCATTCAGATAGCTGATGTTGCTCAGAACTCATGGCAACATAAGGCAGTAGCCAATATATTTCCACTCCTAGTGAAATGTCCCATGCGTTCAACTCTTCTCATTCTGACTATCCCTCACCCCCATTCCCTTGTCTGTCACCTCCCCCACAACTAATTCTCCATGCTGCTGCTGTTACCTAATGATGTACCACCTTAGGCACATCTGTAACCGTGAGGATGATTAATCATTATAATGCACTACCAAGGGAGGTGGTAGATTCCTCATCTCTTTATGTCTTCAAATCAACTCTGGATGCCTTTCAGGAAGACGTGCTTTAGTCAAAGACAAATGATTGGGCTCAATACAGTGCCAACTGGGCGAAATGTAATGAGCTGTGACATACAGGTCAGAGCAGATGGTCGAATGGCCCCTTCTAGCCTTAAACTGTATGAATCTATGCACCTTCTCAAACACACACACATCCATGTTTAAACAGCTCCACTGTATCCTCTAGTCAAAATGTCCTCCTTTGTTTGTAAAACCCTCCATGGAACTTCTAAATTAACAGACCTTGTCTCTCTGAACCCCCTCCACAATCCTTCTTCAGCTAGCACTGACCCATCTCACGTTCTTGGAGACTGCTGGAGTGGGAGCCTTCCTCTTTGCAACTCCTGAGAGGTTCTCCTCCTTGAGCCTTTCCTTTACCTGTCTTCCATTAACCTTCCATATCTCTTCATACCTCACCTGAGGTCTTCTGTTTGTTCCCTTATCTACACCCCTCCCTTTCTTTCCTCCCTATTGTTCCTTCCCCTTCCCACCCTGCCCCCCATTGGTCCAAAATAGCCTGGATTTGATGATCTACCAGACACACTGCAAAAGCCATTGATTTGAGAGGGTTTTAGAAGAAGGTTGAGGACATGTTGCTAGGCATTTGGGTGCATTAAAAGGGCCATTTTGCCACTTTGGTTCATTGGATGGCTTTGTTCATTCGTCGGCATAAGATTATTCTTCACAGTTGAAATATACAATTGGATGGTTATTGCTCAAAACCATTGACATTCATTAAAAAAAAAAATAAAACCTCTTCTGTTACCTTCCAGAACTCTTCTATTACCTTTTTTATTATTAAAAGCTAAACAAATACATAAATAATAACTAAATCAATAAGTCAACCATTATAGCTTTTATCCCGTTGTTTTGAGGGTACAGTGTGCATGAAAAACACTATATAAAATCGAAATTGTATCGGATATGAATAACACTTGATTTTTGGAATCAAAGTCTTTGTTCCATGATCCAAAAACGGAGACATCAAATCAGATTTTGTCTGGACGATGCTCATACAAATTCACGCTCATAGGCTGCTTAAGCTTCTCTTTCTTCCCTTCCGGAATATTTATAAAGTGACCCTGCAGCTATCAGCTCTCCCCTCCCACCACCCACTCCTGCTAAATCCCCCTAGCAAATCTATCTTTCTGTAATAAATCTGTCTGCACAAGGCCCCTGATTAAACAGGCCAGAGGCTTGTTTTGTCTGTCACTCATAAGTGGAGGGGAAGCCAAGAGTGACTGGTGCTGCTTGTGTCAATAATCACAGCTAGAAGGTCTTCACTGTTTTCCTTTAATACAATAAACTATGCCTCCTCCTCATCACTCGTCTCTTTCCCCTGGATTCAGACATGCACTCCACAGGGATAGATTCCCCGCAGCCTGTCTCTGTTCCTGAGGAAGTGCCTTCTGTATACAACTGGTAGTTTCATTTGCATTAACCTGGGATCTGCTAACTTTGAGTGGGCTGCAGATCCTGGAGGAGTGTGGGACTATGAGAATTCCAGCTGGGGTCCACTAACAATGGTAACTGGATAGGGCTCTGTCACTGCCCTGCTCACAGCCCGTAGCATAGGGCTTATGTTGGGGTTGGGCTGGAGTGCACGGCACTGCAGCTATCTCAACTCCCTTAAGGTCCTAGAAAGCAGATTGTTATGCTGGAATATGCCCAGAAGCCATGATCCCTTACCCACAAAAGCTTTTCAGACTTAATTGCTAAGCTCAGTAATAGCATGGGGGGAATGAAAATGATGATCTTATACTGGGGATAGGATATGAGAAGCAGAAAAACGTCTTGTCTAGATTTTAAATACCCCAAAGATCAGCTGTGTTCAGATCTGGGTGTGGGAAGGGTTGGACCTAGATACCCTCAAAATCTGAACCTGGATTCAGGCCAATATTTCACAGATAACCCCTATTTTTATAGGGGTTGATCCAATAGCCCATATCTGAATCCTGCCAAAACATGTGTGTGGTGGGGGGGTTATGAAGGGTGGTGGTAGTATCTGGGTCCAGATCCAAATATTACAGATCTCTATTTTTTCCATCATGACTAATGCAGATTAATGTCCCTGTGGCACACAGCCAAGCTACAAGAGGCCACATCTTGAGCAAGGCATACGGAACTCATCCACTGCTCCTGCCATTTTCACAGGGAGAGGGTTAACACCGTCTCTGAGCACATGAGCTCTCACAGGTGCCTGTCTTCATTACAGATGCTACTACCAGGCAGCCCAGCCACAATGAAGGTTAATATATCTAAACTCAGCTAGAGTGAATGACTCCATCAGGTGAAAGGATAAGAAGGATGAATAGCTGGCAATCTCTTTGGCTTTGGGATGATCTGAGACCCAGACTCACTCTGGGAGGGAAGATGGCAGAAGATGCTGGGTACAAGAGGCCCTTTAGGTTTCTCTGTTGTGAACTCTGACTGGCAGCAGCCTTTTGTCTTCTTGTATTTGAATCCCACCTTTATGTGGTGTTTCTTCTTAACTCCTTAGATGATCTGTTATGGATCTCCCACTCCAACTCATTGCACTGGAGTTGTCCTCAGTTACCTTTAGGCCAGCGTTTTAGCCTTAATAAATCACACATTCAGCAGTGCTGCAGGGAGCAAACTTAAAGCTGATAAAAAGGAAATACTTTTTTCCACGCAATCAGCCTGTCAGACTCTTAAGATAACACTGAGGCCAGGAGTTCAGTCAATTACATGGATAACAAGAAAAACCAGAGTTACTGTCGTATTCTTTTTTTAATTAAGATTTCGGAAGGCATCTAAACTTTGTTGCTTCAGGGCTTAAGCAACTCCACATTAATTAGACAACTGATCTGAAATCAACAAGACGAAATTCAATAAAGACAAGTGCAAAGTATTTCACTTTTCTAAGGAAAACTCAAACGCACAACTACAAATGGGGGGATAACTGGTGAGGTGGCAGCACAGAAAAGAACCTGGGGGTTATAGTGGATCACAAATTGAATGAGTCAACAATGTGATGCAGTTGTGTAAAAAGGCTAATATTTAGGAGTGAATTAACATACATAAGAGTGTCATATGTAAGAGGTAATTGTGCCACTCTTCTCAGCACTGGAGAGGCCTCAACTGAAGTACTGGCAGGGATGCTGGAACAGGGGGCACCCGGGGGCCATGGCCCCAATCACTTTTAAAAGGGCTTTTAGGAAGCTTCCGCTGTTCCTGGGTACTGCATCCACTTCTGGGTGCCACACTTTAGGAAAGATGTGGACAAACTGAAAAGAGTCCAGAGGAGAACAACAAAAAGGATAAAAGGTTTAGAAAATCTGACCTATGACGGAAGGTTAAAAATAAAAAAATCTGGGCACATTTAGTCTTGAGAAAAGAAGACCGAGGGGGGACGTGATTAGTGTCTTCAAATATGTGAAGGGCTGTTTCAAAGAAGACCGTGATCAGTTGTTCTCCACGTCCACCGAAGGTAGGACAAAGAGTAATGGGCTTCATCTGCAGCAAGAGGGAGTTCGATCAACTCTTAGGAAAATCTTTCTAAGTATAAGGATAGTTAAGCTGTGGAACAGGCTTCCAAAGGAAGTTGTGGAATCCCCATCACTGGAGACTTTTAAAAAGAGGTTGGACAAACACCTGACAGGGATGATCTAAGTTAACTTACTCCTGCCTCCATCTGCAGGCTGGACTTGACTTCTCAAGGTCCCTTCCAGCCCTATATTACTATGAGTCTATGTTTAATGAGGGTCAGGAGGAAATTTTCCTTGGGGACAGTCTATCCCTACATGCCTATTGCTGAATTTCTTGCCCATTCCTCCAAATCAGCTGCTACTGACTCATGTCAGAGATAGGATAGATGGCCCACTGCTCAGATCCAGTATGACAAACTCCGTTGTTGCTATGAAAGCTCAACAATAAAGACCAGTGAGAAGGAAAAATCGAATGAAGGGATGCTATTCAAAGCTGCTCTCTGCCCTGATCCTGGATCCGAATATGAATATCTCAACAGCAGCAGTTTTTTTAGGAAAATAAATGACTCACTGCAATTTTGACACAACAATGCCAGAGGGTTAATGAGGTCTGTTGTGTGGTTTCCCTGCAGAGTTGACCTCCTCACCATAATTCTTCTGATGTTGGAGTACTAGCCTGTCTTGCGTGTTCTGAATAGCGAGCACCTGTTTGTCAAATACAGTCAGCATATATAGCCTTTAAAGGAAAGCAGTTGGATGTCAGATGGACCTGAGCCACAAGGCGCACACTGGGACCTGGCTTTAGAATTTCCTCATATCCAGATGCAGAGAGAGAGTGGGGGTGGGGGTCAAGCAATCGGCTTTTCTGCTTGTAGAAAGATGGCTTAGCTGCAAAATTAGGATCTGGATACCCCAACGTTCAGGGCCCTGCCCCTTGTGACTGGGACTCCTGTAATACAAATCATAATCTAGAGGCTCCTAAAGCCCAAAGGTGTTTGGATCCAGAGTTTGGGATATGTATCTTATTAGCTTGCTAACTTTCCCTATCTTCAGCTAACCAGTTACTGATCATTGCCTCCTGAACCCAAAAATGCTATATTTGAAACATCTTATCAGGCCAGGTTTAATGAATCCATACTTCTAGCTTGTTGTTTTTCCCTTCTAGTTCTTAAACTAATCAATTTTCTTAATAGAAACTGAGTTTAAAAAAACCCAGATTCCTGAGTCTCAAAAACCCATTCCAGAGTTCCACAGAGTGTTAAGCACAAAAGTACTTCAGTTCTAGAGCCAAAGTAACTCTGATGTCTTCTAATATCAGTCCAGGCAGCAAGCATCACTGTGCTTTGAATATTGGAGAGCAGCAGACTGCCATAACCAATGTTCAGCTAGCAAGGAAAGATGGTCATTTCAAGTAATAAGAATAGTAACCACCAATTAGGAGTGAAACACACTGAATGTATAGATGTTGGGCTTACAACCTTTATATTGGGCTTACAAGCTGAGTGCGTATCTTTAATGTTTGTTTGAAGCAAGCAGAGATCGACAATAAAGTATCACTGTACTTGTTTGGTACCGTCTAACTGTAAAAATACTTAGAAATGGATAGAATAAAATGAGATAATTGGGTCTATTACAGGAGCAGGTGGGTGAAGTCCTGGGCCTGCAATGTGCAGGCGGTCAGACTAGATGACCACGATGGTCCCTTCTGACCTTAAAGTCTATGGTACACAAAACTAAACCAGAAAATAATCTTTTAAATTTTTTTCACCCACGGATCTCAAAGCAGTAATGTTCATAACTGACACCGCAGGCACCCACATGAATTAGCAGCACAACTCCCTTCTGATGTAGGGATTATTATTCCCATCGGACAGATGAGTAAACCGAGAGGCAAGGAAATATCTGGGTACCATGGGAAATCAGTGGATGAGCGGGGAGCCAAATTTTGTCTCCTGATGCAATCCTCTACCTTAACCACAGGATCACCTTTCCTCTGCTGATCTTAGTGCCCACCGGTAGATCATCACTTTGGTATATTTTTCCCCACACAAAATGTGAGGAGGTTAATTCTGACGCACAGTGATGATAATTTATATGGCAACATGATCAACTATTTCATTCCCCCTCATAAGAAAAGAGGGGGGGGGCTGCAGCGAACTGCACAGTTTACTAAGCGTGATGTTTCATATTGGTGCCACAAGTAGCATGTTGGAGTTACCACCACTTATATGTTTCTTTTTCCCCATCCCAGTCTGAAAAAGCCCTAGTAGAACCCATGGACCTATCCAACCCCCATCAAGAGGGTGGTCAGAGAACATGCACAATCCATCATATTTTGAACATCTGTGAGTGGAGTCTCATTTTGGCAACTCTCATGGACGCAGCTTATTTTGCGGGTGACGTTTACAGCACCACCACCTTCTCACAGCCCCAATTTGACCACAGGGAGAGAATTTTGGTTTGCAACCAGATGCCCATAAAATAGATGTCACATACGCGTCTCCTTACCTGTCTTTGCCAGAGGAAAGGGAAAAAGAGGAATCACTTTATCTGAAAGCAGTTGGCACTTTGAGAGCCTCGGAGAGGGCAACCACCTCCACACATGCATTCCCACAGATTTAACATTTACATTCATTAGTAAGACAGCAACGGGTTAGCAAACTCCCCATCCACTTCCTGCCATCCTATAGTGTTGCATCACCATCCAGCATGAAAACTCCAGCTTTCTTCTAAAGCGTCCAGTGCTGTACTAGTTTGCCACTGGCAAAGATGGGATAGAGGGCTTAGACGGATCAGCAGTCTGATCCATTATGACAAACCCTTATGTTCTTTGGCAAATCTTATGCAAAGATTTTTTTTTTTAAGTGTAATAAAAGTGGATATTAAAAAACAAACCCCCGTAAATCGGCTATACGAACAATTCTCAGCTATGAAGCCTGTTCATCCCCTAGATTACTGGGAGATTTCAGCAAGTGAAACAGTCGTTATCACTTGGTCTGGAGGATTTTGTTGGCTTTTTGCAGGCTGATCCCTATATTTACGCTAGAGTTGCTGTGTCAGACTGGCTTATTGTTTTCAAGCCAATGTTCCAGTTACTGACAATGTGGAATTTACCTTTGGGGGAAGGATGGGCAAATTTAATTACTGGTGCTTTAAGAGCAAAGTGAGAAAAGAATGGGACCATGAAAAGATCTGCTTATCAAAAATCATGCTTATCACTGTAGCAGCATTCAGTACTTGCATACTTTTTCTTCTCAATCCCGGCCTCTTGCTGTTACTGCCGTACTAATATTGCATAGCTCTTCTATAGCAAATGTCAGTCTCATTATCCCCATTTTACAGGTGGGGAAACTGAGGCATGGAGAAGGGTAAGAGACTTGCCTTAGGTCACTCGGCAGGCTGGGACTAGAGTCCAGGTATCCTGGGTCCTAGTCTAGTGTTCTATCCACTAGGCCATACTGCCTCCCTCCAACAATATTAGACAATAACTGCTGTACATCTATGTAACACTTGGATTTTCAAAGGCAACTAATTCTTAGACACCCAAATACCCTTGAATTTTAGCAGAGAATGAGCACCTAACTGCCTTACCCTCCATGGAAAATCCCAACCTAAATACATAAACCAATTGTTATGGCACTGATAGCGACTTTTATCCTTCTAATTCCTCCCTTGTCATGACATACGCTAAATCTTTATGCTGAAGTTCATTTAATCTTGCAACACTGTCCTTGCAATCAACAGACCTCCATCCATTTCCCATCTGTTCATTAATCTCCATTCATCGTTGAAAAAAAAATATTTTGGACAATTGAGTGGGTTAATTTTATATCAGCTAGAAAGACTTCAGATTTTTAATAAACTTTTGGGTTTATGATCCCTTGTGATCCCTTGGAAGCTTAAAAGCAAACTTTCTTTCCATGCCAAAATGTTCTCTTCCTGGCACTTGCACAATAGTTTATGGCAGGGCTGTTCATAACACTGGTTTGTTATTGTAGGGTTGCTCATTAACACTAGATTAGCACAAACAGGTTTATTATTACAGTGCTTCTCATTAGTGGTTGGTAGCGGGGGCTGATTTTTATTTCAGAAAAAATACGCACCTAAATATTTATTTTCTAAAAAAGAGAACCATTCTAACCACACACATTAAAAAACGACATGGCCGTTTCAATAGCCCAGAGGGAAACCATGAAGCCAAGTCAAATGCTGGATTCACTCTCCAGCACACTGTTGCTTTAAATCACAGACAGCAAAAGTCTTTAATTTATATTTGAGGAGGTAAAAGTCTAAGTGCAACCATAAATTAGGCAAATAAACCCGTTGCTTTGGATCAAATAAGTTTGGAGCAAACATAACAGGGAACATGAATGGTAGTTAATCTCGCAACAATTGAGGAAAACAGGCCTCTGAATCGCTCCCCTCTTTGAAGAGCCTGGGAGCCTTTTCTCAGTCTCTTTGCCATTTCTTAGGAGAATCGCTTACCGAGCCCTATTCTTCTCCCGCTGTGTGGGCAGTTAAGCCTTACTCCTCATGCTGCGTTGCCTCCGGGGTAGAGTCTTGAACTTGACTCCAGCTCTCTTCAAACATGTGCAGCATAACTTTGGGATGAACTATACGGACCCCCGTACATAGCAAAGCTAACAAGGCTCCCAGCTGTGCTTCGTTTCAGAGGGAAGAAAAGAGCAGAAACCTCATTCTGAAGTAAATGTTCTTTTTCAGGTAGGCCAGTTTGTAGACTGCTTGAGGGTATGTTTGTTTGGGTGCAAATGTGTCATCGGTAGGACTTGTTTTCAGCCTGCTTGAATTTCACAATGCAACACACTAAGAACTGGCAAACCTTGCAGACTGTTGGTTGCTTTCAACATCTTTGTTGTTTAGATCCCTGCGTGTTTGGAACATCTCATCTATTTCTCTTACAATTATTGCTTCACATAGAGATATAAGCCTTTGGGAGGTTGGTGCTCTGGGATCTTTCTAATCCTAGATTCCGCCCTTTATATGTACAAATCCCGAACCAAGATTATTGTTTATTCAAGTATCAGCCAGAGCTCTGTCTGTTAAGAGTGGAATGCTTTGCCATGTAACAGCTCTACTTTTTATATTACTGCCTACAGGCCTTGACTAAGATCAAGGCCCCATTGTGCTGGGTGCTGTATTAATAACTGAGGAGAGGCAGTTTCTACTCTAAAGAGCTTGCAGTCTAACCAAACATGACCAACAAAGGGTGGCAAATAGATGAAAGAGAGGCACACGGGTAAAGTGCTACATCACACAGCAGCACAGCTGGGAATCAAACCCGGGTTTCCTGCTCCAATTCCTGCTCCTAGCCACTAGACCAGACTACCTCTAACAGTGGCGAAGTCATTTGCCCTAGATCTGAAATGGACTTGGATTTTGCCTATGAATGTAGTTAATATTTATTATTTTACAGCTATGAAAAAAAAAACCTACTCGTTTTCAAAATGTAAATGTATTTTCACATTTCTCAGCCAGGGGTGTATGTAATTCAGATCAAGACGTTGTTTTTTTAAGAGTCTTGCTTCACTTATCAAAACAATTCAGCGGAAAACCATTTGCCTTTTGGGGGGGTTAGAACAGGCAGAGCTGCAGGGAAGAGATCTGTATTAAGCATGCTGGCTCTCTAGAGTTTGGTCAAACAGCCTGGTCCTGGCTTGCCTTCTGGAACCTGTGGTGTCTCTCCATTCTAGGTCCCCCCTGAAACCTGACCTTCCTTATTCAGTTCCACTCCTCATATTGCAGCTAGAGCTGGTGAAATACAGTGTTTCGTCAACAATAATCAGGGAGAAGAATAACAGGTAATTATATGTGTGAGAGAGAGAACAAGTATCTGCCATTTGCAAGATGGCTATTGTAGTGCCACAGCTGTTTGTTCCCCCAAAGGCAAAGAATCATCCTCAGAAAGGCATCCCTAGTGGCTGGTGATGGGACACCGAATGGGGAGGGCTGTGAGTCACTACAGAGAATTCTTTCCCAGGGGTCTGGCTGGTGGGTCTTGCCGAAATGCTCAGGGTCTAACTGATTGCCATATTTGGCATCGGAAAGGCATTTTCCCCCTGGTCAGACTGGCAGAAACATGGGGGTTTTTTTGCCTTCCCCTGTAGCCTGGGGCCTGGGTCACTTGCAGGTTTAAAGTAGAGTAAATGGTGGATTCTCTGTAACTGAAGTTTTTAAATCAGGAGTTGAGAACTTCAGTAACTCAGCCAAAGGTTATGGGTCTATTGTAGGAGTGGAAGGGTGAGGTTCTGTGGCCAGCAATGTGCAGGAGGTCAGACATGATGATCATCATGGTCCCTTCTAGCCCTAAAGTCTCTGAGTCTATGCTAGAAAAGGGTTCCAAGAAGAGGGCAACCCTGCATTGCGGATGAGGAGGGGTGGAGAAGAGTAAAGATCAGCACGGCACCAAGGAAGGTGTTGCTAGAAAAGTGACTACTTTGGTGCTGTTCCATCACCACTACATCACATTTTCAGAAGCATTTGTTCAACTGCCAAACTGCTGTTTGATTCAGCTGCGTTCATGGTCCCTTACTATCTGCTATTCGCAAACATCTGTGTTAACAGGTTACTGAGAAATGTCTCTGTTTTACCAAAGTTTATATCTACCTGTAAACAAAGCTATTCTTGCATGTGCCCAAATAGTCATTCACTATTGGTTAGTCTCTTCCTTTAGAATGTTTGTCACCCAATCAGAGTTGAGAAATGTTGCCATGTGACTTAGGTGGTCAATCACATACCACCAATAATGGAGACTGAATTGAACATTTGCCAAAGAAACCCCAGACCGCAAATTATTCATTCAAAATATCCAGCAAATTGTTATGAATAGCTAATACATACACAGAAATCAGGTCTGCTTCTCATTTGATTTTTGAACAGTAAAAGGAAGCTAAATTCACAATGAATACTATTTGAAATGAGCAATTCTGTCATCTCTGGAAGTCTGTCTCTTGACTCATTATGAAGGATATATCCAAACTAGTTCAGATCAAATACAAATTTACCTAAATCTGAACCTGGCATTTAAAGGAAACCCAGACCAGAGCTTTTTGGATATTCAAAAAAGGTCTGCAAACTTAAATCAATTTGCAAAAAAACCCTGGTAATAAAATACAACTGTAACTCAAGTATGTTTCATTCAGACATAGTTATTGTTGCTATAACCATTCCCTGTGCACACTATGCTATGCTCCCTGGTGGTCGTACAGTTGTTCTGATGGTTTATTTCACTCAACATGAAGAGAACAGACATCAAAGAAAGAGAAAATGGTGCCTAACATAGGGAGAAACTACTCTAAGAGGATGGAAGTATAATGTTGCACCCCGGGGTGGGTTGGCAGCAGTGGGAAATAGAAGCTAGGACTTCTGGATCTAAAACCATGAGCTTCCATTACTGGAGTTAAAAGACACCTGTTATCCAAGTCTATAGAAGGCTCATGAACCTCCAGCCAGTGCTAGGGGGGGGACAGAGTGCCACACTGAGTGGCTGCAGGCATTTAGAGGAGAAGAATTTGGGAAGGTACCATGCAAAAGACGTCCCAGGCATCTTAACTTCACCTTCATGTCCTTTCCCTTGTAACAAGCAATGACTCTGACCTCTGTTATTCACTCAGACTCAGATTTCTTCTCACGTTTTCTCTCCTCTTTCCTCTTCCCATGACAATGCATCGGGCTCTCCTTTTTCATTGGCGAGATCAGTCTTTTTCATCAGGGCTGTTTTTGTAGTGTCAGAAATACAGATTGATGCCCCTCATTGAAAGAAGAGCAAAGAGAGAGCTAAAGAAAGGAGTAGATCGTCCTTCATTCTATACACAGACACACTCAGAACTTTTCCTTCGAACTAACCAAGAAAGTGCCAAAATCCTGGGCTCCGGCTCCTTTCTCAAGCCTCAATGAGCTTTACAAAATAGCAAACTACACCACTACCCTGATAGAACGCTGTCCTCGGGAGCCAAAAAAATCTTACCGCGTTATGGGTGAAACCGCGTTATATCGAACTTGCTTTGATCCACCAGAGTGCGCAGCCCCGCTGCCCCGGAGCGCTGCTTTACCGTGTTATATCCAAACGTGTGTTATATCGGGTCACGTTATATCAGGGTAGAGGTGTGTATTAAAAATGGGGATCAATTCGCCCAGCCCCTACAGCTAATCCAGTCACCACTGGGGTGGAACAGAGCCTTCAGTTAAATGTATTGATACCTGATCTGAATTAGACTATGTAAGCTTTCTTCCTTCAATTTCACCTGTTGCAGAATATCTGAAATCTCTAGAAATTAATTGATTCACAATTATGACATTCCAATGGAAAGGTATGCAAATCTCCTTTGTATTTACTGGGAGAGAATGGGAAAAAAAATCTTCACAAGAATGAAACGTAGCCTAGTGCCAGCACACCTGGGCTGTAGAACTGGCAAGTCCGGAGTGTATCTATTGACGTCATCAGAGGCTGTGATAGAGATTACGGAGATTACTCCATCTATTGGCTATATCATGCATCATTCACGTGGCATTGTTTGGCTTGGAGACACCACAGCCCACATTTTAGGCTCCCACCCGGTCCTATAGCCTGCAGCATATTGACATTCAGCTAAAGTTAAATGATCTCCACGCACAGCAAGGAAATACCGTAAAGATGTGTTTCTTCTCTGCTTCGAGGTGTTATGTATGAAGGAAGACTGTGTGGCTTGGAAGCCCGTCCCAGGTGCATGTGATGAAATGCCAACGCCGGTTAGTCTTTCCAAGCTAGGCATACTTCTCTCTATCTGAGTGACCTCACAGAATAAGCCTTCGGTAGAGTATTAAGCTTTACTTGAATATTGCTAGCTCAGTGCTTTGAAGCCTGTTGTCTCCTAATTAATACTTGAGGCACAAATTCCCCTCAACACCCTGCCTCCCAGACACCTCTCCTTAGCCAACCCAACAGGCAAGGGAGGGGCGGAACACAGCTGATCTGTGTGCTGCCGCTGCTACTGCATGGGGAAAGGCAGGATGTGGGGAGCCCACAAAGGGAATTGGCACTGTGCAGAGCTCAGCAGCCTTAGCACAGAGAGGGGCCTGGGTAAACACACCGGGCCCAGCCGCTGCTGCTGCTGCAGAATCTCTCTGTCTCCGCTACGGACGATGGTCACTGAAGCCCAGAAATCTGAGCGCCTCGCCATCTTTATTACATTTAGCCGCACAGCACAGGGAAATGCTAATAACCCCATGTTGAGATGGGGAAACTGAGGCCCCCAAGAGGATTAACGACTTGCACAGGCAGTCTGAGAGCAGGGAATTGAACCTAGGTCTCGTAAGGCTCAGGCTAGTGCCCTAACCACTGGACCAGCCTTTCTCTCCCAGCAGAGCTCAGCTATACTCCACGGCTTGGGTGGGGGGAATTTCTTCTCTCCCAACCTTTGCACAGAGCTCCCTGCACACAGTCCGTGCACTCCAGCTGCATTCAGGTTCCCGAATTTGGCCCCTTATGAATAGAGCACTATGCTGCGCCGTCTGTGAAGCACACCGTCAGCTGCACGAGGGAGAGGTTCGGAAACGAGGCGAGCGAGGGCAGGAATGCTCCTTTGGCAGGCTTTGCAGGACCCCAAGCATCAGCTGATTTTTCATCTAAGATACCACTCATTCAGGGCCGGTGCAAGGAAGTTTCGTGCCCTAGGCGAAATTTCCACCTTGCACCACCCCCCGACCCAGATAACCCCGCCCCCTGCCCCCCCCCCCGTGGCAGCTAACCACGGCCACCCCCTCCCCACCAGAGGAGCCGCCCGCAGCGGCAGCTAACCCAGCCCGCCATCCAGGGAGACCGCCGCCTCCTCCCCCCCCCGGCGGGGACCCCCCCCTCTCAGCAGCTAGCAGCTAGCCCCGCCCAGGGTGTCCCCCTCCACTGCAGCTAACCCCACCCGGGGAGCACGCCCCAACTCACCTCCATTCCGCCTCCTCCACTGACCACACCGGCGCCGCTCTAATTCTCCTCCCCTCCCAGGCTTGCGGCGCCGATTGGAGGAGAATTAGAGTGGGGGCTGTGTGCTCAGCGGAGGAGACAAAGTGGAGGTGATCTGGGGCAGGGAGCGGTTCCCCTGTGTGCCCCCCCCCGTTACTGCGGGCGGCCCTCCCCGTGCCCCCCCGCCCCAGCTCCCCTCCACTCCACCTCCTCGCCTGAGCGGGCTTTTAGGCGCCCTCAACCACTAGGCGCCCTAGGCAGTCGCCTAGTTTGCCTAGTGGTTGCACCGGCCCTGCACTCATTTCAATCCAAATTCTGCTCGCCCATGTAAATTAATGGCGTCGCTCCAGATTTGCACCCATAACAGTCAAAATGGCTCTTACACACCAGCCTGGAAGCTTGTCACTGTCTCTCTGTCTAGCTGTCTTGTCACCCTTCAGCTCATTGTCTGGCCTGCCCTGTTGGCATTCCTGTCATCTATCTCCACCGTTTTCTGAATTATGCTCTGCTCGGTTCCGTGTGTCTCTATTTATTCAGCTCTCTGTGCTTAAAGAGGGCAGGTTGATACTGGGTAAAAAACAACTGAATAGCCCTGATATTTCTATCTAGACAATGGCTTGCTTCTGCAATTAAAATGCATTACTTAGGGAGATGATAGTATTTCATGTCGAACAGTAAATTGCCATGCTGTGGTTTTCATATAAATGAGTTAAATACATTGGGGACAGCTGGTATGGCAGTTACAATTATACTACCCATTAGGATGCATTAGATTACATTAACCCAGGACCTCTCAGGTCCACCACAAAGTATCCAGGCAGCAAGGCAGTTTAAAAGCAGCCTGCAGATGAAATAAGCATTAGCATCCAGCAGCTATCGTATTTAGAAATATTTAGGGTGTTTCATTTGCAGTTTTATGGCCGGGCAAAAATACTCACTGCGGCTTCCAGGTTACCAGGGATGGGCTTTCTGAAAACCGCCTCTTAAGAGTGCTGTCTGATGCCATGTTAACCCTTTCGCTGCTGCTGCTGAGTGTGCCAGGAAAATGAGGCAAAATGCATTGCCAATGCTGCCAGATGTAATAAGACTCTCTCTTGGGCACCTCAAAACCCTTTATAAGCGTCAGTCAGTGAAGCCACATACCAGCCCTCTTAAGCAGTTCTGGTAGATATGATCAAAATCATTGTACAGAGGAGGGAAACTGACGTGCAAAGTGGTTAAGCCACACAGCACGTTAATGGTAATGCTTGGAACAGAACCCAGAACCTGCTGTGACCATGAGGCTCTAGAGAGCTTTCATAGGGACATCAGTAAAATGCAAAACCCCAGCATCTACAATCATGAGTATTTTCCTTGTATGCTTATAAAGATGTATAAGGATAACACTTTTTAAAAGTTCATTTTTCACTTACCTCTCATGGTAACTAAAGAGATTTGATCAAACAAAGTTATGGATGTTTGGAAAAAAAACAGTTTAGGCCGGATTCACTGATAGAACGTCCTTAAGTTCAAGAGGCACTAATCAGTCTCATCTCTATCAAGCTACTTGAATCCCAAACCTCTGAATTTTGGGGGTTCCTTGTTTGTAAATCTGCAGAAAATCAGGCTTTGCTCTCCACATAAATGCTAAGTTGTCCATGTCAAGAAAATTAGCGAAAGCAAGGCTCTAGCAGGGGGATAGAAAAAGAGGGTATTGTTTATGGAACATGAAAAGCCCCTGCGACACAATATATGGAATTTTAAGGGAAACAGGCGGTTCTTTCTTTAAGCACAATTCAAAAAACTCCAGCGGCGGACTTGATATTCCACAAAACGAGCTAGAAAAGCACTGGGCTGTCAAAGCAATTTCGAAAGGGAAAGTTGAAATAAACACAGGAGCTGTTTTGAAACCTTAATGCTTGAAGGACCTTAGCGCTACCCCGCATAATGCGCCCTTTACAAGGTAGAAGGCAGTGCTGGGTGGGCTTTCAGTTCAATGCCAGGAGAGGACAAGAACTGGCATCAGAGATAGGCTTGGAAAATCCATCGGAATAAAACTGGAGGCTGGATCCTCCAGTTCAAAGGCCTTTCTCTTACAGTGGTGAGAGGGTAGGCTGTGTTGTGACTTTTCCTGCCTCCTGAAGCTATCTTCTTTGGGTAGGTCTACTGCCCTAGCTCCATTGAAGTCAGTGATTCACACCATGTCAAGCCTTGTGTGTATTAGAGCAATTGTTACTGGTGAAGCAAACTGCAGTAGCGCCTCCAGTGTGGTAAGCCCAACACTGAGGAAGAGGCAGTCTCTGCCTTTGAGATCACATAGTCTAAAAGACAAAGACAGAAGAGGGCTGGGGTGGGGTGGGGAGGCAAAGGAAAGACCTTTACGTCTGTGTGGAGTCGCTTTCACTTCAAAAAACCCACTGTCCCCATAGAGATCCCAATGCACAATCGAGCCCAACGTAATTAGCTACATGTGTGTTGGGCTGATGTGACATTGTTTTTGTGTGTGTAACACTCTAAATTCTCCCTTTACACAATTCATCCTCCACCCCCAGCTCCAAACTTCCAGTTTCAGTCTCCAGACATCAGAATTTGGGGTGTCTAGAGTACCTGGTTCCATCACTTGTAAAGAGCCCTACCCAAAGAAGATCGCTTCAGGAGGCAGGAAAAGTCACAACACAGCCCACCCTCTCACCACTGTAAGAGAAAGGCCTTTGAACTGGAAAAGGGGAAGCTGCCCAGACAGCAAAAGGGGTTTTGCTGCTTTCAAAAATCGAACAGTAGAAGGGCAGGGGAAAATATCCATATTCCCAAATCACATCATGCAAAGTAACAAGGCTCAAAGAAGCAAGAACAAAAGCAATACCACAGGAGACTCTTCTTGAGTCAGGCTGGGCATGAGAATTACAGGTGGGGTGGACTCTTGTCTCTATAGGTTTCAGTTCTTAAAAACACATTGCTGCTATCTAAATAGGGGGAAAGCTGCATACTCGGCCAGCCCAGAATTCAAACTTCAGGGTTTCCCTTTTCCAATTACAGTTGCTCATCAGACAGCTTCCCCCCCACCCCCCCATGAATGCTACCAGGAGTCACATTTTGAACATTGGTGGAAGAACTGAAACCTAAAACAATTGGCCTGGGTTTGTTTTGCATAAGAACTGATGATAGATTCCCTCTGGGTCAGCTGAGCACGGACAACTCTCATTGACTTCAACTGGAGGTCCGGGTACTCAGCACTAGTTTTGCAGCAAGTCCATTCTGACTGAGTTCCTCATCCTTCTCTTACACCCCGTTCCGATATGGAATTCTGGAATCTAGAGATGCACTCTAGAACCCTGGTAAGTCTAAAAGCAAAATCAGCTGTTGTGCATCAATGTAATTAGACCGGTTCTTGCCCTCGGGCAGACAACATGGACTCGACATTGAAGCTCTGTCTCCCTTTTTGTTTGGGTGGAGTGGAATTTCAAAAGTTTAACAACCAGGGTTTGGGGTCTCTAATTGTAATTATATGTATACTTATAGTATATCAGTTAGCCACTAGGTGTCTCTGTGAGCTGTAGATTTCCAGGGACTGCAAAGTTCTTGGTTAACAAACAAGACAAAACTGTAACTCAAACTCTGCGGAAGTTTATTAGTTTGTGCTTGGAGTTGTAACTGTTGGGTTTTTTTAAATAACTGCCTCCTATTTAAGAAAGACTGTGATTCTGTATACCGTGACAAATATATACAACTTACTGAGCAGTACTAATACAAAAGAGAAGAAAATATTTAAAGTGAATAAGAGTGGTATAACAAGGAATTACATCTGGAACTAGTAAATGAAAATCTTAAACGTGTTAGGGGCGGGGGGGGGAGTCCAAATATGGGAAGTCACTTAGATAATGGAATAAGTTGCCAATGGCGAATGCTTCAGGCAGCACTAGAAAGAGGTGTAGAATGGTATAATAAAACATTTAAGTGATTAGAATCGTGGCCAATCCTGAACTCTTACAAAGGTATGGAGTGAATCATACGAGAGGTCCTTTCTGACCAGAGGTGGTGATTCTGGCATTAGAGATATGGGTTCAGATCCATGTCAGAGGCAGTACGGTCAGATGGTTCTGGCACTGGCTTCGATCTGCTTCCATACACAATCAGATCCCCGGTGATGAATGCAGAACAAACATTCAGATAGCGAGACCTGAGATTCCCCTATACCATTCATTTTGTACCCTATTTAGCAATATTTAGTAAATATCACCAGTAAAACAATAACCTGTGATGCTGCTCAGAATTTGGAATCTCTGTTAACCCTAACCATTCAGCAGCATTCACTCAGATACATTCGGCAGTTGCTTAACGAACAAATAAAAGATTTCCTTGAAAAGCAAGCAATTAAGAGCTAGACCATCACTGAGGCAGAGGAAGTTGCTTTATTGTAATAGACCAGATGACAGATTGAACAGGTTCCCCGTATCTCGGGTGTTAGTCAGCATGCGATTTTACTGGCTGGCTCTCACTTATCTTACTCTCACTTATCGTGGGGCAGATAAATCTACAAATAGCTGAGTCAATGGGTTACTGATTCGTCAATTACTTTGAAACATCCTTGCCCAAGCAGTATATCACAGAAACAAATATCACAGGGAAAAAGGTGTAAATTCCAACTGCAAACCTGAACCCAAAGAGTAGACGGATAGAGAATGTTAAGGGACAAAGATGGACTCTATGAAATCTCCTTGGGAAGATAAAACATGGCTTCCAAGATTCCAAGAAAAGATTTTGTTATATTGGTTTTCACATTCAGGAAGCTACAAGGGGCCAAGTATTGGTGCAGTTAGATGCCAGGCAAGGTACAGACTATGCCCTGGCATGTGTGAGGGCTGTCACACCATGGACTATACCAGGAACCTCCAGAAAGCATGACCTGCTTGAACTAAAGAGCTACATCTCAGTAGCATCGGACTGTAACAACCCATATTCTCTGTGGGTCAGTGCAGAGCGGGACCTAGAACACACACTCAGCAGTGGCTTACGCTTGCACACATCTGGCTCCCACTGACAATGTGTGTGTGTGTGTGTGTGTATCCAAGTGAGAATCTAGCCCAGACTTTTTCTTTTGGAAAGGAGAGTGCAGGATGCAGAGGAGCTAAGATCTGGCACAGACTTCCCAAGAGGAATATCAGTGGGCTGTAAGCTAGCACATGGGTGAGACTGCAATTGAATAGAAACTTACTTCATACACCGCTCCCTTGACGTCAAACTCAATGAGACTACTCAGTGCACAGTACTATTTAACGTGAGCAAGGACAGCACAATCTAGTCCAGTGAGAATACACGGAAAAAAACAACAACCTCAAAATGCTTCCTTTTCCCCAGAGTCAGAGATATTGGGCCACATCATCAGCTGGTAAAAATTGGCATAACTCCACTGCCATCTGTGGAGAATCAGGTCCCTAGATGGATAGGCCATCCCATTCCTAAATGCTTTACTCTTTGTTTCTTATATCATCCCTATTGCTGTAGTGCCTGAGTACCACAAAGTCTTTAATGTATTTATCCTAACACCCCTGTGAGGTAGGGAAATTATATAATCCACATTTTACAGATGGGGAAACGGAGGCACGGAAAAGCTAAGTGACTTGCCCAAGGTCACACAAGAAGTCTGTGTCATAGCAGGGAACTGAATCCAGGATCTCACGAGTTCCAGGCTAGTGCCCAAACCACTGAACTATCCTTTCTTCTCTAGTTCTTCACGCTTTGTTGGCAGCCCACTGCAGGTACCCTTTATGCAGAAATGATTCCATCTCTTACACACTCTTACAGCAAAATGAGAACTCTGGGCCTGATTCTGATCTCACATCTTTATACATCAGTGATGACACTATTGAATAAACAGAGTTAAACTGAGATGCGACTCAGACCCTCTGACACCCATTCCCTTTGCTGACTAGGGCAAGTTACCTAGGGAGGTGGTGGAATCTCCATCCTTAGAGGTTTTTAAGGCCAGGCTTGACAAAGCCTTGGCTGGGATGATTCAGTTGGTGTTGGTCCTGCTTTGAGAAGGGGATTGGACTAGATGACCTCCTGAGGTCTCTTCCAACCCTAATATTCTAGGATTCTAAGGCTAGGTCCACACTATCCACCTGATTCGGCGGGTAGAGTTCGATCTTCTGGGATCGATTTATCGCGTCTCATCTGGACGCGATAAATCGATCCCAGAAGCGCTCCCCCGTCGACTGCGGAACTCCTGCTCGCCGAGAGGAGGAAGCGCTGTCGACGGGGGAATTTGCCTGCGCCGCGTGGACCCGCAGTAAGTCAACTTAGTTCAATCTAGGAAACGTCGACTTCAGCTACGCTATTCTCGTAGCTGAAGTCGACGTTTCCTAGATCGATCCCCCGCCCCAGTGTGGACCAAGCCTAAGTTACTATCAAGTTACTCTCCCTCATTTTCCCTATCTGTAAAATGGGGATATGGTGATATTCATTCACCTGCCTTCTTCACAGACGAATTCATGCCTGTAAAGCATTACATATTATTAAATAGTGGCATTAATTTTCCCTTGTATAGAAACTTTCACTGGTGATCGAAGAGAGCTCACTTTACAAACACTAATTAACTTAGCCTCCCAGCACTCATATGCAGTTTATACACATTATTATCCATATTTTGCAGCGGAATAAATGGAGGCACAGATGGGCAAAATAACCAAGCCAACATCACACCATAAATCAGTGGCAGCATCAGGAATAGAACCGCGGACTCCTGACTGCCACTCCAAACTCTAGCCTCTTCACAGCACTGCATATCTGCAGTTGCTCATGGAAACAGAGTAAAGAGGAGATGAGTCTTGAAGCAAACAACTTGTCCTAAGAAATGCGTTTAGAGCTGCATGAAAATCATTAGTTTTGTTTCCCGGGGTGGTTGTATTAATCTATGGGCCATATCAATGAATGGCTCCTCAAACTTTGCTGGCAGCTTCAGGTTTGAATTCCAAACTTAAAAGAGGCACCCCATCCCAAACTCTAAATAGACCCCAGGTCTTAAAAACTATAAACAGGCCCTATAAATGGGCCCCAGGGTTACCCCACTCAACACCATATTGAGCCCCCAGAAATTTGCAAACCTTGGGTGATCCCTCCCCATATTAGAGCTTTGTAAGGAAACAGTGTCTGGCCTGTCATGGACCTTCGTTACAGATGTCAAGATGATTGTTTTAAAAGCAAGAATGGTGGGAACAAGTGCAAAGACACAATCTGCTTCATCGCAAACGCAGCAGGAAATTCAAAGGGCTGTAAACAAGGGAAAGGGCACATTGCTGATACAAAGGAGTATTTTTGCTTTTGGCATAAACACAAAGGACAATAAAAGGTCTCTGACGGTATTTACTCTAGTTCGTACTGTATCGCTGTTAATTCCAACACGGAGAGAGCCTAGTGACCTGTAAACATATGTTGTGGATTAGACTGGCAGTTAGAATTAAAAAATTAAAAAATTAAGACTCCAGCGAGTTCCAACTACACTTTCATTTTTGTGTTCCATCTAAAGGAGACAGCCTTGGAGAGCAAGCTGGAGAGACAGGAACCCTTGAGCGCATTGTATATAAATTAATGTAGACTCCTTCATTAGCACATCAGAACGCCAGGATGACAAAAATATCCCTTTCTTCCCCACCTTCCCCCTCCAATGCATTACATACACAGTCATTGCAAATCACAACAATTTTAATCTCTCGGTTTATTGGCCAGCATGGACAACAGTGACAAGCTATCACCTAATCCCTTTTCCAGATAGACCAAAAAAAAAAAAAAAAAAAAAAACCCGGACATCCTATCAATAGCAATTAGCCTGGGTCCCCATAGGCACAGATTAAGAGAATTCTTTCAAGAGACTTTTTGACTCTGAGATTAAGAGTTCCGGTTTATACAAACAAACCCATTAGCAAGAGGGAACTCTGATGCTGAATACGTGTGGAGGGGATTCTTGGACGGATTTAACAAGCCAATTCAGTAATTATTAAAGATGAAAGTATTTTTATGACTATTGTTGCATTAAAAAATAGGAACAGCTGAGTCCAACTGAGAATCTTTAGATCAGCATGTTAATTTTCTTAACCCCTTCTAGACCTACCCACTCAGATTAAGGGGCTGGGGGATTGCCCCCCGTCCCACTTCTTATATTGAGAGTGCAACACAGCTTTGCAGTCTCCAATTATTAAGTAATAAACAAATAAAACCTTATGTTTCTGACTTCTGTGGCTTTGTGGTCCACAGATGTCATGCATGGGATTTTTATTATTATTATTATTAATAGATCGTCAAAAAAAAAAAAAGCGCTTTGATTTCCTTCCAGACCTTGATTAAGATTTTACCCCTTACAGCATAAATGCAAGGCTTGGTTTGCTGGCACATATCTCCCAGCCCCAAGGACTTGGATATTTATTTGCATGGGCTTGGGGAATTACTGAAGAGACCCTCCTGACTACTGTGGAATCTCTTTTCTCCATGGCCTTATTTCAGCCCAACTGCTGCTCTTACAAGCTTGGCTGGTGAAGCTGGAAATGTTAAATAAAGGAGCAGCCTCATATCATTAGGGACAATAGCTGCATGGCTCCCAGCTGGAAATAACGGAGAGTCATTGATCAGTGAAGGTCTTGCGGTACTTTTCACAAGAGAAGCGCCAACCCAAGACTGGTGCTAGCCCAATGTTCTGCCCATCTAGTCCCTAGAGAGGGTTGCAGTTTTAGGACTAGATTGCACCTTTACACACAACCATCAGCAAAGCGAAGAGTATAAGATGCTTCGCCGCAGGAGTTGCCCCAGGAAGCATTGTGGTACCACTGAGACACAATTCCACCCCTGCTAGCTCCGGGGGAGCAGTGGCCAAGGTGCAGTTAATTAGTCTTTGGCATATATTAAAAGCATGTTATGACAATGCTGGCCAGGGAGTAGGGGGCTTTTGAGGCCAGGCCCATTCCCAACCCACTTTCTGCCTACGTGCTCCAAGGAGGGAGTCCTGCTAACTCGTATGGTCCCAGATCCTACGTTCTATGGAAGAAGTGGTTACTCCTGTACACAACCACACATAGTCCAAGTCATAATGAGAACTGGTTGGGAATTCTTCACCTTTTTCTTTTTTTGGTCAGAAAATGCAGATTCATCAAAACCAAAACTGTTTGCGGGCAAGGGGAGGTTTTGACATATTTCTCATTCAGAAATTGCTTTGAAAAAAGTGTGTTTTGAAGTTGAAAGGGACAGTTTGAGATTTTTCTAAATGAGACAGTTCCGGTTTTTGGTTCAACGTGACTTTGCATGTTCAAAAGGTCATATAATTTCGGGTTAAAAAATGTCAAATATTTAAGGCGGTTGAGAGCAAAACTAAACATTTTGAAATTACTGAAATGGTTCGATTGACCCAATCTGAAATTATTGGGGGTAAGGGTGGTGGATTTTCATCTTGTGAAAATTTTCAAGATTTCAACTTTTCATCCTGATTCAGGAGAGGAAATTTTTTTTTGAAAGTGCCAATATTCTTGTGAGACAGGAACACCAGTTCCCACCTGGCTCTAATCACAATGAAGCCTTACGTAGTTACTCTGTACATTTCTCTTTCAACTGGATGTGGAGTTCTCCTTCACTCCAAGTGTTAAACTGCTGTGTGGCATTGTCGCACACAGTTAAAATACGCTGTAGGAATTATTTTGGGGAAGTTCTATGGCCTGTGTTATACGGCAGGTCAGACTACATGATCACATTGGTCCCTCCTGGTTTTGAAATCTATTAATCAGTGAAGTAACTGCCTCATGCTTTGCCCCAGAGATAGCTGCATTTCAGACAGGAGTGAAGAGATTCCTGTATATGTACATATGTAACTAATAAATAAAGCATTTTGGGTCAGGATCAAAATGTACGAAATGATTACGGGTTGAACCCTTATTACTTAAGGGCCCTTTTGTCCCCTGAATCTCTCTTAATTGCTTTTGAGGTGAAATAATTCATTTGTATTCAGGCACTTCATTAATGTTTACAGGAGAACGCAAACACACAGGCAAAGCAATAACTAAATGTGAGCACAAGACGTGTGATACGATAAATGTCACTCGAGCAAATATTTGGAGCTGTTTACAGAGAGGCCTATTAAGTCCTTTTGAAAATCTGTGCAGCACTGCTGTTTGGTTTCTACATAGCAACTCCAACATAAACAAATGGAAGATGGCTAACTCTCTTGTTATGACATCTGGAAACCCAAGGATATTGGAAGAAGCTGACTGGATGCTATGCTATACCATGTAGGAACAGACTTATCGCATGAAAGTGAGACAGGTAAAAGTGGGGCCATTCACGTTACACAGCCCATGCCAAAAATCAGCTGATTTTCAACAGATCAACCTGTATTAATATCCCCCTTGATAGATAGTGTTAAAACTCAAGGGGAATCGGTTGGTTACGAGTTACACAACCTGGGGCACTTTCTTTTTCAGAAAGAGTATGGTTCAGAGAAAGCAACTTAACTGTGGATTTCTTTCATTACAAATTGGCATGAAATTCAGCCAGAAATTGTGCGAGTGTGTGGAGAAGTGGCATTCATTGCAATCAAGTCTGCGTTGGACTAAGACAAACAGAATAGTCACCAAGGGATAGAAGAATGTGTCATGAACCCCAGCCTTTTAGCATCCTTGGTCTCCATTTTGCAAGTGTTTATTCCCACTGAAGTTAGCAATCAGTCAAGCTTTCCACAGCTGACCTTTCCTCACCAATTCCCTGGATCAGGTCCCACAAATAGTACATTTTCTTATCATGAAAAACTAATACATTAACAAGGAGAAGGAATTATGATGGGGTATCTCAAACTCTTTCCTAGAGATAGGCTGCCTAGGAATCTTTAGGGTGCTAGTGTGAAAGATTGTTGTGTGGTGAAGGTACTAACGTAGGACTCAAGAGACCCCAGATTCAATTCTCTCCTCTGCTACAGCCTCTCTGTGTGACCTCGGACAAGTCACTTAGGTCCAGATCCTCAATAGAAGTAAAGTGCTTAAAAGCCTTAGAGAGAGAGAGAGAGAGACAGACAGACAAAGGGCCAGATTTTCAGTTCCCTGTAGGTAAAATGAGGATGATAGTTCTGCCCTGCCTCACAGGGATGTGGAGGATATATACATTAAAGATTATGAAGTGCTCAGATCCTGCAGTCATGGAGTTATATTACTACCTATGGTAGCATTTGACCTAATATGGAATGGTTTCCGTATGAGGAGAGATTAATAAGACTGGGACTTTTCGGCTCAGAAAAGAGAGGACTAAGGGGGGATATGATAGAGGTCTATAAAATCATGATTGGTATGGAGAAAATAAATAAGGAAGTGTTATTTATTACTTTTCATAACACAAGAACTAGGGCTCACGAAATGAAATTAATAGGCAGCAGGTTTAAAACAAACAAAAGGAAATATTTCTTTACACAATGCACAGTCAACCTGTGGAACTCTTTGCCAGAGGATGTTGTGAAGGCCAAGACAATAACAGAGAGTTAAAAAAAGAGCTAGATAAATTCCTGGAGGATAGGTCTATCAATGGCTATTAGCCAGAATGGGCAGGGATGGTGTCCCTAGGCTCTGTTTGCCAGAAGCTGGGAATGGGCGACAGGGGATGGATCACTTGATGATAACCTGTCTGTTCATTCCCTCTGGGGCACCTGGCATTGGCCACTGTTGGAAGACAGGATAGTGGGCTAGATAGACCTTTGATCTGACCCATGATGGCCGTTCTTATGTTCTTACTTAAGCAAGTACCTAAGGTAAAATCTACTTAGGACAACTTGTGTTTTGCCTGGTCTGAACGACTAGTGCTCAAATCGTACTCATGAAGTATTCATAGATTTCAAGACGACAAGGGACCATTGTGATCATTGGGTCTTACCTCCTTTATAGGCCAACAAATGTCTCCAAAAATAATTCCTAGAGCTGATTTTTGAGAAAAAAACAACATCTAATCTTGATTTTAAAATTGCCAGTGATAGGAAATTCACCATGACCCTTGGTAAACTGTTTCAATCGTTAATTATTCTCCCTATTAAAAACGTACCACTTATTTCCAGTCTGAATTTGTCTCCTTTCAACTTCCAGCCATTGGATCATGTTAGACCTTTCTCTGCTAGACTGATGATCCCATTATTAAATATTTGTTCCCCATGTATGTACTTTTAGACTGTAATCAAGTCACCCCTTCACCTTCTCTTTGTTAAACTAAATGGATTGAGTTCCTGGAGTCTGGAGTCTATGACTATAAGGCATATTTTCTAATCCTTTAATCATTCTTGTGGTACTTCTCTGAACCCTCTCCAACTGATCAACATCATTCTTGAATTGTGGACACCAGAACTGGACTTAGGATTCCAGCAATGGTCTCCCCAGTGCCAAATGCAGAGGGAAAATAACCTCTCTGCTCCTACTCGAGATTCCCCTGTTTATGCATCAAAGAATTGCATTCCCTTTTTGTACTAGGAGTTCATGTTGAGCTGCGTATGCACCATGAACCCCAAAGCTTTTCCAGAATCACTGTTTCCCAGGATAGGGTCTCCCATCCTGTAAGTATGACCTATGTTCTTTGTTCCTAGATGTGGACATTTACATTTAGCCCATATTAAACTGTATATTGTTTGCTTGTGCCTGGCTTATCAAGTGATCCAGATCATTCTGAATCAGTGACCTGTTCACTACAGTATTTATTACTCCTCCAATTTTTGTCTCAGCTGCAAATTTTATCAATACCGATTTTAAGTTTTCTTCCAGGTCGTTAATAAAAATGTTAAATAATGTAGGGCCAAGAACTGATCCCTAAGGAACGCCACTAGAAACTCACCCATTCAGTGATGATTCCACCTTTATAATTACATTTGGAGACCTATCGGTTAACCAGCTTTTAATCCATTTAATGTGTGCCATGTTCATTTTATCTATTTTTTTAATCAAAATATCATGTGGTACCAAGTCAAATGCATTACAGAAGTATAAGTGTATTACATCAATACGATTATTTTTATCAACCAAACTTGTAGTTGCATCAAAAAAGACAGCGTTAGTTTGGCAGGATCTGTTTTCCATAAACTCACGTGGATTGGTATTAATTATACTACCCTCTTTTAATTCTTTGTTTATCAAGTCCCGTATCACCCTCTCCATTACCTTGTCCTGATTGTATTACCCATCTAGATCGGAAGCTGAAATACAAGAAATCTCATGGTTCTCCTGGCTTTGCTACATAAAACGCTCACTACAAACCCTGTTGGACTCACCCATTACTCTGTTCAACGTGAATAGGCTCCCAAGACTGACAAAACACATCCTTTTCTCACCTCGTTGGTTGTGAGCCGGATTATATATCACACAATCATAGCACTGTAGAGCTGAAAGGGATCTCAAGAGACCATCTAGTCCAGCAGTTATCAAACTTTAGCAACCCCCATTTTGATTTAAATTTTTTTGCAGACCTCCAAGACCCCTGCTCAGCCCCAGGCCCTGCCCCCACTCCACCCCTTCCTCCAAGGCCCCACCTCCCACCCCACCTCTTCCCGCCCCCACTCCATCCCTGCCCTTCCTCTTTCCCACTTCTTTCCACCCCCTCCCCTGAGCGCGTCCTCTCCCTGCTCTTCGCCCTTTCTCCCAGCACCTTCTGCATGCCGCTGAACAGCTGTTCTGCGGTGTGCAGGAGGCTCTGGGAGGGAGCAGGAGGAGTTGATCAGCAGGGCTGGTGGTCTCAGACATGACCCGCAGATTCCCTGGACCACCCTCGCAGACCCCCAGGGGTCTGCAGATACCAGTTTGAGAAACCCTAATCTAGTCCATCCCCACATGCTGAGGTAGGATTAAGTAAATCTAGGCCATCCCTGAGAGGTGTTTGTCTAACCTGTTCTGAAAAACCTCCACTGACAGATTCTACAACCTCTCTAGGTAATTTGTTTCAGGGCTTAACTACCCTTATAGCCGTGTTATAGACTAACACGGCTGCTACTCTGAAACTTATAGCTAGGAAGTTTTTTACTAATATCTAAACTAAATCTCCCTTGCTGCAAATTAAGCTGAATACTTCTTGTGCAACCTTCAGGGGAAATGGGAAAAAAAATGATCCATGTTTTCTTTATAACCACACCACCACGTTTTAGCTACCAAGTTTGCTTCCTCCTTTTAGAGGTGGCAATTAGGGTATGATACACAGGAGTGCTAGTAAGAACACTGCACTTTGTAACCATGATCCCAATCATATGACTGGGTCCTTGAAATAAATATCAATATCCCTATTGCATGACAGGGCTCAGCATTCTCCCACACCAGAGATGACTTTCCAAATGAAACCAAAATGAAAAATAAAGCAAAAAACCACCAACCCACAATAATAAACCACAGACTCATTCCAGCTACTGTCTCTGAAACTCAGTGACTTCTGATCACATGGCCATTACTTTCTTTTTCCCCCAAAAAAGAAACCCGTTCAGCCACTGAGAAGTATCTATCACCTGGGTTTGCGGCTTCTGGTGTTTTTCATGGTCAGCAATGGGGAGAGTATGTAAATACCATTCTGGAGAGTCCTAAGAAACAGAGAACCAGTGTCTACCTTGGTTTTCTTTAGGCACCTTCTGGGCCATCTTTAGGAGGGACCGTGGGGGGTTATTGATGCTGTATGACCTAGCTGTTACATTGGCAGGTTGCAAAGGGGATAACTCTATTGAATATTTATTGGAGTATTTCATCTGGTCTAACTGTGTGCTATATAGCTCGTTTGGAGCTACAAAAGGTTAAAACAGCTTGACGTATTAATGCCAAGGGACAAGCAGCTTCTTTGATGCTAATACCGAGGGGTTTTCTGGTCCACGTGCCCATGAGTCTCTGAACCGGGTGATGCTACAAAGCACTGTGCTAGTCTATACCTGCTACGTGTGGATTCTGGGAATCATCTGTGAACAGTTTTGCTTCAGCCAGGTCTTTGCTATTCGTACTGACTTTCCTGTTAACCAGTGATGACTGCGCAAGGCAAGGGCTTGAGCTGGTGTGCGTCAAGTGATGGATCAAAGAGAACTGCTGAGCCAGGCCTGAGCTGTGGCCATGACTGGTGCCTTGACTCATCTAGAATCCCAGAGTGAGCAAACCACAATTTACAACGGGTTAGGACATCGCTGTGTGGTGTGTTGCACAACAGCTCAATTAAAAGCCATTGTAATCCCCTAATAAAAGAATCTTTCCAGTGTCATAAAAATTAAACCTACACCAGATTAGATCCTATGCCTTGGATCAAGGGCAGACACGAATCTCAAGTAGTTCTGGAGGTTCTTTTGCATTCTTCTTCCAGAGATCACACTTGAATCTTCTCTCTTCGGTGACAGCACCCATGCGTGGCCAGAACAGGACATCTCTGGCTCACCTCTTATACTTCTCAATACCCAAGCGTGCATGGTGGACCCTGATCCCGGATAACCAGAAACTTTAAATGTTCAAAACCAGTATCAGGGTGGAATTGAGTGGCCAGGGCCTGTCTCTGCTTTCTCTCAAATTCATGGCAATAAATGGCTCAGGGCTTTGCACATTACATTTCTCATGAGCTTGTCCAATCTTAAGTAACACCCAGCGAGCGCTCCAAGTAGTCAGTTTATTTTTCAGAAGGGCCCTATATATTAAGATATAGAGCTCTATTCCATTACCGGGACAAGAACCAGTGTGAATGCTGCGGCTAAATTATTCAATTTTGAGAGAGTGACTTTCAGATGCAAAGACGTTAAAGGCTCACATCTCTCTGGACACCCTGCTTCACTGAGAATGAAATGAATGCCTTTACAAGCAAGTTTGAGTTATGTACTGTACAGTATGTCTCGTTTCACAGCCAAGCCACTTGAGTTAATAATGAAAAACCTCTTTGGCCTCATACAATTAGCTGGGTAAAGAGCCAGTCAGCATAGGCAGGCAGTAAGTCACTGCCACAAACCAAACGCACAGCCAGACGACAGCACAAATCCAGGAACACTCTTGCCCTGAGCCTTTCAATTCTCCTCTCAGACAAGAAGGGTGAGTTATTCCAAGATGGTTTAACTTGCCTAATTAGACTGCCTGGTACTTACATAACTGCCTTAAACAAACAAACTGCGACATTGTGCTCTATATTTGGAATTAAAAAAAAAAACATTTGAGGAACTAACTTAAGATGGGACATTGTTTGGAGCAGCAAGGAAGACACTGGTTACTAGCAATTGACCTCTTAAGCGCCAGCTGGCTATGCTCACTTGGTTCCTAGGGCACTGCACTTTAGATTTTGAAGTCCCTTCTCCTCCACAGGCTTCCTGTGTGACCTTGGGCAAGTCATTTAGTCTCTCTGTGCCTCAGTTCCCCATCTGTACAATGAGGCTAATAGCACGTCCCTACCTCACAGGAGGATTGGGAGGATACATCAAAGATGGTGAGATACTACAGCAATGGGGTTTATATAAGTTCCTTTGCGGAATATTAGGTCAGACCTATAAGGCATGCTGGGGTGGATGGGATATTGGTGCCACTATCTGGTTGTGGCCTGTTGGCATACGGGACACAAAAGGGGGTAAATCTCATTTAGACTATCTTTCAGGGAATCGCCAGAGCCACAGCTTAACATCAGCCTAAATCACTGTAGGGGAAGATACTCTTGGCAAATGGTGCCAGCCTGCCAACCCTGCAGACTGATTCCTTCTCTTCGCCATAGCACAGCAGGGGTCAGAACAATGCAAAACCCATTGGCCCCATCCCACCAACATAACTAAATCTGGATCTAGAGAGATGGCATCACATCAAAGATGGTAGCTCAGTTTCCAAGGCCTTGCGCTCTCTGTCTCTCTCAAGAACACCAGCATAGGTACCGATAAGCACCAGTGATTTTTGTTGACGTCAAGACCTAATTTAGTGGGCGCTCAGCTGAGACAACCAATTCATCCCACAAAACCAACCAAGCAGTCATCAAATGGTAACAAGGTTTTTTTTTCCCATGAACTGGTGTCACGCTAGAAATCGAGCATTGGGAAGCTTCAAATCCCATTACCCACCTATTCCCCCAAGCCACTCCTTTGAGAAAAAGCCAGCCTACTTGTGTTCAAAATCATCTCCCCTTTGGGCCAGATGAGTGCCCCATTCCCTTGGACATACATCAGAACTCTGGAGGGGGTTTTCATTACTGAGCAATGAAACTGGCAATGAAAAATCTAACCTCAAACTCATATTTCTTTGTGTCAACAGACTGTCACAGTTCTCTGGACCACACCGTATGAAGCAGACGTGACTTCAGAATAATTCTGGCTATAACACAGGACTGGGAGCCTGATTTGCCATTAAGCCTATTTCTAGATGAGCTGTTTTATTACTCATTTCTTGAAAATGTTCTTGAAAAAGTCCTTCTCTAAGTCTGGTTTCCATTCTACTCAGTAACTGTGTGGGATGAATTGGTTGTCTCAGATGAGCGCCCACTAAATTAGGTCTTGACGTCAACAAAAATCACTGGTGCTTATCGGTACCTATGCTGGTGTTCTTGAGAGAGAGAGAGCGCAAGGACTCAGTGGTCCTTGGAAACTGAGCTACCATCTTTGATGTGATGCCATCTCTCTAGATCCAGATTTAGTTATGTTGGTGGGATGGGGCCAATGGGTTTTGCATTGTTCTGACCCCTGCTGTGCTATGGGGAAGAGAAATCAAGCCCTGCTCTTTCATATTTAACCCCGCTAAGTGATTAAATGGTATAATAAGCAGTTAGCATGGTTATCGAGTCAACATTTGTCCTTTTGTGGTATCCCAGACAACACAAATAACTTCTAGAACCAGAAATCAACTGCACTTTAGTCAATAATTCCTGCTGACCACATCCATGCTACTCAATTCATGGACTATATCCTCATCTGTAAACTGACACAGCTTCAATTAAATCAGTAGAATCAGACCCATATATACCAGCTGGCAATCTGGCCCAATTACATTTGACTAGTGGAATAAAATTCACTATCTTGATTGTTTGAACATTGTAAATCAGCTACAGGCCAGAAAATACAAGGCCTTCAGTAACTCAGCTATGTTTCTCAAGTCTCATTTTTCTCACTGCCCTTGCATCTTCTTTATACTGAGAGCTTTGCATTAGCCTAATATTGAATAGATATCGTAGAATCATAGACTCTCAGGGTTGGAAGGGACCTCAGGAGGTCAACTAGTCCAACCCCCTGCTCAAAGCAGGACCAATCCCCAGACAGATTTTTGCTCCAGATCCCTAAATGACCCCCTCAAGGCTTAAACTCTCAACCCTGGGTTTAACAGGCTAATGCTCAAACCACTGAGCTATCCCGTAATAGGAAATGTCCATGGAAAAAAATCAAAAGGAAACAAAAATGGCTTAGTTACTGATAACTCGTGGTATGCTTTCTGCATCAGTTAGCAACCGTAGTTGCTAACAAATGTGATAAGTCATTAGGCTGGTTATAAGCGTTAATGCGGTTTCTAAAATATTGGCAATATGCAGTCAAGATATAAAATCTTTAAATAAGGAAATATTCTCCCCTTTGTTACTAACAGCAAGCTAGCTTATGCAAATGGAAAGAGCTTTAAAAAAATCAACCTATTGACCATTTGTTTACTTTTTTTGCATTTCACTGCACATGAAACCAGCCTGGTCAGTTTCACTTTGTTTGTAGACAGTTTCCTTTTCTAGTTTTCATGAACTGTGGGTAATTTTGTCCCTTACAGGAACCCCAGTACAACAGCAGTGGGCACAGTACAAGAACCTGGATAGAGAGGTACTGGAGAAAGATTAGATAACTAAATTAGTTAGAATCCAGTGAACAATGCTATGTTGGTATGGCAAACATTTTGGCCAGGATACTCAAAAGTGACTAGTGATTTTAGGTGCTTCTGTTTTGGGGTGTTCAAGACATCTGGGAGGTGGTCTGATTTTCAGAGATTGGGGGCTCAGCACTTTCTGAAGATCAAGTCTCCAGATGGGCCCCCCAAAATGAAGTCACTCGAGCTTACTGGTCACTTGAAAATCCTGGCCTTTGTTTCCAAATGTTTGTTAAGAAAATATAGAAAAGAAAATGAGAAGTAAGAAAATTTCCCCTCATTTCCACTTGTGGGGAAGGCTAGCCCAGTGGTTAGGGCCCACTTCTAGGACTGGGAAAACCAGATTCAATTCCCTGCTCTGCTACAGACTTCCCATGTGACCTTGGTCAAGTCTTTTAGTCTCTCTGTGCCTCGGCTCCCCATCTGTGAAAGAGGAAAAATAACACTTCCCTGCCCCACAAAGTTGTTGTGAAGATACAATATTTTAATGAAACTGAGGCATTGGGGCCAGATAAGTAGGTAAACAGACATTTGTTTCACCTCGTCAATGTTTGACCAGGCAAATTTCCTAGGGTTTTCCATCCGGCTTTTCTCAGGCAAACCTTGCCCTCCCAGCTTGTCCCTCCCGCCCCCACACAGACTCTAAAGGAGGTTTTTGAGGGAGTAAGAATGGTAGGATTTGTCCCATAATAAATGGAAGGTTGCTCACTCCCTACACATATGGGATGCTCTCCTGGGTCCAAAGAAGTCAACTGCAAAACTCCCATTGTCTTCAAGTATTCGGGTGAAGGTTGTCGGTAGGGATGCATTAACAGGAAATAAATAAACAAATATATTTTAAAAGTTACCCTAAAGTTAGCCAGAATGGCAGTATTTAAAGAAATCAACTCAGGCAATGGGCACGTATGCGCTGGAGAATGGGGTGTTTAAACCCATGTTAAAATCAGTCTTATAATGGGAGATTTGAAGAAGACGTAAAAGCTTTCCATTCATTTATATCAAAAATATTTGTGCTGACAGATTTACACAATTTAAACAACATGCCGTGGTGCCATCCCAAAGTGCCAGACGTATGGTTTTAATTTATAGGCTTTAGCAGCTTCCATTGACATCACGTTATGATAATGAAATGACTTGCAACAGAAGCTTCTTCCAAGGACCTCATAGAAGCATAGAAGCTGTAAAGAGTGGAAATGCAAATGTTAAAGAACACGGTTAGCATACCCAGCGCTAGGAAAGATGACTGAAACGAACCTTTGATTTACACGTACTCACATCTGAGCTTCGGGACCAGGTTCCGTTTGCAGGGGCATCAGCAAAAGCGTTTAAGAACTTTGTAAGGAGTCAAAATATTGTTAGATGTCATCCTCAAGGAATAGAGCAGGAATAAGCAACTGCAACACACACTTGACCACTAGAGGGAGCAGAGGATGGAAATCCAAAGAAGAAGAAGATGGCAGAACTGTATTTGTTGAGTTTGTGTAACCCCTTGGTGAGTATGTGTTATGGATCCTCCTCTGGGCTAAATCTGAGTCTCAATTACAGAGCCTTGTCTCTTTAGCTCAAGAGGAAGCACCTCATGCCTTTAGCTCTGGAGTCCCTAATTTAATCCCCAGTGTGTTGGCCATCACGCTTGTAGAAAGAACCTTAGCTCTACCAGTTTCTCCCATCCTTCAATAAATGTCTTCTAACAAACTGAGCCTTAGAAGGTTTGGAGGTTCAGGAAAGCCACCAGACATTTGGGATGGGGTTACAAAAGCTTATCCATAACTCTTAGGTCTGAAAAACTGGGCTGGAAATAAATAGCATAGAGGACGAGGCTCAAAAGGGAGATTTCTGATATTTCCTCCTTCTGGTTGTCTCTCTACTGTTGTATCTTCTATCATGGCTGGAGCCTAGAAGTACAAAGACTCACGGAAATTAAAATAAAGAGGGTCCACCAACTTCTTGAACTTCAGCAAAGTTTTGTTGTAAACGTAAACCAAGGTGCATGAGGTCTTCTTATCTTACCTCAGTCGTATGGCCCATCCACCCTACTGCTAATATACTGTATTTTCATTCATCCCTTTTGATTTCAGTCTTATTATGAGCTTGGCTTCTTTTCAAACCTTTTAGGCCAAGATTTTCAAAAGTGACTAATGATGTTGAATACCCTACTTGCCACATGATCAAGGGGGCTGGTTTTCAGGAGATGGGGGCTGGCTCAGCATCCTCAAAACGAGGCCTCGTTAAAGTCTCCCGGGTTGGGTAGTCGGAAACTGAGGCACCCAAAATCACTGGTCACCTTTGAAATTCTTCTTAAATAGTGTGTATATAATCAATCCTCATGCTGTCAAATGTCATCTCTGTGTGTGTGTGTGTGTGTGTGTGTGTGTGTGTGTGTGTGTGTGTGTGTGAGAGAGAGAGACACAGACAGACAGACAGCCCTGGTCAAAGCATGCAATAAAGCCCATAGACAGGCAGGATAAATCCTACCTATTTATTAAATCTAGGCGTGGATTAACCAATATTTCTCCTTCACATGGTTCATTGTCTGTGGTTGTTATAGAAAACGAAGAGGTTAACGATGGAGGGATTGGAACCTGAAGTGCATTACAGGGGAAGCCTGTTCTGCCGTCTACAGCACAGTATATCACTCTGAAGTTCCCAGCCCTGCCTTGCCAAGAGCTCTGCTGCAGACCCCAGTCCCAGCGGGAGCACAAAGTGAATTAGTGCCCTTGCTTAAGATCATTTCAGTGCAGGAACCACTGACCAGCCGGAATGATGTGGGTTGGCTTTATAATGTCGACTGCTATCCACCAGGGACTGAGGGAAGACCGTTAAAGATTTCACTGAGGGCTGGAGGTTGAACTGTACTTGAATCGAGGTTCTGAAGGTCTAAACACAACACTGTGTTTAGAGTCCTAACCTCCACAGAAATCAGTGGACGTTAGGAGCCGATGTACCCTTGTGGATGTGGGCCCATATCCCCAGTGCGACATGCATCTCCCCAGGTGCCTTTACTCCAGTGGGTGAAGCAGTGCTCTGAAGACCCTTTGCAAAATCTTGTCACCTGACCCATGCACTGTTACAGAGTCAGGCTCTGGGAAACAGGGCTCAGGGTTGTATAGCGGAGCATGCCTGCCTCCCCCCCTTTACACAGCAGACTTATACCATTTCTGCTCCCAAGGGGCCCTCTACAGACACAGAGGATTATTAATTATTTGTATTGCAGTAGTACCCCGCAGCCCCAGTCATGGAACAGGCCCCTACCGCGCTAGGCACTGCACAAACAGAATAAAAAGCCGGTCCCTGCCCCAATGAGCATGCTGCCCAAATAAGAGGATGGATACATTTCCCCCCTTCCCGGATGTGCAGTTTTAAAAATGAGAGTTGCCTCCTGCAACAGACGGTGGCATTACTGGCCTCCAGAATAGATCAGGGATTGCCACGCAATAGCAAACGGCCCAGAGGAAAGTGGACTCTGGAGTGGTCAGAAAAAGCCTTTCAGGTCCCATTCAACAGAGCGACGCGCCGTCTAACAAGGTGGCCTGTCTTTGCAGAGCACACCGAGTTTCCACTGCACGCCCCTGTTCCTCTAACATACCGCCCAGTACTGATGGATCAGTCGGATGCATTTCAATACTCAACTGCACGAACCGTTCTGTCTAGCTACGGCAAAGTCTCCCTTGATCGGGAGCACTAGTCCAGAGGGACACTGATGGGTTATTTTAGGCCAGAGATTTGCCAACGGGGCTAAGCACAAGAGAATGTGAGGCTCATTACGTTCCCCTCCCCGATCTGATACCAAAGGAAGAGTCTATCTATAGCTTAACCTCTCTGCAGTTGCTAGCCCTGGAGTAGAAGCCATAACTTCTTCATGCCATGCTGTGTGATGTGTTAGGGCCACTGGCTCTGCATAATGGTGCCTCCAATCGCTCCTCTGGTCTCCTGTTCCCCATGCTGGCTTGGGGTAGTCAACCTTCAGGCCACACAGAAGATATAACTGGCTCCTCCCCCCCGCCATCTGTCTAGGCACTTCTGCCTCGTGCATCCTAAGCACAGTGGTTAAGTGGGTCAGAGGGGGGGGAAGATTTGCATAGGCTCTGCACTATAGCTGTCTTTCACCCAGGGAAATTAGAATGCTTTCCTTTCAGGAAATTGCTTTAAATCGGTGGCATTCACCCTTTGCCATTTCAGGGAATCATGGAACCTGGTGACCAGAATCTCCCTCCAGTTTAGTAGGATGGAAGTGCAGGGTCCCTGACACTTGTTTTGGCCTCCCCTGAGAGGCACAATCGCCAGGCTGGGAACCCTTGTTTTAAATATATGTTGAGATCGGGGGAGGAGGGGGGGGGGTTGATTAAGAAAATGTAAAACCAAACAACGTCCATTTCATCATTATTCAGTGTTCCTTCAAGAGCGCCAGAATCAAATACAGATTGACCCCTTCACCCGTTTAGTCCCTTATCCCCACTGACTCTGAAGTCTAGTCATCGGTGTGTCTCTGGGACAGAGCCCTGGGAGATGTAACAGAGCACAGAAAGTTGCCCCTGGTGTTTTTAAGGGAGTGTTTCATAGATCCTGAGGCCAGAAAGGACCATCTAGTCTGACCTCCTGTATAAACACAGGCCCAGAGAACTTCCTCCAAAATAATTCCGAGAGCAGATGTTTTAGAAGAACATCCGATCGTGGTTTAAAAGTTCTCAGCAGCGGAGATTGTGTGGGATGTAGACACTCCACTGAAGGATTGCAAATTCAACCACAGCCACAGCGTGTGAATATGGGTGAGCTACAGGCAAAACTCGCCCGGATGTAAAACACCAGCCACAGACTAGGACCCCATGGTGCTAGGTGCTGTACAAACACAGAGGAAAAAAGAGAAGGGGCCTGCCTAAAAGAGCTTCATATTTCTTGATTTTGGGGGGCTAGACTCCTGGGCAATACAGTGAATGCACTCCAAAAAGGAAACAAATGGCATCAATATCAGCTGTTGTTATTGTGGTGGGAATAAAGGGGGTCTCCACGCTGGATCTGGCCTACAGGGAGATGAAGGTAGGATCCAGGCAGAAGAGCCTGCCTTCATAATTCTCTGCAGAAACCCCGGCTTGGAAGCAAGATGACCTTCAGCTGCATGGGGGGCCCCTGTCTAACAGGGAAAAGGGCAATACAAGTATTGCCTCAGGATTAGCGTCCTCTCACAAATTAAGCCACAAGTTCCCTAATTTGAGGCCTTACCATAAGTTAGGCTATTCAGTTACCCAATCTACTGCCAGTAAAATAGGGCTTAAAACACACTATATAAGGAATCGAATGGGTAGGGTGCAGGGAAAGGTAGCCTCTCCATATTAGGAAGCAAACAGGTCAGGTCCGGGAAGGGGTAATCCTCACCATATTAGGAAACAAAAGGATGATTCGGAAGGTAGGAGATACGGCGGGTACCAAGAGAAGGATAGGGATAAAAGATGCTGTAACCATAACTCGGGGCTCACTTTGTTGGTAGCGAGGCAGAGGGGAACGAGTGGTCTGGATGCTGTGACTGAATAAATCGCTTCTTACCACTCCACCCGGCTTCATCCATCATTTGGCCCCACAACAATGATTATTATTTAATTTCTATATTTAAATAATGCTCAAGTGCCCCCATCAGGATCAGCGCACCATTGTATTAGGTGCCGTGAAAACACATGGAGAACCAATCCTTGACCTGAAGAGTTTGGAAACTGAGACCCTGATCTTAACCAATGGATCCACTAATCAAGACCACTCTGATATGAAGGGATCCACCCCAGGAAATGTAACTGCAGGACAGGGGCTTATGGACGAGAAGCTGGATATGAGTCAGCAGTGTGCCCTTGTTGCCAAGAAGGCCAATGGCATATTGGGCTGCATTAGTAGGAGCATTGCCAGCAGATCGAGGGAAGTGATTACTCCCCTCTATTCGGCACTGGTGAGGCCACACCTGGAGTATTGCATCCAGTTTTGCCTCCCCCCCCCCCCACGCACACACCATAGAAAGGATGTGGACAAATTGGAGAGAGTCCAGCAGAGGGCAATGGAAATGATCAGGGATTGGGGCACATGACTTACAAGGAGAGACTGAGGGAACTGGGGTTCTTTAGTCTGCAGAAGAGAAGAATGAGGAGGGATTTGATAGCAGCCTTCAACTACCTGAAGGGGGGTTCCAAAGAGGATGGAGCTCGGCTGTTCTCAGGGGTTGCAGATGACAGAACAAGGAGTAATGGTCTCAAGTTGCAGTGGAGGAGATCTAGGTTGGATATTCAGAAACACTATTTCACTAGGAGGGCGGTGAAGCACTGGAATGGGTTACCTAGGGAGGTGGTGGAATCTCCACCCTTTGAGGTTTTTAAGGCCCAGCTTGACAAAGCCTTGGCTGGGATGATTTCATTGGTGTTGGTCCTGCTTTGAACAGGGGGTTGGACTAGATGACCTCCTGAGGTCTCTTCCAACCCTAACATTGTATGATTCTAACCCAAGCGATATATGAAGGTTTGTGGGGGTGAGTAAAGTGGTACAACCGAGTATATACAATTTATTATATACATTTGCAATTGAATATCAATGCTGTAGATTAACTGCCAATTGCCCCGCAGGCCATCTTTAACTGGCTGACTTTTTCTTTTATAGGCATGATGCCAGAGCTGGACGCAAAAGAAAGATCTCAAGGAGGAAAACAGAATGGCCCTTGAGACCCGTATGAGAAGTAAATTAGATTTTATAAATCTTTCAGGTTTTGATAATTTGGGGTATAACTATTAGTAGCAGCTATTAATTTTTTTTTTTTTTAGTACATATTTTTATCTTAAACAGTTGCCCAGCACAGGTTTTAAAGTGACACCATCTTGTGAGCTTTTTGCAGCACACACACAGGACAGAATAATTTTAATTTTGCCTTGTGCCTTTTCATTATACATTTTATAGAGCTAGCCGGAAAATTACACCTCCCCTCCCCCCACCCACACACACCTGAGAAATTCAGATTTTCTTCAAAAAATAAAACAGACTAAAACTTATTTATTTTGGAGGGAGGAGCTTTTGGCAAAGGTAGACCAAAAATCTTCTGGTATTCCACCACCAATATCTGAAATATTTAGGGCTTTTGGCTTTATTGTTGGTGGGGGAAAAAATTGAGAGAGAAAAATTGTTTGTCAAAATCCCACTTTCCCACCAACACAACCCTCCCCCCCAAAGGAAAAAGCTTTTTCATCAATAACATTTTGTCCGGTTCTAAACATTTTAACTTTTTCATCTGTTTTTGTTTTTGTTTTTAAACTGGGCCAGGTCCTCAGTTGGTGTAAACTGGCATTGCGCCACTGAAATCAGAGCTATAGCAATTTGTACCCTCTGAAGATTATGGCCCTTGCACGTGCAAAAATATTTACTCTTTTTCAAAAAGGCGCCAGGAATGCTGGGCACACCCAAATATTGCCCTGTCTGTATAGTAATATTTCATGTCTGTATATTCATATTTCTGCTATTCAGGGCCCAACGTAAAGAGTGCAGATAGATGTCACCGGCCAAACATGATGGACCACCCATAGTCCTTTTATTAAACAGCACTTGTACTCTCTGTAATCCTATCAATAGCGTAATCAGAGCTTCCATGTCCCAGAGTTTGATGGAACAGCAGGACCTGGGAAATGAAGACTGACTTTGTTAACAAAGCCATTTCTCCCACTTAATTCGGACTCTCCTTGGTGGGAAGTAGGAAAACAATGTTTATTTGTGCAGCGAGTGAGGGGGGAAGAGAAATGAAAGGAAGAGACTAGCTAAGTGTGAAGTTTGATCTGGCACTATCTAGAGCTCCTTTCTTCCAGCCTGTCTCTGATCCAATCAATTACAGTTTGATATTACGTCTCTCATTTAATTTATCCCACCACATCTTGCAGTGATCTGAATCTGATGATTATCTAGATTGTGACTAAGAAGGAAAACCTCGACATCTTGAAGATAATGAACACAGCCTTCGTTCAATCAGTGTTATTTCCCATGTATGGATAGGTTTAAAATCATCAGGACAACACTGGGTCTTTAGCAAGGCTACTTTGCAAACAGGAAGCATAGTAACGAAAGGCTTTGCCACCAGCTGAATGTGGATTAACTGTGTGGACAAAGAACTAGTGATGGGAGATGAAAAAGAGTGAAGTGGATAATATATAGGAATGAATTAGAGGGCGGGGAGTAAATACCTTCTTGGCAATCATGCTGGGTTCCATGTCTAGAGACAGAACTGAGCAGCAAAATTGCAAATCTTCCCCGGGAATCGGGGCTCAGATACAGGGGTGAAATCCTGGCTCTGTTGAAGTCAATGGCAACAGCCCCGTTGGTTTTAATGAACACCTGATTTCACCCAGGTCCCATTACAGAGTTAGGAGCTGGCTGCAAAGTTCAGATCCAAATCTGGATGTGAACTTCCCCAAATTTCAGCATGATCAGGTGTGGGGTAGGGCCCACCTCTACCCAAAATCAAACAGGTACTTTAGCTTCCTGGAAAGCTTTGTTATAACTATATTGGAGCTTTTTGACAGTGGGGTCCCAAGAGCACCAGGAGATATTGCTCCTTCTAGAACTCTAGGAAGCATTTTCTCTCTCTAACCCCATGGAACATTTGTGGGCAAATCACTTCTGCTCCCATTGGCATTCATGTGTCTGCCTTTCCTCACCCCTTGCCATATAATGCCCTAATCTGGGGCTAGGAGCCTAAAAACTAGAGATGGGCCTGAACTGGAAATGCAGATTCCATACACCTCCACACGACATGAGTGAGTTCAAAATATGGACATGAAGCAGGACCTGAGCTTGGAGATTCAGGGCAGTGTCTGTTAATAACTCAGGCCCAGATCCTCAAAGAGATTTAGGCACCAAACCTTTGAGCTATTGCCCTAAAACTTCACTCCTAATCAAAGCTACTAAGATGGATCCATATAGTTCTGATCTGTTCTGAATCATATTCCAGCATTGGGAACGTTTGGAGTCTGAGGTTCTGACCCACCTTTACTTATCACACTTGGATTTAGACACCTTCACCACCAGGTGTGTTGTTTGCTAGTGCTGGTGCCCGATCCTGCATTTCGTGGGTAACCAAAACTCTCACTGAAGTCACTAGGAGTTGGGGGTGTTTGTAAATACTGGATTGGACCCCTCTCAAGCTCAAGGACACTTAGAAGGCAATTAAATCAAGGGTAAAGCTGCAGTATATTAGCCACATGGTTTCCATATATCAGCAGGGAATACTCTGCAGAAGTCCCAGGCGGAATGGAGGCTCAGACTACGAATGTTATATTGCCAAGGTGCACAATGGGAAAATGATATACCACCTATGTTCTCAAAGAAGCAATCAATGACATTGTACATCTTAATTTTCTCATGTGGATAAAACGATTCACAAATCGAAGGAACTCTAGGCATGGAACATTCCTGGTTAAAAATGCAAAAACCTCCCATTTCTTTCTTAAACAATCGAAACCAAGTACAACGGGGTGATCACTTCTTGATTTCCCCTTCCTCATGATATCAGATTAACGGATTTGGTGTACAAAGTCCTATTCAAAATTTTCAGTAACACAAAGCTGCCTTTCAGATTGGGCGGGGCGAGGGGGACAGGGAGGAAACCAATGACTATTTTTTTTAAACTTACTAAGGCAAACATGCTGGATTTTTCCCTGGAAAACAAAAGCACAGAGATGTTTAAATGAGGCACAATTACAAGACTTGGTTTCCAAATGTTCTTATATATTATACGCAATATTGCAGTAATGCTGAAAGCAGGTAAGAAGTGCTGATGCCCTTAGCAGATTTGGGAGTGTAATTTAGTGCAGATGTTCTCAAACCACACACACAGAGCGGAATACAAGAACTGGTCAATTCCTGATTTCCATTTTTAGTATGTTTAATTATGTGTGTCTTACCGAAGACTCCAAGATTTAGAATTAAGAGGAGAAACCTAGTTATAGGAACCCACTCCTCTCAATTAGCACAGCAGTGGGACTGCTAGACAGAGTGATAACATTACAAAATGACTACCGCCAAACAATTTGCCAGGTGCCAGAATGTATTCACCTTAAAGGAAGCAAGTAAAGAGCTTTCTGGTTAATTTTGTCTCATGTTGTTTTGATGGCCACCTTTCCAGAAGTGGCGTCAAGCCAAGCAAAATAATATTTTTAAAGTAACTCTTGAATGGTGACCTGTTTTCGTAGTAACATCAACAATCCATAATAATCAAAACCTAACATTTTGTTAATAAAAATCCGAATTTTCCACAAAACTCCCCGTTACCGTCTATAAAGCAACTCCTTTACTAAATAGGTAACAGTCCTAATTCTTTTTAAAGGAAGGGGGATTCTATGTACATGTTAAAAATTAGTGACTAAAAGGAAAATAAGTTGAATTATCATCCCCTGAGTACTATGGTAAGAACATTTCTTTGCAATTCTCTTTCCCTCACACACAAAAATGTGTAATATGATTCACATTTAAAAGGCTTCCAAGTGTAGATTTTTAACTAAGGTCTTTCATGTGTTTTATTTTAAGTACTATTTGACCTACTACAGCCAACTAAGATTGGATCAATATTGGGAGGGTACCGTGGTTAATTATTTAGACTTCGGTTTTAAAGAAGTATGTGGTCAACAACAAAAAAAGGCGGTTAACTCTTTGAAGGAAAGGGAGAAGCAAATTCCTTGTCAAAAAACACAGATGTCTGTAGTTTTTGGTTTAGAAATAAGAATTTTTTAACAACTCAAACTATACTTTCCATGCTCTCAGAGCCCAGGCTCTCACTGATTTGCTGTGGGAACTCTATATACTCGGTGTACACTCTTACAACTGGGAACATTAAAGGAATTTATTTTTGCCAAAAGAAAAACAATGTGATTTTTCGCTGTAAATCAAAACCCCTGTTAGATCTTTGAAAAATGTATCACTTGGTGACAATCTCTCCACTTAAAGAGTCACTGTGGATTTTTTGTTTAAATAAGGACAGCACGGTAGGACAGGAAATAGTTGCACTAACAGTAATGACGAAAGCCGGTTTAAAAAAAAAATACATTGTAATTATAAGTCATGGTTTTCTCTGGAATATTTCCCTCTCCCACTCTTTTTGCTTAATTTCAGAATTTCACAAAGCAACGTCAAGAGCTGTGAATGTATTTCTGCTAGTCCACTCAAATGAAATCGATCCTGGCTTGAAATGTGGTTTAGAAAGCTGAATTACCAACAGAAAGAGACATTCTGGATTCAAACTACACCAACACTTGCTCCTTAATCTGTCCTTCACTTTCCAAACTTCACCTCCTCTTCACAACCCCCTCCCTTGCAGATTCAAGAAATGAAAATTCAACTTATCTCAGTACACAACAGCTTATATGAAAGTCCATTTCTTTAGACGTGGAATAATAAAGTAAGAACACCCAAGCAGTTTGCATAACATTAAACACACTGAAAACGACATTAAAACTCCCTCCGCCCCCCCATCCATTCAGTTCACATTTTTACTTCTGAGTTGCAGGGAATGAGAGGATGGCGTTAAAAACTTTTTACCAAGTTGCTGCAGAAATTAGATACTAGGTTTGACACCTTCCCTTGCATATTACAAACTTGGGGACACCACATCTCGGTGCCTCTGGCTCCCTAATATCACCTGCAGTAGAGAGAAAGAGAGAGAGAGCGCATGTGTGTGGGTACACAATTGTGTCGTGGTGGCTATCCCATGCACACACAGAGTCATCTCTGCAGATACACAGCACCCATCAGTGTTACGTCACTTGATCGCTGCATTGGGTTGCTGAGGGCCTGCTCCATGCAGCTTCAATGGGCTTTGGCGCATGCCCTGTCTTCCTGAGCTCTCTTACCCTGGTGCTGGTCAGTTTCCCTTCCCCCCTGCTGGGACGGACAGAGAAGCCCAGGGGCCCAAGCCCCCCTTACCTGGGAAAAGTTGAGCCCATTCAGTGGGTGACACTGCTCTTCCACCCTCTCCACAGCCCCTGTCCTCTTCTTCATCCGCTCGGCCTCCTGGGCCAGGTAGAGGTCTAGCACAGGCACCCCTCGGGAGCGGATGTCCGTCTCAGTCAGGGAGTTGACCATCAGCATCACCCAGACGGGCCTCTTACGCTCCCAGTTGCCGGCGATGGCATTGAAGAGGTAGTCAGCGTACAGCCCCTTGCCCCGCTGGTCTGGGGTCATCCAGTGTGGCAGCATCAGCTTGACGTACTCCAAGTGCCGCTTGAGGCGGCGGTAGAGCTCCCGGGGCAGCACGTCCTGCAGGTTCTCGCCGTGGGGCAGCATCTGGCAGCTGGCCAGGCCTGAGATGGTGTAGGGATCAGTGAGGTCCAGTTCAAAGTACACGCTGGAGCTGGCCTGGAACGCTGCCTTGGAGTTCTCAGGGATGAAGTCCCACACCCGCGTGTAGGGCACGTGGATGGTGCCAAACAGGTAGGCCGGAGGGTCCCGTTGAATGGTCCACAAGAAGGAATTTAGCTCTCCCTGCTGGGGATGGGGGAGAGACAGAGTCAGAGCCAGTCCGCTTGGGGGACGAGGCTCAGGGCCAGCAAAACCACAGGACAGCATGTGAGAGAGAGAGAGAGAATTTTATATACAGCAACTCTGCCGCACACACTATACTACAACAACACACAGCCTCAGTAGAGAGGTCTATGAGATATACACCAAAACGGTCTAGCTGCATAGATCCATACGCAACACAGATAAACCATACATAAACTGTCTCCGTCTGCAGGTGCACACAAACACACACTCCAGGCATATACACACTGAACGGCTATAATATACAGGGACAGATCAAATACAGTTTCTGTGCGAGTACCTATCTGAATAAGAAATCTCGTCATCTGCATTGTTCCTTGGTATAACTGCGACCGTTGCTTGCAAGACGGCACTGTGTGTGCAGTGCGCACCCAAAACATTGGTTCTATCTCCACCTGAGTGATGAACGGTTGGTTGTGTACTAATGTGGTTCTGGGCGAATTAATCAATTGTTGGTGAGTTGTGAATAAGCAAGTAAATTTGAGAACTACAGTTCAAGTTCAAAGTGGCCCTGGAAGGAATCCAGCCTTAAAATTAGTAAGTGAACGCTCCCTGCATTCAATAAAATAGAGTCCATTCTATGTTGGCTATAACACTTATCCCATTAGCAAACCTAGCTTGTTAGATTTCGGCTTTAAAATCTAACCGGCACCTTGGCACCTTGGCAAATTCATAAAAATGGATCCCTTTTCAATAACTGTATTTATCTATATTTCTATAGCTATGTATACACACGTGTCTCTGCATAATTAGCATGTAACCATACAGCTAAATGTGGTGATGGCTAGATCCACATAGATGTCTAGCTAGATGTAATATATATACAGAAGCTATAGACACACACTGCTAAAGGGAGGCAGTGTGTCGATATGGAAAGACATACAGAGAAACTGTATTTAATCTGCGCGTATCTACACCCATGTATAAACTCCACACACGGAACTTGCATGTTTACACCTGTGTGCACTCAGCCAGACGCCCAGCCGTGTGGACGTGGTGCCTGTCTAGGGGCACTGCCCGGTGTGTGTAGAGATGCAGCTGGATGGGCTCTCTGCACAGGAGCCCTGGATGTGTGGATCCAGCCAGGCAGACGGAGGGACAGTGACCCCCTTGGGCTGTAGTGATCAGACCCACCCCTGAGCAGAAAGTGCCTGGGAGCTGGCGTGCCCTGACCCAACTGTCCCCCCCGCAGCCTAGCCCTGGTCCATCAGAGGAGAGCGAAGCAAGCAGAGCCGGGATGGGGCTGTCTCCATGCCCTGGGAGGGGGGACTGATTTGGGCGGGGAGAATAAAAAAGCAGCGATTATCCCCCCCCCACCCTGGCACCTGGAGAGGAGACTGCCAGACAGAGGGCCAGTCCCCGCTGCGGATCGCCTGATGGTTTCCTGGGGCTTGGGCGTGAAGCCGGAGCGCGGGGCGCAGGCGGGGGCAAGGGGAAGCAGCCCCGGGGAACGCAGCTCACCGATCGGGGCAGCTCACATGGCCCGGGCTCCATCTGCTTCCTCCTAGATGTGGCGCCGGGCAAGATCCCCCCGAAGATGAAGTAGATCAGCGCCAGGTTGGGTTGCATCCTGCCTCGTCCCAGCTGAGCCTTCCCTGGTGGCTTTTCTGGATCTTAACCCCCCCAGACCCCTGCCCTTGTTATTCAAACAAACTTTGCCCGTCCCGTCCGCAGGTGACAAGTGCAAAGCCGGCGCCTGGAGCCCCCCCCCCGTCTCTGCTCAGGGCTTGTCAGACGGTGAACGGCTCCGCAGAGGACGAGCCCGGCTTTGTGCCTGATCCCCAGCCTCCGCCATGCTCCTTTTGCAAATCGGAGGAGCCACTTCTGAGCTGGCCGGAGCAGTGTTTCGGCGTTGGGAAGGAGGTGGGAGAGCAAAGGCGCTTGTCAGGCGGGGGGGGGTTGGAGCCTCGCTGGTGAGGATGGATTTGGTGATTGCTATTTGAACAGGCACAGGAAGGCGGGTACTGATCAGCATGTCAATATCACACACACACACACACACACACACACACACGCAGCGAGGAGGCAAAAACTCACAGCAACTTCCAACTTTCCCAAACTTCCCATCCTCCTGAACTTTTTTTTTTTTCGCGCTGCAGGGAGGAGCGGCCGCCACTAGAGGGCGCCTGTTTCTCAGTCATCTAACCAGCTGGCGCTGAAGGCTCAGTTAATAGGCATCTTTACCCTGCTGCAAAGGGACCAGTTTGATCAGTCCGCGGGTTTCCTAGGTTCAGTGCGTCAATCAATTGCCCCCAATGTGAGCCACCTGTAGCAGACTGATTATCTCCTGCAGCTGGAGAGGGAGGGGGGGAATCAAACCCTCTGAACATGCAGCTCCAAGATCCCCCCTCAATTAGTGATTCCTTTTGAAAGGTGAGTTTCTTCTTAAATCATTGCCAAACTGCCAACCTTTCCGGTGTCTTTCCTCATTACTACAGAAGAAGAAATGTGTTCCCCCCCCCCCCGCCCTTCAGTTTTATTTCTTAATCTGGGCAGGGTCCCATGCAGGTGTTTGTATAATTCACTATCCCCGAGTGCATTTGCCTTCAGTCCTTCTCCCTAAACAACTGTAAAAAATGACCACGCGCCCCTCCTCCCCACTCCTGCATCCTCCAGTATAGAATCAAACCACAACTTTGGTTTTAAGCTTTTGAAACAGTTGAATGTGCATTTTCCCACATCCACCCCGCTTCGCAGTTGCCTTTGCACCCCTGGGTTGAAATCCGGATGTAGAGCCTCATGAGAAAGTATGTTCCTCTAAAGAGAGCTCTGGTCCAATTTTGCAAACATCAGAGGGTCAGATAAGACACTGCACAAGAATCTCAAAGCATGGGTGGCTTGTCACCCCTTGGAAGTGGCGATGTGAGGCTAAAGGCTTCAGGCAACATCCAGGCCCAGTTAAAGTCCGTGAAAGTGTTGCCATTGATTTCAGCATGGCCAGGATTTCACCCTTAGATTCTATGGCCAGCTCTTCCATTTACTTCCTGCATGTGCTTGGGCAAACTGAACATAACCCCTCTGCACATGGGTGTCCCCATATCTAAAACGAGGGGACAATGTATGTACAGTGGGCCGAAACCACCCACATCCATACAACAGAACAGAACAGTCCCTATCTGCAGTAATCCAAATCCTTGATCCAAACACTCCCCAGACTTTGGGGAAGTTTATATCTGAGCGTCGATACTCAGGTCGGTTTTTAACATATGCAATCATAAAATCGACCTGGGGTATGTATTGAGTGCTCTGTGGGTACGTTACATACACACTGTGCTGTGAAGAGTTGAAGGTGACTGGGTTTTTAACAACAAAAAAAGTTAGTTCCTTACTCATATGCAAACCGCACACTACTTACTGAGTCTTTAATCAAATTCAGAACTCCCATATTTGGTAATGGGCATTTGCCAGGGTAAAGCTGGCAGGATCAGGTCCCTCTGACTAATTATAAATAAGATTCTTCTAAAACCCGGGCAAAGCCTGAAATGACGTCACATGCATCAGTCACTGTGGTTACTGTTAAACAAATGTAACTACACAAGACGATTGAAGGGGCTTTGACGTTGAAAGCAAATCAAATTTGTTTTGCTTGGATTCCGTTTCTGGCCTGCAGACATGAAAACAGTGTGTTCTCCTAACAATAGCTTTGATATCAGTGGCACATTTTTATAGAGGAAAATTAGACCCATGGATTTATCAGACAGATCCTGGAGATAGGAACCGCGTAAAGGAGAGAGATTTTTTCCAACTAAGGCCATGATCTGGCAAAGAATTACATTGACTTCGGTGGGGCTACCCATGTGTGTAAAGTTACTTACGCGAGTAAGTCTGTACAGGACCATGTTTACAAGCTCTCTGGAAACCTTGCAAATCGCTCCATGTGGCTGTAGGGGTTTGCCCATGCAGAGCTCTTTGCAGGTGCAGGGTTGGAATTGTAAACATGCGTATTTACTCTAGATGACTGCATTTCTCCTTGGTGCGTGCTGTCACAGCTTCACCCACCAGAGGCTCTAAACTGGAGTCCCCAACCTTTTTCTATAGTTCTTTCCACCCCTGCCCATGTATGATGTCAGGTTTCAGACATGTAGGATGTAATAGCTTTTAAAACATACCCTTGTTTATAGTGAAGAAGCTGCAGCTGCTACCACCGTTACCCAGACTGGTGCAAGGGCTGGGAGGGCGTGCGAGGCGGGCCTGGATGCCTCGATGTTGCCCCTTCGTGCAAACGTACAGGGCCTGCCTTATGGGGGAGGGATTCGGGGAGCTCAGGGTGCCAGGCCCATCCCCACCCCCTGTAAATGCCTGGCAGGCTTAACTGCTGCAATCCTGCCATGGCCTCACCCAGCCATGGTTACCATAGCAATGCCCTTATGAAGTGACTCCTGGGTATGGTAAATCGGTGTGGTAACAAGGCAGCTTCTGGAGGCACCATTACCTATTCCATGATTAGAGTCTCACTTTGTGGCATTAAAAAAAAAAATACAAGGAGGAGTCCTTGTGGCACTTTAGAGACTAACAAATTTATTTGGGCCTAAGCTTTCGTGGGCTAAAACCCACTTCATCAGATGCATGGGGTGGACATTTACGTCAAATCACAGTTTGTCCTTTGGCCAAGCTGGTGATATTTATCAATGACATGAACAAGACTATGCAAAATGTACTTTTGTAGCTTTGGGGAATTCTTGGTTAGGCTGTGCCTCACTTGTCTGGCCTGAGAAGCCACCCCTCAGTGAGGACTTTGGACCTTCCTTCCATCTCTGGTCTAAAATAACCCATCATTGGTGACCTTCAGGGCATGCCACAAAAGCTGCCTAGGGCTGGGGAGAAAGCCGAGGGTGTGTTCCTGGGGAGCCTTCCTGGCTGGCTGAGTTATCTGTATATGATTAGTTAATGCTGGTGGTTGGCTGAGTAAACATGTTACCTGTAGATAAGTATTTACTGCTGCTGGGTGGTTGCCACTATGTTAGTGTAAATTGAATTGATAATTAGGATACGTGAAGCTTTTAATTTCAATGTCTCACTATGGCTTAAATCTAAAGAGCTGCATAAGGAATAATCACAATCTATCTCCTAGTATTTTGGTGCCACTCCTGTCGGATAGTAAGTTGTGTACGGGCCCAGCCCGCAGTGCTCCTAACAAGAATCGATCTATCAGTGCACAAGGGCAACGCATGTAGCCATTGCTAGGTAAAAGGCAGGTGCACTGGGATCAATATATACCCTGTTTTATGGCAAATCCCCGAACCATCCCTTAATGCAAGCGCCGTCTAGCTGGGAAAGCACAGCCTCTTGTTGATTTATGCTGCTTGAGGGTGAGATGACTAAAGTAACCATAAAAAAAACAGGAACGTACATCCCAGCAGGAGACAGAAGCCAAACTGTCCTATTAAAGTGGCGGAGTCGGGTTGTGGAACTTTCAGTAAACGGTCCAGGGAGCAGAAACGGCAGACCACAAGTCGCATGCCATCCATCATGACGTCTCACCTAGAACTTAAATGCACGCCTCAGACCGATGACTTTTACAAGGCCATCGCTTCTGCAGCAGCACGGGAAATTAATTCTTTTGTGTACTTGTAATTTTTCTTTTAAGATCACTTCCATATGTCCCTGCACTTCTCATTTAAACACAGCCGTTTAGGGCAAATCTGAAGTAATGTTAACCCCCTTCTAATGTAAATATTTACCAAAATCATTAAATAATTGCCCTGATCTTTGGACATGTATAGCACTCTACCTGCTACTGTAGGTTTTGAGCTGGAACAGTTCAGGGCCTCTGTGATAAACCCCAAAGCCTGTTAAAGAAGCTTAATGGTTTGATTAGCAGTTAGCTGGTAGAAAAGGCTAGCTATAAAAATTGCCCAGAGGAACAAAATGCAAAAGTAAATGAATTATTTTGGAACAGGGCCTTTCTTTCTGAATTTTCAGAATTCCAGTTAAAATAATCATTCTTTTGAAAAAAAAAAATCTAGAATCTTTCATTTTTAAGGTGGCGTGTTACTTTTTTGGGTATAATATTGAATAGTATCAGTGTATATTTATATCATGTGTGTCATCCTGAAATGCTCCCAAATTGTTTTGCTATTTATTAGCAATCACTTGAAACACCACTGAAATGCAACCACTTCTGGGGTGGGGCGAGGAAGCTGTTTAACAGCGTACAGTACTCAGTAGTTTAAGACAGGAAATGAAAAGTGCCACATCCAATGAAAAAGTAAGGTAGATAGGCAGAGTATAATACCCATCATGGAATTTGGCTATGACTCAGGGTTTTAAAAACATCTCTATTCTTGTGAGAATCATCACTGGACTTTTAGTGCTACCTTTTTATATACGAAACCATACACATATGAAATTCACCTATTTAGCAGATCTGCTTAAAAAAAAACCCACGGCTTATTTTATTGTACAGCCTGTGAAATATGGCTCACGTTTGTTGCATTTGTATTTCCATGTGTGGGCCGGTTCATTTTTAGACTGGTGGGACTTTTGATTCCAAGATGAATTTCCTTTTCCAGCAGCCACTTCAGTGCTGTGATGCGAAATAGCTGTGAGATTAGAAAAACACCATCGGTTGATCAAATAAACAAAACCCTAGTTAGTTATAAGTTTAGTAGGCCATTGTGTCTCGCAAGGTCCTTGTATGTTAATAAATTCCACCATGAAATGTTTTCTAACATCACATGACTAAACTCTGTCCTCTCAGCATTTATCTTGATGCTGTTTCTTTAACAATGAATCTGGGCCTAAGATCTGAACTTTCCCAAAGATCAAAGAGGTGTTTGGATTGGGGGGATTTGGTTTCATTGTTAATTAATAATTCAGGATACAGCACATATAACATTGTCACGGGCTCATATTATTGATTTGTGGTACAGGCCTCAGTTGATTGTGTGTGTGGGGGGGGGAGAGGCGGGGAGGGAGATGTGCTTGTGCTAGGTACTCTACAAATACAGTATTACAAATGCAAACTGTGCCGTACTGAAATGTGAAGCCACTCTGGATACATGGAGTACTTGTGGCACCTTAGAGACTAACAAATTTATTTGGGCTTAAGCTTTCGTGGGCTAGAACCCACTTCATCGGATGCATGCAGTGGAAAATACAGTAGGAAGATATACAGTAGGAAGATATCTTCCTACTTTATTTTCCACTGCGTGCATCTGATGAAGTGGGTTTTAGCCCACGAAAGCTTAGGCCCAAATAAATGTGTTAGTCTCTAAGGTGCTACAAGTACTCCTCGTTCTTTTTGCTGATACAGACTAACACGGCTACCACTCTGAAATCTGGATACATGGAAAACTTTGGTAAAGCTAGCTGGCTGCTCCCCTGATAACATGGGGAATCTCTTCTTCTGGGAGTGGATTTGCATGCTCTAGAGCAGGGATCGGCAACCTTTGACACACGGCCCGCCAGGGTAAGCCCCTTGGCTTTGTTTACCTGCCGCGTCCGCACGTTCGACCGATCGCAGCTCCCACTGGCTGCAGTCCGTCGCTCCAGGCCAATGGGGGCTGCGGGAAGTGGCGCGGGCTATCTGATTGATGAAGTGCCCTTCACTGCATGCCAAAGTGCTTGGGGTGCTGTTGAATGAATAGTTGACCCCAATGGGGCTACTCGTGCTTAACATGAAGCATACATGTAAGTCTTTGGCGGCTGGGTGGTATAGGTCGTAAGCTCGCAAAGAGTACAGAATTGTTGACGTATAGAACGCACTGCAAGACTCACCCAGGCTCCCAATTTTTTTCCTGGGGAAATGGAATAAGAGGTGGAAGGGAAGATAATGTGGTGGAGGTGACGATGGAAGCTGTAATGAAGACTCCATTGATGACTGGGAAGATTGCTTTTTTTAAGGCCTGATTCATTGCCTGGTAAATCAGTGGGAGGACACGCGTTGATTTCAGTAGGCATTAGCTCAGACTCTTCTGGAGGAAGTCTCTTTTGCAAGGTTCCAGAGTGGTCTATTTTAGAAAAATAGTGATTTAAAATGTATGGAATGTGGGTAGAGTTGAGACAGGCACAACTGAAAATAAAGCCAAATACATATGTGCACATTTTAAGTGTCATAGATTCATAGATTCTAGGACCGGAAGGGACCTCGAGAGGTCATCGAGTCCAGTCCCCTGCCTGCATGGCAGGACCAAATACTGTCTAGACCATCCCTGATAGACATTTATCTAACCTACTCTTAAATATCTCCAGAGATGGAGATTCCACAACCTCCCTAAGCAGTTTATTCCAGTGTTTAACCACCCTGACAGTTAGGAACTGTTTCCTAATGTCCAACCTAACCTGCCCTTGCTGCAGTTTAAGCCCATTGCTTCTTGTTATATCCTTAGAGGCTAAGATGAACAAGTTTTCTCCCTCCTCCTTATGACACCCTTTAAGATACCTGAAAACTGCTATCATGTCCCCTCTCAGTCTTCTCTTCTCCAAACTAAACAAACCCAATTCTTTCAGCCTTCCTTCAAGTTACTGGGGAAATTCTTCCACCACTCAGATTTGCATGATAACATTTTCTTTTTTTTCTCCATTCAGACTCTCAAACATCATAATTTGGAGATTCCTAGACTCTTCCCCCACTCTCCCCCCACGGGTTGTAAAAATACAGTCCAGTTTCCTCTAGCTACTTGTTTATTTCTTCTGGAGTTAACACCTCTTCTGTTTTCGGAGTGTAATGTGTAGAATGCTCAGTTCTTAACCATCGGAGTGAAGATGTGGCATTTCAGCCATAGTAATCTTTACCTTTCATTCCTTTCAGGTCGGATCTTTCCAAAGGGCTTTCATACATTTATAACCTTAATTAAAAGGGTACAAAGTGTCAAACATCATTTGACTAAAGTGATTTAAGATGGCTCAGGACAGAGTGGCAACTCTGTTGATACATCCTGAAAGTTAATGGGAAAAGATGTCAAAAAGGTAGGTGATAATGAAATGCATAATGCAGTGCTTATGGTATGTATGACTTCTATCTTTTCTCGCATGCCCTTCAGTTGTCCGTTTTCTGTTTATTATAGAACCATAAAACTCCCATTTGAATTGTCTTAGCAAGGCTAATTAATATTAAAGCCAGAAAGAAAGAACAGCTGAGTTTCCGAAAGCAAACAGCACCCACCATTACAAAGCTCTCAAACTGTTCTTCTGCCCAGCTCTGTCCGCTGATTATTAAGACACGGGAACAATGTGTTTTCTTTGATTAGTTCTCTGGTGATAGGAACCCAACTTATCCTCGGAGTCAAGCTTAAAAATAACATGTTTCTGTTTACTATTCTTAACCTACAACTTTTTAAAGTAGCTTAAATTTCTATAACAGAGATTAAAGAGAATATATTTTTATCAGTGTTTACTCTGTGCATTTGATAGCATTTTGTTCTTAGTCACTTTCAATATGTCCCCTATATAGTAAGTGTGTTTCTCCTGACATTTGTGTGGGTCTTTCACACAGAAACAGAGAAGAGAAAAATGCTTAAAAATGAGAAAACAACATATAATGGCTTGAGCATTCAGTACTGGAAATGGCTTTTCACATATTTTTAAAAACCTAATTAGATTCAAGTGGAGAGTGAGCTTTGCAGAGCTGTGTTATAAACTTTTATTGTATTTGTTGGAGCCCCAGTCAGGGACCAGGGCCCCGCTGTGCTAGGAGCTGTACAAACACAGAACAAAGAGACTGATAGTTTTGTGAAATTCAGAGAAATGTGATCATTTTTGACAATAAATACAGATTTGTGAGGGCATGTAATGAAATCAACCAAACCCTTCTTTGCAGAGGTTGTGAATTTCGCTGAGGAAAGCTTTGTCTGGAAGAATTGTTTTTCATTGCAAATTGGCGTGCATGCATAGAAACTGTCTTTCCTGGATGAAAAATATTTTGTTTATTTGCAAACCCTCTGGAAATAAATGTTATTATTATTATGTAGTATTTGCTGATCGTGATATTTTACTTATTATGTCTAGTGCCAAGCTCTTTCATAAGTCAAAGTTTGAACAATCAAATTCGATATTCTTAGACATTTTGTAATGAATACATTTAAAACTGGCAATATTCCTTCAGTGACTTTTCAGTCGTTGGTCTTGCGGGTAAGGCATTGGGCTGGGATTCAGGTGATGTGGGTTGAATTCCGAGCTCTGCTAGAGAGTCCCTGGGCCACCTAGGACAAATCACTTTATCTCTCTGTGCCTCAGTAGCCCATTCCTAATGATACTCTCTTGCCTCACGGGGTTATTGGGAGGAATAAGTTAATGCATGTTTATGAGGTGCTGTTCTCCTACAACACTATGGGCCATCTAACCACCTAGACAGCATCAGATATAGGGTTACAAGTCTTGTGTTCTAGTCCCAGAATTAATTGCTCTGTGCCTCAGTTTCCCCATCTATAAAATAAGGACAATATCACTTCTCCACCTCACTGGGATGTTGAGGGTCAATTCATGCACCGGAAAGCTCTTTGCAGACTTAGGGGGGAAGTGCAATTTAAGTGCATAGTTTTATAATAACTCCATTTTAACTAGAGTTTACTTTCCTCTTCAGAAACTGCTTTGCCAAATTGTCAAACTGTCCTACAGTACAAATATATTGGCATTTAATTCTCGCCTCATTGTGTAAATACTTGATTTGATCGATTGAATTGTAACATGCTATATTGTGAGTTATCTTTATTGCCTTTCCGTGCGCTCATGGAGATGACCTGTGGACAGCTTCAATATATTTTCACCCTTTTGTAAGGCACCAACCATAAAGCAAATGAAATATTATTCCTCAAGCAGTAAATCTACAGGGGACAGTAACAGATCCCTGAAAACTCAAATGGCATTTTGCCAGATAAACCAAGCACTTGAATCCACTCTATAAAAAAATAAATACATATCTATTCCAGTGTTTAGGGACCTTTGAAGCGTGCACTTTTAATTAAAAGGAGGGAAACACACACACACCCCTACCATAATGGTACATTCTATCTGAATCACATGAAGCTAAGTGTTCTCTTTTCATAAGAGTGTTTGAAAGATATAGACCAAAAAAAGGTGTCTCTGTAGTTCACTAACATACATATGTAGAAGAGGTTGCATGGGCTAGTGGAGAATAGATTATGCCCTGAATAAATTATCCAGATCTCCCGCTGGTGTAAATTGGCAGAGGAGTGAAGTCCTTTGACGTCATAGGAGCAATAAGGATTTATATTAGCTCAGGATCTGGCCCTATGCTGGGGAAACCAGAGACAAGTCTTCCCATTATCTGCTCTTGCAGAATTGGAAAGCCAGCATGGTGAATGAGCCCTTTTTCCTACTGGATCCCGTTAGTGCCAAAGACCAAAGCTATCTGTTTCCCCATCTGTAAATGGGGGTAATCATAGTGACCTCCTTTGAAAAATGCGTTGACGTCTACTGCTGAGAAGTGATAGATAAGAGCTAGGTATAATTATTTATAGTCCAGCTTCTCCGCAGTGGGTTCCTGGGCTCACACCGGTCTGGTCTTGCCAGCAGGCAAGGATCTCGTTATCTTTTAATTTTACATATCAAGACTCATCAGCTCACTTGCCCTTTGCTACGATTACTCTCCAAAAAGGAAGCCCGTTCTACTCCCAGCAGGCTATGAGTTTATTGGTTAGTCTTAACACGTTGACCCATCAATCCAGTTGGTTTCTTTTGGATGATCTTTCACTCTTCCATTTTCCTTGGCTTCTACCATTGTGTCTTGGCCTCTGTACAGAGGGGTAAATGAGATGCCGGCTGAGGACCGAATCCAAAGCCTAATGAAGATCCTGCCCTCACAAGAAGATGCTGTTTCACTGGCTTTACTACACCAGTGCAGTTCAAAGTGTTATTCCCTCTTGCTTCTCAGGCAAGCCAAATCTCCATAGGTCAGTGGCTGGAGGAAACCCAGTGTATTTCTGTACTCTCTTTTCCCAGGACACTTTTTATGCAAGTGCCTAGCTATAGCTCATCTTCCGCTGAACTAGGTTAACATTTTTGGCAAGTATCCCCATGTTCTCACCAGTCCTTGTCTGGCTAGACACGTGCAAGTCTTCAGACATGTCTCCAGCAGGATGCTAACCATGTTTTCAATCAACACAATTAAATTACAGCTGTGAGAGGTTTTCAGGGTTTGCTGACAAGTCTTACCCTGAAAAGTGTTGTGAAAAGCCTGCGATCTGCCCTAGGAAGGAATGCAAGAACGTTAGAGTGTTTTTGGGGCTATTCCCCAATGGTGACTCTTCACATGGTGCCTCAAGTGATGATGCTCCCACCTCAGCGTCTCAGATCTTCGGACAAGGACACATTGCCCAAAGTGAGCACCCAGGACGCCTTTCATACTCTGGGTTTGTTTGTGCCAAGTGACCAGAGTGGCTGTAGTGTGTTTGAGTTGTTCTAAGTTGTCACAGCTTTAGGTTATAAATACACAGAATGGATTGATATTCTAAATATGTCCAGTTGGACAAACCTCACATGCTGGCAAGAGCGGGATCTTGGCTTGCCGTAATGAGTTTTGTTTTGTTTTTCTATTTGGTATAAATCAAAGATAATGTAAATAAACGGAACATTTTTCTAACACCACCCATCAGTAGATGGGGTTTTTGACCAGGCGCGTAGGTGATTTGGCTGCTTTGTATTTGCAACATTATTATTTATAGCCCCATATGTAAAGGGACACTGTCAAGATAAAAATCATGTGCAGCGTGTTTTTATTTAAACTACCTCCGATTATTAATACAGAAATAGATGAAAGGCAAAACTCGACCCTTTCCTATAGAAGGCTTGTGAGGCAGAAGGGGAATATAATGAAGGGAGTAGTTAGAGATGGGGGAATGACTATTTATTACTGGACTAGGACTCCATTGTGCAAGGTGCTGTACAAACACAGAACGGAAAGATGCTTCCTATCACTGAAGAGTTTATGCTGCTGAGCAGGCTGACCGAAGTCCAGTGGGACCATGGAGCGAGGCTGGATGAGTTAGCCAAGCCCTCTGCCTACTGCTCAAGGGTAAGTTAAACCTAGAGTTGTTTGGATTTTTTTCACTGAAAAGTAGTTTTGATGAAAAATAGCGTATTGTCTAAACAAGTGTTCCCCCTTCCGCCCCGTAGAAAAACTTTAAGTTTCAATCAAATGTAGTTTTTTTTTAACATTAAACATTTTCAGCATTTTTGTTTTCCCCCAAAACTGATTTTTAATCAATAATGAGTTTTCAAGAGCAGAATTTTTTTTTACCAACCTGAAAAGTTGTCTTTTGTTTTATTTTAAATGAAAAGAAAATGTCACGAGAAACTTCAGTGAGAACAATTTTCTTTTCAAAATTTCCCTGTGGACAAATAATTGGTATTTTTCACCCAGCTCGAGTTCAACGCCAGATCCTGCTTTTGTCCCACATGGGGCATAAAAGAAGATTCTTGTGTGCTTTTATCCACCCAATGCACCTGTCCAAGCCAAGCTAGACAGTTACCGTCTTTGTCAACTGGTTATTATTATTCGTATAATAAAACAGGTGTTTTAAATGGTAGATCCCTGCCCCAAAGCTCTCACAACCTAAGGGACCAGGCCTGGAAACATTTATTGCTGGCTGCAATACGGCACATTTGATATCCTTCAATGCGATTGTGTTTCTGGCTGCAAGCATGGTTATAGTATTCAGCCCTACATTAGATTTAACTCAGCAAAGGATGACAATAAACAAAGGATAGGCCAGGGGTATGGAAGAGAAAGATCATGAGATGTGTTGCTTATCATGCACATGTTTTGTTTGCATCTTTGAGGGTTTGCTTTGAAATATGGATCTAATATTGGGGGAAATGTCCAAAATCAGCCCTGACAAAGCAGACCCTTGCTTTTTGGTTCTTGTACGCTAAGAAAGTGCCGTGTTTGGGTCGACTTCCCAGATGCGTATACAGCCATTAAAGAATAATGGATGCATTGCCCTGAATCTTAGGTTTTGGAATCCAGAAGCCCTTGTAAAAAAATAAATACATGTGGGGATGAGCCTGTATATGAGCATGGACCTTGCATTCATTTATTTGTGTGTGTAATCAGTCCTCACACTGTTAAATGGTGTGGGTGTGACAGTGAGAAAGAGAGTATAATATAAATTGAAGCCCATTTTTTTTTCTTTGAAGCTATTAACACCACCCACAAGCAACAGGAAAGAGACTTCACTTTTAATTAGTACTAACACATTCAAAATTCACCCTGTATTTGCCTTCAAGTGCAGCAAAGCCGCTTCAAAGCTAAAAGCTTCTTCACTTGCTAAGTAATAATGAGGTATTAATGAAGCAATTAGGGACTTGTAAACATGGCTGTCAGATATGAACTAATCACCAGTCAAAGGAAAAAGGCAGAGACTTCTGCCTTCAATGCTCTGCTCTCTCCACAGCCCCTGGGGTGTTCTGTGCTTGTAAACTAATCTGCAAAAATGTTCTAGATTAATTCAAAACACTATTCTCCTTTTAATTCCCTGACTTCGGGCTTGTGTCTGAATGGATGCCCTGTGCGGCAGCTTTTAAATATGTACTTTTGTTACGGCAATAAAACCCAGATTGAAGATCTATTGCACCAGCCTCTCGTTTACATCTGTCTCCGTTCGGGCCTTTTTATTAAGTGTTCCTAAATCATTCCTTCAGACGTATTTCAGTTCATTTCCTTTCAGGCTATTAAAAAAAAAATGCATGTGATTTCATTAGAACTGACAAAAACTGCCTGATTTTTATTTTCTTTAATTTAAAATGAAATATGGCGCTGCTGAAAGTGAGGCATTAAATGCACCAGCTAGAGCCAAGGTGGGTGAGACCACGCTGGGACCAACAGGGCTACAACGGGACTGCATACAGCTAGATCCAGGCACACTGAAGACAGGCATTGTACAAGAACTTCTCAGGGGGAGGTGGTGCGGTCGACTGGCTAGAATGCTGGAGTGGGAATCGGAAGATCTGCGTTCTGGTCCCCAAGTTGCCATGAGCCTGTTGTGATTTTTAGGCCAGTCTTTTCAGGCCTGACCACCAACCCTCCCTCTTGGTCTAATTCAGTCTACATAGCCTGTTGATGCACCTCCAGTATTGCCAACCCCAAAGGTTAAAAAACCATGAGTTAGGGGCCCCAAAATCATTAGATTTTAAATATATTCTGAGTTTGTGTGGTGTTTGAACCATCACATTTTCAAACTTCTCTCTGCCACCATAAGGGCTAGAAAGTTACCCTCCACCCCACCCCACTAAAAGAAAAAAGAGAGACAAGAAAGAAAGTTTAGTCACATGACTCCAAGAGCTGGGGCTTTAGAAATACCAAACATCATGACACTTGCTATTTTGAACGTTGGCAATACTGCATAGTGCCCTCGGCTATTCCGATTTCAGTCCCTGATCTTCCCAACAGCTCTGCTGATGCACTGAAATTTTAATCCCACATCCTGCCCTCTTTTTCTGGGTCTCTCCTACATAGTTGGAACTGATCCATATTCCAACATATTCCAGATTTGGGGGTGATTCTGGGATATGGACAAAAACCCAACAGACTCAGGGGAAACCTCAACTTCCTTTCCCCTTATGATTTGATTGGGATTTGCACATAGGAGGTCTCCAGAGGTGAAAGGGGAATGCACTGACCAACTGTGAACTAATATGTTTAAGACCTACATGTTGCTCTTGCTTCTGCACTCACACTGGTGTAAATCAGCTGAAGCCAATGACGTGTGTTTAAAGACTGTGTAAGTCTGCAGGTCTTAACGAGGGGTCCGCAGCCCCCTGGGGCGGGGCACATGCAGGTTTCAGGGGGTTCACCAAAATAAACCAAAGAGCATGCAAAAAGAAAAGGCGTTTCACCTTGTGCTGTATGGACACAGTGCACTTTTAGTTATTTGTTTATTGATTTATTTATTTTTAGGAGAGTGGGTGTTACTTTTCCTGCATGATATGCTGAAACCTATTGGCCTTAGCAGGGCCAGCGTTAGGGGGTATCTAGGTAGAAAGCAGGGTAATTCCCTGGGGCCCTACACTACGGGGCCCTGCATGCCTCTCTCTTCAGCCCCAGGAGGTGGGGCTTGGGCCTATTAATATTTGAACATAATATTCAGGTTTTTTTAGTTTTGTACCTATATTATCCTTTTCTTTCTTTATACATATACACACACGCACACACACACACGGCTGTCAAGCGATTTAAAAAAATTAATCATGCTGTTAAGCAACAATAGAATACCATTTATTTTAAATATTTTTAGATGTTTACTACATTTTCAAATACATTAATTTCAATTACAACACAGAATACAAAGTGGACAGCGCTCACTTTATATTTATTTTTGGTTACAAATATTTGCAGTGTAAAAAACAAACAACAATTATTTTTCAATTTACCTCATACAAATACTGTAGTGCAATCTCTTTATCATGAAAGTTGAACTTACAAATGTAGAATTATGTACAAAAAAACTGTGCTCAGAAACAAAACAATGTTAAACTTTAGAGCCTACAAGTCCACTCAGTCCTGCTTCTTGTTCAGCCAATCGCTCAGACAAACAAGGTTGGTTACAATTTGCAGGAGATAATGCTGCCTACTTCTTGTTTATAATGTCACCTGAAAGTGATAACTGGCATTCGCATGGCGCTGTTGTAGCTGGTGTTGCAAGAAATTTACGTGCCAGATGTGCTAAAGATTCATATGTCCTTTCATCTTCAACCACCATTCCAGAGGACATGCTTCCATGCTGATGATGGGGTCTGCTTGATAACAATCCAAAGCAGAGCAGACTGACGCATGTTCATTTTCATCATCTGAGTCAGATGCCAACAGCAGAAGATTGATTGATTTTCTTTTGGTGATTTGGGTTCTGTAGTTTCCGTATCAGAATGTTGCTCTTTTAAGACTTCTAAAAGCATGCTCCACACCTCATCCCTCTTGGATTTTGGACAGCACTTCAGATTCTTAAACCTTGGGTCAAGTGCTGTAGCTATTTTTAGAAATCTCACCTCGGTACCATCTTTGCATTTTGTCAAATCTGCTGTGAAAGTGTTCTTAAAAGGAACATGTGCTGGGTCATCATCCGAGACTGCTAGAACATGAAATATATGCAGAATGCAGGTAAAACAGAGCAGGAGACATACAATTCTCCCCCCAAGGAGTACAGTCACAAATTTAATTGATGCATTATTTTTATAAATGAGCATCATCAGCATGGAAGCATGTCCTCTGGAATGGTGTCCAAAGCATGAAGGGGCATACAAATATTTAGCATATCTGGCATGTAAATGCCTTGCAACGCTGGCTACAAAAGTGCCATGTGAACGCTTGTTCTCACTTTCAGGTGATATTGTAAATAAGAAACATTGTAAATATCTCCTGTCAATGTAAACAAACTTGTTTGTCTTAGTGATTGGCAGAATAAGAAGTAGGACTGAATGGACTTGTCGTCTCTAAAGTTTTACACTGGTGTGTTTTTGAGTGAAGTTATGTAACCCCCCAAAAATCTTCATTTGTAAGTTCAACTTTCATGATAAAGAGATTGCACTTCAGTACTTGTATGAGGTGAATTGAAAAATACTATTTCTTTTGTTTCGCATTTTTACAGTGCAAATATTTGTAATAAAAAATAATAATATAAAGTGAGCAATGTGTATTTTGAATTCTGTGTTTTAATTGAAATCAATATTGAAAATGTAGACAAACATCCAAAAATATTTAATACACTTCAATATATGTGTGCATGGGTGTGTATGTTCAACTATAAAACTATACATTTAATACAGCTTTTAATCTACTGGATATGCAGAAAAAAACAGTTGTGGCACGGATGGGCCGTGGAGTTTTTATAGTGTGTTTGGGGGTGGGAGGGTGCGGTGTTCAGAAAGAAAAAGGTTGATAACCCCTGGTGTAAGTGACAGAAGGATCCAGGGCCATCCCTAGCCATTCTGGGGTGCTACACAGCCCTCCCACGGGGTGTGTGGGGGGGGCCGCAGGCCTCCATGGGGGGCCAGGAGCAGGTTTGAGGGGCCCGGGGGAACCACCCCCAGCACTCACCGGTGGCGCAGCTGGGGCCAGGTTGCTGCACTTCCCGCTGCCAGTGAGTGCAGGCCCGACCCCTGCTGCAGTCCTCAGGGGAGTGGAGGCGGGGCTGGGGCAGAGCGAGGCGGGGGTTTGGGGAAGGGGTGGAGTGGGGGCAGAGCAGGGGCGGGGGAGTTGGGGAAGGGGTGGAGTGGAGTGGGGGCAGGGCGGGGTTGGGGCAGAGCGGGGGAAGGGGCTTCAGGGAAGGGGTGAAGTGGGGGTGGGCTGGGGCAGAGCAGGGGTGGGAAGAGGCGGAGCAGGGGCTGGAGCAGCACGCAGCTGCGCAGGACACCAGGAAATGTGGTGCCCCAAATTTCCTGCTGCCCTACGCAGCTGCGTACTTTGCGTGTGGGTAGGGACAGCCCTGGCAGGATCAGGTGCATGGTAGTATTCCTTACATTGAGATTTTGACTGAGCAGAGTAAAAACTCTGTAAGGGTTCAACAGCGCTAATTTCATAGTCACTGGCAGGTCATTAATACTGTGTGAGTTGGTACTTAAGGTGGAAATGTGGATATTCGCACATGCACCTGGTATTTCAAAATGGCTTCCAAACTTTGGCACAGTTTCTTGTGCCTACAAACCAGGTAGCGAAACGAGTGATGATATTTGTTCCCCCGATGACTCATGCCTGTAAAACTGGAAGTCTCTTTTTAGAAAGTTAGCCCATTATTTATGCTTCCATAGCAGCGTTAATTAATTCTGAATTAATTAATATAGGAACCACTCATGCAACGCCTTTACATTAGGGCTGTCAAGCGATTAAAAAAATCACGATTAATCGCGTGATTAAAAAAAATGGACAGGAAAGTTAAAAGGAGAAGGCTCAGTTCAGTGCTGGGCTGACCAAGAAGGGTTGCCTGGTTTCACCCAAGAGTCAGAGACAACTTGCTGCCTGGATAAACCTGCTGGTGGTTGGGCCCAGCAAGATGGACTAACAGGGCCGGTTGCATGAAGACAACCCCCGAGGAGAAGGCTGGATTCTGCTGAAAACTGATAGGATGGTTCTGTTCTTGACTTCATAACATTGCTTTATGTTTAGACATTCATGCATGCAAGAGGTGGGACTCAAGTGTGCCTTAGCCAGAGGACTAAAGGACCACAACAACATACTATGAAGGTATGTCTACATAACAGTGTAAGCTCAGGGTTTGAATCCTAACCTCCCGTGATGGAGTGTATTCCCCACACTGGTTCTGAGAGGGCTGAATTAGGTCAGGTGGGCCCAATCAGCCAATTGGGAGGAATTCACCTGTGAAGGAAGAGGAAGGGCTTATATAAAGCCCAGGAGCTGAGAGCAGAAAGGGGCAGCTGAAAAAGTCTGCAGTCACTCCTTGGGAGACCATCAGAGACCCTGGGACTGGGTGAGCAGTGCCCTATTGGGCTACAAGGCAGGCTTTGTCACAGAGTGTTATGAGCCACTCCTGTAGGCTTGGAAGAATTAGACTGATATTGGTAATTGCTGGTAAATGTCAACTTCACTGTATCCATGAAAGCCAATGAAAAATGTGTTTCCATTGATAATAATCAACATTTACAGATAGGCAAAGTAAGAAAAATGCTGCTTGAGAACTTTAGAGTTTGATTTAAGAATATTTGCTTTGTATATTTTGACGCGTGATGCGTTTTAACAGTTATAAAGCTTTAATTGTTCAAATCTCCACATATACTGTCATTGAATAATTATCATCTGACCCTCCCTAGAGCATCCCACAACTGAAAAAACTTAACTTTTAAAAATTTTAAAAATGCTTAAAAATAAACATCAATATTATCCATCAAAATTATTTAAAAAATTGAATTCTGCCAAGCTACTGGGATCAAGAGGAAAGTTAATGTTCTTTCACCCTCATCTTCCACTTCCTAGTGATAATCCTACATAACTCTACAGTCTTTCCATCTTGGTCAGCATGCTGGGAATTCCTGCTGTTCTGCTCTGCCTCCTCTGTTTATGTGAAATAATATAGGATCGCCGAGCCGTTAACACCTCCTAGGAGGGCAGTACATTGAAGTTAGAAAACGCTCTGCCCCAGTCTCCTTTGCCAAACTGTATCACAATGAGTTGTGTGCATTCAATTCCCTTTGTTTAAAATACAAGCAGTGGTTTTGTCGCTCTTACTTTGCATGTCCCCTTCTCCTAGTTGTACCCTGGTGTGTTTTCCTCTTGTAGCTCCATATGAAGTAAAGAAACTTGTGAGATTTTTTTCCCTCTTGTAGGTTTCTCCTGGGAGGTTAGACAATGAGAGGGGGAAATTGAGTGGCTCAGTGGATTGTTCATAGAGTGTGAAGCCATTTACTTCAAAATCAGTCTATTTTAACTCAAGCTGAGGTCAGTAGTGACACACAGTCTCTTTCTCCTGAGAGCTAGACATACACAGAGGAAACCTATCCCTAACCAAAAGGGACCTGCCCAAGGGAACCGTAACTGTAGAGCAGGGACCCTAACGATAGGAAAACATATCCAAGCCAGAAGCATGCACCACATAAGAACCCTAACCCTAGGAAGGGGAGCCCTACCCAGAAGAACGTTAACCCTAGGGCAGGGAGCTCTACCCAGAGGAACCCTAACCCTAGTTTCAAGTACCTTACCTGTAGGAACCTTAACCTAGGGAGGAGAGCCATACCCATAGGAACCCTAAACCTAGCTCCAAGTACACTACCCATGGGAACCCTAACCGTAGCTCTGGGGAGAGAACTGGATTTGACATAACCCACAGGTATCTTGTTCACTTAGCTCCCATAAACTGGAAGCGAGGCCACCACAGAGTCAGGAAAATCTGGCCTTGGCTTAGGCAAACAGAACAAAAACATATGCACAATTGCAGTGTTAATAACGCAAACAAATAAAGTGAAAGGACAGATTCATGATGCGGGGGAGAGTGTAAATAGATGACCTTGATGTGAGTGCCTGTGTTTGTAAGTTTCCTGCGGAAGTTGCTTTGCTAATAAGTAGAAGAATAAATTATTATTTGCTGTTGCTAGACTGTTTTTTAGAAAGATTGTTAGCGTATGAGGGGCCATTATAAGTTAAAGGTTGGTCCAAAAAAAGCCTATAAAAAGCTTAGTGTACTTTGAAAAGGCTTGGGAAAGAAGTCTGAGAGGATTTCTACAAGCTAAAAGGCTGCCATCAAACTCCCTAGTGGCTTGGAGACAGGCTGGCCACTGGAACTCTGCTGCTGAATCACTCAACACCACCTCAGACTTTGGGTGATTATATCTATCTGGGTGCTCTAGACCCGGGGTCGGCAACCTTTCAGAAGTGGTGTGTCGAGTCTTCATTTATTCACTCTAATTTAAGGTTTCGCATGCCAGTTATACATTTTAAACTTTTTTAGAAGGTCTCTTTCTGTAAGTCTATAATATATAACTAAACTATTGTTGTGTGTAAAGTAAATAAGGGTTTTAAAATGTTTAAGAAGCTTCATTTAAAATTCAATTAAAATGCAGAGCCCCCCGGACCGGTGGCCAGGACCCGGGCAGTGTGAGTGCCACTGAAAATCAGCTCGCGGGCCACCTTTGGCACACATGCCATAGGTTGCCTACGCCTGCTCTAGACTATTGCTAATTTTGATGTGCGCTTTGTATTCAATAACCCAAGGATTTTGGTATGGAAGCACTCTTGTGTGTACCAATCATTTTATCAGCTGGGTGTGCTATATTTCCTAACACTGCCTGGAAAACAGAGACTAGTTACCACAACTTTGGGTTCAAATAACCTTGGGTAACAGATTTGGTGAGCCAGACACAAGTTTTTGGAGAGGAAGGAGATGATTGGTACACACACACAGTTTACTTGTAATAGGGACTAGCGGATGGCAGGGCAGGGGTGCAACCAGTAATTCCTGTGTTGTTGTCTGCGAGTCAATTTATGGATACATTCTGTTACTGGGACTCAGGCTGGTAGCCTGGTCAAGTAAACACAAATATTAAAAAAAAAAAAAAAAATCTTAAAATGGTTTTAAATAACAGCTTGACAGATTTTGTATGGAAATATGGTAATAAACCCTGAAAGCCTGGAGCCTTCACTGGCCCCAGGGTGATTCTGCAATTCTGTAAGCAAATAATAGTAAATAAAAAAATAAATCAGTTAAAAGCAAAAATAAAAAAAACCAAGATTAAACAAAAGAGCAGCTAGCCTAAAGGAAATATCAACTACTTGAAGGGCTACAACTCTGACTCAGGCAGCACAAATAGTGGCACTGCAAAAGCAAGGGTGTAACAATAACAAAGTAAATAAAAAAGCTAAACAAAAGGTCTATACGTTTAAAAAAAAATAAATAAATAAAAACCAAGGCTCACAAAATACTTCCCAAAATAAGACTTAGGCAGACCATGAGGAATATCAGATCTTTGCTCTCCAAGTGGAGTTGGGAGAGAAAAGGGAAATCGTGGCTGTGATCAAAAGGACTTGTGCTGGAGAGGGGTGTGGCTAAAGGGGAGCACTAAAGGGGGGCCCTGATTTGTATCCTCCTTATTATAGCTATAAAAGGGGTTACTAAATTTAAAAGGTAAAATCCTATACATTAATGCTTTAAAAAAACACCAAGAGGTGTAGGCTAAATTTTCACCCTAGTAATTGGGTGACGCCACTGATGGCCCCTGTAGTGGTTAAGTATCAGAAAGTAGTGGCCTCCATTGTAAAAAGGTTTAAATCGGACCAATGCTTTCTTTGCTATCCCTTTACATTGGGCCAGTTGTTATAAGTTTGCTTTTACCTTTTAAGGGTATCACCCCAGCCATCCATATTAAAATCAGGGCTAATAAATTTGTTGAGCTCCAATTGGATGCTTGAAAGCACAATTGGAAGCACAAAAGCCCTCAGCGTGACAAAAACTGACTTGGACCCAAATAAGTCTAAGTAAATTCTATTAAATGTAATGTAAATATAGAATAGTGCCTCCCACTATATTAAAAAAAGTTTGCTTTGTATTTTAAATTACGAATAATGCAAACATTAAATATAATGCACTCAGGTGTTCTGCTTTTGCTAGTATGTGAATTGCAGGGCTACTCCTCTAATAATGGTAAATATGGAACCTGTTGTGTTTGAGGCTTGAAAAAACTTCCCGTAAATAACAGTAAATACGTAAAATAAATGGCTTCACGTAAACATCACTGTGACACTTCAAAAAATCCCTGAAAAAACTAAGTGGCACCTTAAAGACTAACAGATTTATTTGGGCATAAACTTTCGTGGGTAAAAACCTCACTTCTTCAGATGCATCCGAAGAAGTGAGGTTTTTACCCACGAAAGCTTACGCCCAAATAAATCTGTTCGTCTTTAAGGTGCCACCAGACTCCTTGTTGTTTTTGTAGATACAGACTAACACGGCTACCCCCTGTTACTTGAAAAAACAAAGTGTGTCATACAGTGAGCCAATAGGAAAATAAAATAAAATTACCAATTTGAACGCCTGCCACACAACAATACCGCCTCCAGCCAGCCCCTTCCACCCCCAGCACAAAACCATAATACTAACGTAAAAATCATCATTAGAAAAAATTCCACTCAAACTAAGAAAACCCTGCACAATAATAAAACCCATAAAATATAAATAACAAAAAATACCCCAAAATTAAAAAAAATACAATTAAAAGCCTGCTTAAAATAACCTAAAATTGAATATAAAGGCAATAAAAATGCCTTACAGCCACAAAATACATATTTAAAAATAACAAAAATGCCATTATACTATTAACACATTTGCAAATACATTTATAATTATATATGTAAATAAAAATCGTGTATGTTTTAAGAGCTGGAGCCCAGTGCTCATAATTAATTATGTGCATAATATAACCCACAATCCATATAAAAACAAATATTTTTGTCACATTGTAGCTATTAAAAAGGTAATTTAAATACCAAAGTTAAAATATAGTTAATTAAAAATAAAATACACTTTATATTCAAATATAATACCTGTATCCATTAAAATAAATTTAATCTAAAAAAATTCTTAGGTACCCCCATTTAAATCTTATTTACATGTTGCTAAACAAAAGGTACACAAAATCTTGGTCACTGTCCATTACTCCACCCACAAAATTAAACAAATTTAAAAAATTAGCAAAAATGTACAATGCAAATGATCAAAGTCTTTGTTAAACTGGTCCCCATGGCAACTGAAATCTTAAATTTGGCCTTGCAGCCAATTATGGTAATTCTAATGTTCCAGGTGGTGATGGTAGTTTTATTCCTGGATAGTAACAAAAATCAACCTGCTACAAAGCTGTTGCTTTTACAGACCATGGACCTTTCCCCAAAAGACTATAAAGTCACTAATGAGGCACAATCAGGGGCAAAAATTAAGGGTGCCGACGAAAAGATCTTTGCTTAGGCTCAAGGATCTTAACCGAGACCATGCTGGATTGCCTTGCTAGTAACCTATTGAACGCATTATAAGTGAAGGTCTTCATATTATAAAACCTTCAAGGAGGGGAGTGCTCTGAGACAACTGGATTGACATAGCCCGCAGCCATCTTGTACACTTAGGCCACATTCGCTGGAAGTGAAGACATCACAGAGTCAGGAAAATCTGGCCTTAGGCCAACAGAACAAAAATATCTGCACAGTTGCAGTGCTACTAACTAAAATAAAGAAAGTGAAAGGACAGATTCATAGATTAAGGTTACCGCTATATGTATAAAGTGCCTGTGTGTGTAAGTCATTTGCTAAAATTGCTTTGCTAATAAATAAAATAATAAATTATTCACTGTTGCTAGACTGTTATTAGAAATTGTTAGCCTATTAAAAGCCATTATAAATTATATGCTTCATAAAAAAACTATACAAATTATTTAAAATACATTTTTAAAAAGCTTTAAAAATTAAAAAAAACCCCAATTCTACAAGCTAAAAAGCTAGTATCAAATTCCACAGCGGCTTTAAAAAAAAAAAAAAAAAAAAAGAGCTGAGTGAGCTAGAAAGGGGAGTTTAACTCTAATCCTAGCAAGAAGAACCCTCACCATAGCAGTCCTAAACATATGGCGGGAACTCTTACCCAGAAGGACCCCAATTCCAAGTAGATGAGAGCTTCCAAAAATAGCCTTAACCCTATGGTGTGGACCATTACCCATAGGGACCATAACCCTAGCCAGAAAGCCCTCCAGATAGGAACTCTAACCCTGGGGCTTGGCCAATGACTAGGGTTATTGAATGACTGTCCCATTCCCAGGGAGTATGTGTCCAACTCAGAAAAAACTACCAACACTCTTGGGATTACCTAGGTCTCTTGTTAGAGACAAGGAGGATGAGGTAGTGTCTTTTAACAGACCAACCTGTGTTGGTGGAAGAGACAAGCTTTCAAACTGCACCGAGCTGTTCTTCAGGTTTGGCTCTTTTGTTTGGTGGTCTAAATAGGGAGTCCCAGGATTGTATGGGCCCTGGTACCTGACCTAATTTTACCTCCCTAGCTGTAGGCCCCTTGGGAGTAAGCTGAGGTAAATTGGCTGAGGCTGTGTGGAGGAAACTCGAACGGCCTCAGCCCATGCTGGTACCCAGAGCCAGCCTTTGGAACCCAGGGCGTCTGTGGCCTATTTCGGTGAATTTAGAAATGTGAAAGATTCTCCCTCCTTTATCCTAGTAGTGTGGGCCTGGATCATGTAAAGTGATGGACTGAAAGCTTGTCGTCCCTTTTTTCATTCGGGCCACAGATTCACCATCCACCTGGATTCTAGCATCTCACAGGTGTGTTATGAGCATCAATACACTAGGAGTTTGTGACAGACTCAGATACAATGGGGGCCAGATGGATAAAATGTGTTATCTGTGACTGGACATCTTGATTGTTGCAAATTCTTGGTCCGCAATTCAGAAGAGGTGTCCTTGGGAGAAGGACTTCTCGGTACCTCCTTGTCAACAACCCCTAAAATGCCCTTTGGGAACTCCATTGTGCTGGGGACTTCCCAGGTTCCAATCCCAAACGGGAGAGCACATAGACAGAGGACAACCGTCACTGCTGTCCCAGCACAGAAATCTTTATCTCCACCAAGTAACTGCTCTCTCCCATTGCCTTTATGCCACTGAGTTCATCATCCAACAAAGCAATCCCCAGGGACAAACTCTTGGACTATTTTGTGTGGGCAGCTGAGTGAGCTTTATTAGCATCAGAGACGCTACTGATGTGCAGCCAGTTTTCCAAGCCCCTGCTCCATTGGCATGAATGGGAATTTTGCCATGGACTTCAAGGGATGCAGGCTCAGGCTTCCTAAGGTGACTGAGACATGTTGCCCACATACGTTGTTTTCTGAGTGTGACAGTCATTGGAAATCAGTGGAGTGGGACTGGGCGCAAGGTGCTGTACATTATGCTAATTGCATTTAGCAGTAGTGGGTAAACCTAGTACATGCTTGAGAGCTGTATGGGGAGGTTTGGGGAAGGGTTCTAAAAGGACAGTGCAAGAAGATGGCACTGTTCTGACCTGTGAGTATCTTTAAATAAAGATGCCAGTTTAATTGCGGTGGTTGCTCGTACCCACAGCACAAAGCTCCTGTGATTGGCTATGGTGTTTTAGGGAGCTTGTTAAAAAAGAGTTCTGATTGAGTCTGCAACTTTCCTCCCTTCCTCAATGTACTAAGATCCCTGACGAGAGTGAGCTCTTCATATGACAATATAGTTATTTCCTCCAGTGAGGGAGAGGATGGTCTTGTGGTTAAAGGCACCATCCTAGAATGTGAGATCTGACTCCAATTCCCAGCTCTGCCATAGACTTCTTGGGTAACCTTGGGCAAGATGGCTGTGTTTCCATTCCCCATCTGTAAATGGGTATGGGGGGCTAGTCATTAAAGCTGGGTGAGAAATTTGTTTGTTTTTTGTTTGTTTTTAGTTTTTTTTTGGTATTCTGGCAATTCTGCAAAAATCAATAAAGAAAATTAAAATTGTTTCTGGTCAAACTGGGTTGTTTTCTTTTTTCTTTTTTCTTTTTTTTCAAATTGAAAGGGAGAAACCAATTCATTTCAGGTTGAACAAAGTAGTTTCAACAAAATCGAAGCACTTTTTTTGTTTCAATTTTGACCATTTTTAAACATTTTCAATTTAAAATAATGTATTAAAGGACATTCTGAAACAAAACCAGTTTGAACTCAAAAATCAAAATGATGTGATTTTTAAAAAAATGCTTGAAATGAAACATTTTGATTTTCTCTGAATTTGATTTGGTTTTTTTTCTTTCACTGAAATCATTTGGTGAAACTGACAAAAATGTATAGAAACATTTTCATGTCCCCGAATCTGTATTTTTCTGCTGAAAAAATTTCAGCTGAACATTTTTGCCCATCTCTACTAAAAATACTTCCTTTGTCCATTGACTGAGCTGTACTACGTCGGTCTCTTACTACGTGTATGTATGTTGTTTTCCACAATGGGATGATGAGCTCAGCCAGAACACTAATCACGTATTAATGATTCTAACAATTAATGAACTCATGAGTAGTATCAGCAGGCCCCAGAAAAACAGGACTCCCTGACCCAAGGCCTTTGAGGGGAGAGAAGAGAACCAGTCAGGGAGATCATGGACAACACCCTCAAGGGAAATATATTTTATAAAGAGAGGGCACTAAGCTGGGGGGAGAGGTAGATACACTGGAGGGTAGGGATAGGGTTCAGAGTGACCTAGACAAATTGGAGGATTGGGCCAAAAGAAATCTGATGAGATTCAGCAAGGACGAGTGCAGAGTCCTGCACTTAGGATGGAAGAATGCCATCCACTGCCACAGGCTGGGGACCGAATGGCTATGCAGCAGTTCTGCAGAAAAGGACCTAGGGGTCACAGTGGACGAGAAGCTGGATATGAGTCAGCAGTGTGCCCTTGTTGCCAAGAAGGCTAATGGCATATTGGGCTGCATTAGTAGGAGCATTGCCAGCAGATCGAGGGAAGTGATTATTCCCCTCTATTCGGCACTGGTGAGGCCACATCTGGAGTACTGCGTCCAGTTTTGGGCCCCCCGCTATGGAAAGGATGTGGACAAATTGGAGAGTCCAGTGGAGGGCAACGAAAATGATTAGGGGGCTGGGGCACATGATTTACGAGGAGAGACTGAGGGAACTGGGGTTATTTAGTCTGCAGAAGAGAAGAATGAGGGGGGATTTGATAGCAGCCTTCAACTACCTGAAGGGGGGTTCCAAAGAGGATGGAGCTCGGCTGTTCTCAGTGGTGGCAGATGACAGAACAAGAAGCAATGGCCTCAAGTTGCAGTGGGGGAGGTCTAGGTTGGATATTAGGAAACACTATTTCACTAGGAGGGTGGTGAAACACTGGAATGGGTTACCTAGGGAGGTGGTGGAATCTCCATCCTTCAAGGTTTTTAAGGCCTGGCTTGACAAAGCCCTGGCTGGGATGATTTACCTGATGTTGGTCCTGCTTTGAGCACGGAGTTAGACTAGATGACCTCCTGAGGTCTCTTCCAACCCTAATCTTCTCTGATTCTATGATCTCCAAGCACCAGTAGCAGAGCTAATGTGTGGGGAGAGGGGCGGAAGAAGTGTGGCCGCTACCCTGGCAGGCTTTAGGTGTACGCGTGATGCTTTTTCAGATGGAGCTGGAGAGCAAACACGTCCCTCACTCACCTAGCAGTGACGTCTCCTACACTGTGGGGATGGGCCTGGCTCCCTGCTCTGAGCATTGGCAACCTGGGGGATGGGGTCACGTGGTACTAAGACTTCATGTGCCATGTCACAAAGCCACTCACGCAGCTATTGTCCGGCCACCCATGAATCATGACAGTGTGATGGCCAAGCCAAACTGAGTGGCACTGAGACCCCGTGCACCAGGTCGCAATGCCTGGAGGGTGCAGCTGGGCCTAGCCTAGCAGGACAGGAGCCCCATCTATCAGGTGGGTACAAGGTGGGCTTGCTCTCCAGCTTCCCCCCACCAAGCTTCCTCTCTGCACCAGGAGGTGATTAGGGGTACCAGCATGGAGGCTGCTGCAGAGGGTAGTCTGTGCTCCGTTGGTGGGAACAAGGAGAAGGTGGTGGTGGAGGAAGAGGTGTGCACCCACTGAATATGGAGGCACCACCAATGATTCATCGCCCCCCCCCTCCGATTGCACAACCTGGCTCTCCCACTGCTAAGCACCATGCAGATAAAAGTAAATATCATTATCCCCATTTTACAGATGGGAAAACAGAAGTGAAGAGACTTGCCCAAGGTCAGACAGTGATTCAGTGGCGGAGCTTGGCATAGACTTCTAACCTTAATACCCACTCAGCCCACTGGGCCATGTTGCTGTCCTGCCCAATCAAATAAGAAATACTAACAGACCCTTAAGCCATTTATGAATAGAATCCTTTCATCCATTCCCAGCTGAATCTATGACGGCAAACCCATTTTAAAGAGGTTTACGGGATTTCTCCATCAGACGCTGCCTTGGGTTGCTCATGACTTGAAATCCTGCCATGCCATGCTGGGAGAGCAGGCTAATTCCCGTAGCAAAACATGAGGAGCCACTGTTCGCCATCTACAAGTCAGGAGCCCTGAGCCAAGAGGCTGTCAGCACTGCCGAAGCAAAATCAGCCTGTATAGGCATGATCACAGGATGGCTCTTTTCTGTCTGCTCGAGAACACCCACTGTGGTGCTTTCCACCAGCCTCTCTGCTCCAGCATTCTGTGCCCCTGCCAGCCAATCAGTCCAGAGCATTAATAAATGGTTGTAAAGATAAACTACACCTCATACTGAAGGTCCACATGTGGTGAAGCAGTTCCCGGAAGGAAAGTGCTGTACCCTGGGGCTTTGGTAGTACAGAAAGGAAGGTGAGATTTCAGGGAGGGGCCGCATGAGGGCCTTAGAGTGGGATTCGGGAGACATGGGTTCTGTTCCCACCTTCATCCATCACCTGCCATGCAACTTTAAGCAGTCATTTCATCTGTTTCCTCTCCCACCCTTTGTCTGCTTTTACTATTTAGATTAGAAACGCTTTATGGCAGGGACCGTCTCCTGCTATGTGTATTTACAGCATCCAGCACAGGGGGACCCCATTTTCACTTGAGATCATTGGTCTATCAGAGGAAGAATGGGCCAGTGGCTAGAGCCTGAGCCTGGGACTTAAAAACAGCTCAGTTCAATTCCCTGCTTTGCCACAGACTTGTGGGAAAGTCACTTAAAGTCTCTGTGCCTCAGTTTTCCTTCTGTAAAATGGGTATAACTGCACTGACCTTGCATTAAAGACTGCAGGGGGCTCAGATACTAGGGTAATAGGGGTCATCTAAGTAGCGAGCACAAATACAAAGCAGAAATAAGTGTGTTCAGGTGTAAACTGGGATCACTTTTGCCATAATGGGGATTGCAAGTTGGAAAGTGCTCTGAAAACTTGGGTCTGTCATTTATGTATTTTATTGCAAACTCTTTGGGGCTGTCCCATTTTGGGATAGAATCTGCAACTCTGACACGCTGGTCGCTGTTGGAAGACAGGATACTGGGCTACAGGGACCATTGGTCTGACCCGGTATGGCTGTTCTTATGTTCTTGTGCTCCGACGCACTCGAGTAAAACCCCATTGAAGCTCATAGGACAACTCACATGAGGAAGAGCTGCACAATCTAGCCCTTTGTGTGTTGTACAGCGAACGACAGTGTTGGGGTCTAGGCCTCATTTCAGCAAAGCCCTTCAGTGCAGGCCTTGGTCCCAGTGAAGTCTATGGGCAAAGCTGGAAGCTGCCCCAGAGCTTACAGGGGCTACAGGAGACAAGGCATCCCTCTTTCCCCAGCTGGGTTTCACTGAGCACATAAAGCCCACTTACAATAATAATATATGGAGATATACCTATCTCATAGAGCTGGAAGGGACCCTAAAAGGTCATTAAGTCCAGCCCCTGCCTTCACTAGCAAGACCAATTTTGCCCCAGAGCCCTAAGTGGCCCTCTCAAGGATTGAGCTCATAACGCTGGGTTTAGTAGGCCAATGCTCAAACCACTGAGCTAGCCCTCCCACCCCACCGAGCTGGCTTGCATCATCAAGAGTAGTGCCCTGGCAATCCCGTCACAATGTCATGAATAAATGTATTAGGCTCAGTCTGTGGCCAAACAGGGCCTCAAACTCAGGAGTCCCAAGCGAATGCCTTAACCACTGGGCTATGCTTCGACGCATACCAACTTCCCTCTGCTCCCAGAGTGGAGAATAAGGCCACAAGATGGTCCCTATAATCTTTCCATTCTGGGGTGGTTGACAGTAGAGGAAATAGTTGCTAGTTCATTTGTAGGATCGTAGGAATTTGAGAGGGAAATGACCTGTTAAGCCAACTGCCCGTCGCCCCCACCCCCCGCCGCAATCAGCCAGGATTATTCCTTTGCACAGATCCACTAATGCTTTGAGAAAGCCCAAAATGAAGCGTCGACATAGAAAGCTGCTGCTTACAAACAACGTAAAGCTTACATTAGGTTGAGCCACAGGAGTCCTCTCCTAGCATAAACAGAATCTATCAACACCAATTAAACCATTAACGTTGACAACTGAGGTTCTCCAGAGAAAATCCTTCCCAAAACGGAACCGAAAAGGAAACCTGAAGGAAAAATCCACATCACTCTGTAATGCACTTTAGTAACTTTCTTAAGAAGACGTGGATGAGTCTTGTTAGGCTCAGTTTAATCCTTGGTCAATCCAGGGATTGCTTCAAGTTGAGCTATAAATTCTTCAAGGATTTGGGTCCTCATCTTCTGTTGCTCTTTAGTTTAATGGTTATTCTAATGGTGTTTCTTTCAAAAAAAAAAATCTACATTCTCGCTCAGTAACTGGTCAACGCACGATCATAGAATCATAGAATCATAGAATATCAGAGTTGGAAGGGACCTCAAGAGGTCATCTAGTCCAACCCCCTGCTCAAAGCAGGACCAATTCCCAGCTAAATCATCCCAGCCAGGGCTTTGTCAAGCCGGGCCTTAAAAACCTCCAAGGAAGGAGACTCCACCACCTCCCTAGGTAACGCATTCCAGTGTTTCACCACCCTCCTAGTGAAATAGTTTTTCCTGATATCCAACCTGGACCTCCCCCACTGCAACTTGAGACCATTGCTCCTTGTTCTGTCATCTGCCACCACTGAGAACAGCCGAGCTCCATCCTCTTTGGAACCCCCCTTCAGGTAGTTGAAGGCTGCTATCAAATCCCCCCTCATTCTTCTCTTCTGGAGACTAAACAATCCCAGTTCTCTCAGCCTCTCCTCATAAGTCATGTGCTCCAGACCCCTAATCATTTTTGTTGCCCTCCGCTGGACTCTTTCCAATTTTTCCACATCCTTCTTGTAGTGTGGGGACCAAAACTGGACACAGTATTCCAGATGAGGCCTCACCAATGTCGAATAAAGGGGAACGATCACGTTCCTCGATCTGCTGGCAATGCCCCTACTTATACAGCCCAAAATGCCGTTAGCCTTCTTGGCAACAAGAGCACACTGTTGACTCATATCCAGCTTCATATCCACTGTGACCCCTAGGTCCTTTTCAGCAGAACTGCTACCTAGCCATTCGGTCCCTAGTCTGTAGCAGTGCATGGGATTCTTCCGTCCTAAGTGCAGGACTCTGCACTTGTCCTTGTTGAACCTCATCAGGTTTTTTTCTGCCCAATCCTCTAATTTGTCTAGGTCCCTCTGTATCCGATCCCTACCCTCTAGTGTATCTACCACGCCTCCTAGTTTAGTGTCATCTGCAAACTTGCTGAGAGTGCAGTCCACACCATCCTCCAGATCATTAATAAAGATATTAAACAAAACCGGCCCCAGGACCGACCCTTGGGGCACTCCACTTGAAACCGGCTGCCAACTAGACATGGAGCCATTGATCACTACCCGTTGAGCCCGATGATCTAGCCAGCTTTCTATCCACCTTACAGTCCATTCATCCAGCCCATACTTCTTTAACTTGGTGGCAAGAATACTGTGGGAGACAGTATCAAAAGCTTTGCTAAAGTCAAGAAATAACACATCCACTGCTTTCCCCTCATCCACAGAGCCAGTTATCTCATCATAGAAGGCAATTAGGTTAGTCAGGCACGACTTCCCCTTCGTGAATCCATGCTGACTGTTCCTGATCACTTTCCTCTCCTCTAAATGTTTCATAATTGATTCCTTGAGGACCTGCTCCATGATTTTTCCAGGGACTGAGGTGAGGCTGACTGGCCTGTAGTTCCCCGGATCCTCCTTCTTCCCTTTTTTAAAGATGGGCACTACATTAGCCTTTTTCCAGTCATCTGGGACCTCCCCCGATCGCCATGAGTTTTCAAAAATAATGGCTAATGGCTCTGCAATCTCACCCGCCAACTCCTTTAGCACCCTCGGATGCAGCGCATCCGGCCCCATGGACTTGTGCACGTCCAGTTTTTCTAAATAGTCCCGAACCACTTCTTTCTCCACAGAGGGTTGGTCACCTTCTCCCCATGCTGTACTGCCCAGTGCAGCAATCTGGGAGCTGACCTTGTGCGTGAAGACAGAGGCAAAAAAATCATTGAGTACATTAGCTTTTTCCACATCCTCGGTCACTAGGTTGCCTCCCTCATTCAGTAAGGGGCCCACACTTTCCTTGATTTTCTTCTTGTTGCTAACATACCTGAAGAAACCCTTCTTGTTACTCTTAACATCTCTTGCTAACTGCAACTCCAAGTGTGATTTGGCCTTCCTGATTTCACTCCTGCACGCCTGAGCAATATTTTTATACTCCTCCCTGGTCATTTGTCCAATCTTCCACTCCTTATAAGCCTCTTTTTTGCGTTTAAGATCAGCAAGGATTTCACTGTTTAGCCAAGCTGGTCGCCTGCCATATTTACTATTCTTTCTACACATCGGGATGGTTTGTTCCTGCAACCTCAATAAGGATTCTTTAAAATACAGCCAGCTCTCCTGGACCCCTTTGCCCTTCATGTTATTCTCCCAGGGGATCCTGCCCATCTGTTCCCTGAGGGAGTCAAAGTCTGCTTTTCTGAAGTCCAGGGTCCGTATTCTGCTGCTCTCCTTTCTTCCTTGTGTCAGGATCCTGAACTCGACCATCTCATGGTCACTGCCTCCCAGGTTCCCATCCACTTTTGCTTCCCCTACTAGTTCTTCCCTGTTTGTGAGCAGCAGGTCAAGAAAAGCTTTGCCCCTAGTTGGTTCCTCCAGCACTTGCACCAGGAAATTGTCCCCTACACTTTCCAAAAATTTCCTGGATTGCCTGTGCACCGCTGTATTGCTCTCCCAGCAGTTATCAGGGTGATTAAAGTCTCCCATGAGAACCAGGGCCTGTGATCTAGCAACTTCTGCTAGTTGCCAGAAGAAAGCCTCGTCCATCTCATCCCCCTGGTCTGGTGGTCTATAGCAGACTCCAACCACGACATCACCCTTGTTGCTCACACTTCTCAACTTTATCCAGAGACTCTCAGGTTTTTCTGCAGTATCATACCGGAGCTCTGAGCAGTCATACTCCTCTCTTACATACAACGCAACTCCCCCACCTTTTCTGCCCTGCCTGTCCTTCCTGAACAGTTTATATCCATCCATGACCGTACTCCAGTCATGTGAGTTATCCCACCAAGTCTCTGTTATTCCAATCACATCATAGTTCCCTGACTGTGCCAGGACTTCCAGTTCTCCCTGCTTGTTTCCCAGGCTTCTTGCATTTGTGTATAGGCACTTAAGATAACTCAACGATCGTCCCTCTTTCTCAGCATGAGACAGGAGTCCTCCCCTGTTGCGCTCTCCTGCTTGTGCTTCCTCCCAGGATCCCATTTCCCCACTTACCTCAGGGCTTTGGTCTCCTTCCCCCGGTGAACCTAGTTTAAAGCCCTCCTCACTAGGTTAGCCAGCCTGCTGGCGAAGATGCTCTTCCCTCTCTTCGTTAGGTGGAGCCCGTCTCTGCCTAGCACTCCTTCTTCTTGGAACACCATCCCATGGTCGAAGAATCCAAAGCCTTCTCTCCGACACCACCTGCGTAGCCATTCGTTGACTTCCATTACGATAGTAATGTTTAGAGTCCAATCCCTGATCTGTTAATGTCTCTGGGCCCAGTTGTACCCTGGGTATCCATCCATAGATGGGAATTCTTAAAGCACAGGTCTCCCCTGTTGTATCAGCATTCCAACACCCCCTGGACATTGCAGAAGGCTCACCCCAGAAGCAGATATGGGCAATGGGGGATGGATCACTTGATGATTGCCTGTTCTGTTCATTCCCTCCAAAGCATCTGGCATTGGCCACTGTTGGAAGACAGGATACTGGGCTAGATGGACCTTTAATCTGACCCAGTGTGGCTGTTCTTACGTTCCCCAGATCTGGGCATCAGTGCATGGTGGAGGGAGCAGCCAGTTCATGGGCCAGGGAAGAATAAGGGGGCTGAGGGAAGGGCCTCAAATCTTTACATTGCTTCCTCCCACCAGCTCTGCAGAGATCAGCGTGGAAAAGTTATATAGCCTGTGGGTCTATTATTTTTCTACAGCCTCATGCTAAGAATCCCCTTTTACTGGGCTCCCAGGGCAGCCACCAGCCAGGAGAAAACTTAGTAGTGGGGCTCCAAAGGTCCTGCATTGCTAGGGAATGGGGAAGGGACTCAGGTTGGGACCAAAGCACATGGTCTCTGTGCCGATGGCCTTGGATTTTGTCTTGGATCTGTAAGGTCTGTGACCTCTCTTCTGCAGGGTGTCAAACCCTGAACACCAGCTCTACCAATGGGACAGCTCAGGAGGACGCTTTCTGGGGGAAACCTCGATGGAGACTTCCTCTGTGGATTTCTCCACAGTAGCAAGTCAACCAGGGTGGAGAGCTTAGGAGAACGGATGAGCTGGTGTGAGATACTGTATAAGAAAACAGCTCCCTAAAGTATTTGCTGATAGTGGTGGAAGAAGCTCAGAAGGTTTGAATATTTTGGAACAGTTTGGATAGGCACCTAAAGGCATATTTAGAGCTGGAGCCATACCGTAAACTGTCATTGTTATGTTGATTGACATTTTGGCCCCAACTCTGAGCAGGAAGTCTTCGGGAGAACAGCTCTTCCAGTGGTAATTTTGAGCTCCTGCTTTGAAATGGAGGCAGTGGAGAGGAGTGTAAAAATGAAAAAACAAAACAAAAAACAATGAGAAGTTATAGGACCTTCTGGTCACTTCTTATCTTGATTCCCATGGGTCCGTCTAGGTGGGTTTAGGACATCATAAACCTCAAAAACAAAGCTGTAAATGGCTTGTCTCACCAGAATCCTTGGAAAATTTCTCTCCTCCTTCCTCCTGCATGCTCCATGTGTGTGAGAAAAGTGGGTGGTAAATGGAGCAAAACACAAAAGGTCCTATTGAAAATATCGCAGATATGTCATTTAGATGCCTATGGGATTATGAGTAACATCGCTCATTTGTATTCCCTGAGGAAATCCAACACACATCTATCTCCACCTACTGGAGGAAGATTAAAAACGTTGAAGGATTGTTATTTTAAAATTCAGACCTGAAGATTTTAAACAGATCCATCTTTTGTGAGGCTTGAATGAAGAAGGATCTCTATTTTTAAATGAAGATGAACAATCCTAAACCCACATTTTGGGGATGGTGCCAATGTTTTTGCAGACGTACATGGTAACAGCTAAATTATTTAGTGTTCAAACAGGGTGGCATTTGGCTGTCGGTCTTGTTCTGAATTCAGAACATTCAACTGATCCTCTTCCAAGTGAGACATTGGGGTGCAGTTCTGGCTTCCCTCAGAATGTGTGCAACTCCTATGGAATTTAGCTCAGGGCAGAGCTGGGGCATTGGTATGTGAATTGTGAAATGCACTTAGCCCTGCCTTTCTGAAGATGAAGAATTCACAAAGATTCAGGGACTTCAGTGTTCTCACTTTAAATAATGTAACCATTAATTGCTTAAATGCAATACAAATAAATCACAGACAAATAAGGTGATCTTCTTTGCTTCTTCATGAGAAGGCCTCAGAGTTGAGTCTGTGTTTTTTTTTTAATTTTTTAAAAATGTTTTGGGGTGGGGGTGTCTACCTTTAGAAATAAAAGAAATACCAAATCTGGTCTGAGAAGGATGGCTGAGGGCTAGGCACACTGGCTGAGTCTAAACAGATCTTCCCTGGCTTCACTGAAGTACTTTTTGGAAGGCTCAGAATGGGAACTGTGAGTATTCTCTGAGATTGATGGCTCTTTATCAGAGACGTCTTTTATCCCAAACCTTCCTTAGCTCAAATGACCAAAGAGTCAGCAAACCAAACAAATTTGAAACAGTCTGAATAAAAATCACTTCCCTTCCCAATTAAGCAGGAGTCTACAAAGCACCAAACATGTTATATAGAGATAATCACTGTCATCCAACCTAATGTGTTAGCAATCACAGAGGCAAGGAAATGCTTTAAGTGCACTGGCTGGGTTTTCGAAAGAGGCCTAAGGGCATTAGGGTGAACTTCAGTGGGAACTGCTTGCCTAACTCCAGCCATATTTGTTTTTTGTCTTGAAAGTTAACAAGCCCGACAAAGGCAAAATAGGCGAGCCGTTCGTTTATGAAATGGACCCTTTAAAATCGGGCTTTAGTCAGACCTATTTTGTTGCTCAATATCACTTGTATCTTTATATCAAACTGTGAGCAGCTAGATTTTTTTTCCATGCATATATTCCCAGTGGGACGTTCCATTTTTACACAAAGTATTTGTGGGTCATTGACATCTTCTGTCCTCAGGAGGATGAATTAAGGAAGCCCAGAGCTATGGGCCTTCTAAATCTAAGGACTATCCAGCCAGCTGCCTGTACTGTAAAGACCTACATCCTTTCACACACAGAGCATTTGACACATTGGAGGACGTGCCAATGAAACACTGATATTTTATTGCTCCAACATACATTATTTGTTTGTTCATGTCCGTAAATGACAAGTCTGCTGAAATTGCCTTAAGATCTTAGGGGACCTTAAGTTGCAATTTGAAACCTATAATTAAGAAGAGTGAAGGGAAAGTTTCTCACAAGTCTCCAGAGAATATTCCACAAACCAAAGCATGTTTTCCATTATGGTTTACATCAACATTTGGTCTACAGTGCGCGCGTGTGTGTGTGTGAGTGAGTTGTCTATCGTTGTACGTGTTTCCTCTGGAAGGAGACAGTAAAACTTACTTGAAAATTCACACACCCAATGTCAGGATCCAAATTCAGGCGCTCATGCTGTGTTGGGTGAAATTGCTCGGGAAAAATAGGAGTTGTGTAAACCATAATAGGAAATCCGACTCTGCTTGAGCATTGTGTCTGTTACCGTATTTGGAAGCTCCGTATTTCCTTTGCTCCATTCAGCTATTCACACTCTTGATATTCACGTCACTTTCTTGTTGCTTTTTGTGGAATCAGAGGCAGGACAGTTAGTGAACCCAGCTGACTGGTTTTGTGTGTTGCCCAGTGGATGTCATGATCCTGTCTGTGATGGCACAGACTGTACAATACATGTGAACTCGGCAGAACCATGACCCATTAGTGGATTGCAACCCATTTTTAAGAAACAAAATCTACCAAAGCAATTATACATTGGCAGCCTCAGGCCTGGGCTACACTAGCAATTTTTGCCAGCATAGTAAGACCAGAGAGGGGTGTGACTGGGTTTTTTGATGGCATTTCTATACTGGCAAAACCATAGTGTAGATGCAGTTATGCCAGCAACAAGATGCTTTTGCTGATGCAGCTTATTTTGTTCAGGGAATCGATCTAAGCTATACTGCTAAAAGCTGCATCTAGCCTAGAAGATTTTTCCAGTATAGTTATACTGGGACTGGTATGTCAGCAAACCATTTCTAGTGCAAAGGCCTGTGACAGATGAAAGCTGCTGCTGGAGTTGCCATTGAAAAGTCAGCAGATGCCAACAGTTATCATTTGCTTATTTCCAGTCTGTCTGTCCTTGGCAATCTACCACCTCAGTGTCTAAGCCAGGGGTAGGCAACCTTCGGCACGCGAGCTGATTTTTGGTGGCACTCACACTGCCCGGGTCCTGGCCACTGGTCCGGGGAGCTCTGCATTTTAATTTAATTTTAAATGAAGCTTCTTAAACATTTTAAAAACCTTATTTACTTTACATACAACAATAGTTTAGTTATATATTATAAACTTAGAGAAAGAGACCTTCTAAAAACCTTAAAATGTATTACCGGCACACGAAACCTTAAATCTGAGTGAATAAATGAAGACTCGGCACACCACTTCTGAAAGGTTGCCGACCCCTGAAGCAGTGACATTAAATAAAAGGAATACCGTGCATTTTTCTTACACTTAGCTTGGGCCAGTACAAAGTTCCCTCTTTTTCACCTCCCCAAGCTAGGCTCGGAACTGGCTAAACATTGTTGGAAGTAAAGCACATGCTTAAATGTGTTGCTGTTCGGGGGCTATAATTGCAATGGGGGTCACAGGGCTTAGGGTTGAAAGGATGGAGGGTGACCAGGGGGGTCTGGAGCAGCATGTGGTGGTAAATGGATTTACTTGGCGGTGAGGGTTAGCTCTGCTTTGTATCACGTAGCGAATGTCCCTTTCTCGGTGCCTTGCGTGTCAGATTTCAGAGCAGTCACGAAAGAAGCTACAAGATGTGGCTGGGGAATAGCAATTTCAATCTCTTCTCTGTGTCGCTCAGGTGGATCTCCATGGGACACGGCCTTTTCTCTACTACAAAAAAAAAAAAAAGTGTGTGCAAATGAAGTTGTTTTCTCTAAGAATCTTTGCTGCTTGGCTGGAAATCAGGGGCCAGAGATCTACCTCGGCTGCTCTGGGACCTGCTCTGAATGGCAGCAGGGAGGGGAAATCTGGGCAGAAGCCAGGCCAGCAGAATAATGTCTCCGCTCTTGTCAGGCCTGCATGCAGTCGGTAGATGAGTGAGCTCTCGAGGACCCAGGGGAATCTCCTTAGAAGCAGCTCTTCCATTTCCTTTTGGGTGACGTATCATGCTTTCCCCCAGCGCCAGCCTCAGCCGTTCAGTCAGTGCATGGGGAAGAATGGGCCGGGACTGGGGCCAGGCCCCTAGCCTGCCCAGCCATGCCCGTTATGGGGTGCTTAGTGCAGCAGGTATCGCTATCACTTCAATCAAAGAGCCCAAGCACGGGGATTCGGGTTGCTCCTGTATAACTGGGGAAAAGGGGGATGGTTGCAACGGCTCCCTGAGTCCCCCTCGCCACTCTCACGCACTCATTCAAGGGGCAGCCAGGATCTGGCCCTGGGTCTAGCGCTCCATAGAAGAGCCTGGCTAGATGGAAAGTCAAAGGGAGTTAGGTGCTGGAATGCCACTTGCCTTTGAAAATCTACCCCTCTCTTCTGGCCTTGGAATTGATGAGCTCAATGGAACCAGGCCTCTACACCAGCTGATGATCTAACCCATACTGTCCCTGGGTAAAGCGGTCTCTCTCTTTCCCCGCCTCCGATCTCCTGTACCATATTTGCTGCAGTGATGTCTCTTCTGGGACTTACTCCAAGTGGGCTGAACGGGCGTGGGCAAGGGGTATAGATGAGTAGCAGCGCCTGCCTTAAAGATACCCCATTAGCACTGACCTCCTAAGTGACCATCCCAAACGGATGGGAGAAAGGCAAGGTGAGTAAATGGGCTGCCAAGTTCCCATGAGCAGAGCGCAGGGACAATCGTCTCTGACTTCACGGCTCTGCCTGCCAGCGTGACTCCGCAGAGACATCTGTTGTCCCAGGAGCCGCTCACATATTTAATAAGCAGCAACCACTGCTCCAGTGGGCTGGAACCTCTTTTCTCAGGTGACATCCTGGAAAGACTCCCACTGCAAGTCAGTAGCTTGGATGGATGGAGCCTCTCTTTAAAATATAACAAGCAATCTCCTTAGTTCCATAGTGGGGTCATTCCGCTGCCCTGGTTGCCTCATAATCCTGGGTACTAACTTCTCCCTTGCTTTCTGCCACCCAATCCCTAAGAGCATATGTAACCCACACACCGTCTGGGTGGGGTGTTCCGTCCCATCTAGTGGCACCGAGACCACTTAGAGAGAGAGATTGAGTCTGCTCTACAGCCTTAACGAAGAGCCGGTTGGCTTTTAGCTCATGCGGTAGAGGCTCGTGCACTAAGCTCCAGAGAGCCCCAGTTTGATCCCGCCCGTCGACGACCGGGGTCTGTCGCTATTACATATATGCAAAAGAGGATGACAGGTCCTGCTGTGCATGGGCTGTCCAATGGTGGGTTTGATGTATTGTGCTTTAATAGGGCAGAAGTGGATGGAACAGCAGCGGGGAAGGGGAGAGTGCTTGGGCAGACATGCCTTATGTTCATCAGGCTACACACGTAACTAATCTGTGTTCTATTTACTCTCACCCTTGGTTTTCCTGCTCTCCAAATTGCTATGCCACTCCTTGCCTCAGTTTCCCCACCGGTAAAATGGGATTAATAATCCCTACCTACCAGAACCTAAGGGTTGAATTAATTCATCTGTAAAAGAAGTGACTTGAAATCCTCAGCGGAAAGTGTCATTCTAAAGGTAAAGTATTATCATTAAAGCCATGGGGATGGGAGGACAATGGTCTGCCTTCCCTGGAGTGTGGCAGAAGGCTCCAAAATTGGTGATGTGTCGGCTGTTCAATTTACTACAAGTAGAAGCAGTGTGGACAGGGAGAAATCCACATGAGCTTTGGGGAGGTGTCTTGTCTAGGGATATTAGAGAGAGACAAGTGGGGTGAGGTAATATATTTTATTGGACCAACATCTTGTCTCTTTCAACAACAGAAGTTGGTCCAACAGAAGATATTACCTCACCCACCTTGTCTCTCTAATATCCTGGGACCAATAAGGCTACAACATCACTGTAAACAACCATGGAAGTTGTCCAGAGATACAGTTTCCTGCTGTGAAAAGCTCAACACAACTTGTGTGCGTTCATGTCTCGCGCGCCGTTCAGCTGAATTAAATAAAAACATCTGAGAATGATCAGTGCCCTGTAAATGTCACCATTTTACAAAAGACGACGTTGACTTACCAGGGATTACAATATACACACATGTTTTATCTCCACAAGATGTTTTCAGGAAGTTGAATAAGCCAGTCTATGTGCTGACATGCATTGTAAGCAGAAGCTCGGCTTGAAATATTAGGCCAATAATATGGATAATATACACCCAGTTGCACTGCAATCCATCTAACAGGATGACTCAGGTCGTAGTTTTGCCAGCTCCATTTAAAATGGACCGTCTGGGATAATTCCACATTTCACAAGTTCTTGTTTTGTTTTCCTAATGTTCTGGAGTTCTCAAGGTTTGACAAGAAAGTGCCACTTTAATTAAGAGGAAGACATTAGTCTTTACACCAGCTTAGTCTTTACAAGGTTTTCTAAGCAGAAGACTGTGACCTCAAAGTGGGTGTAGAAAAAAATCATTTTATTTAAGGTTCTCTAGAGGTGTGGCACAAGTCCCTCATTATGCAAATCAGTTGGCCAGCAAAGTTTAGAGTTAAGACATGCTCACTCATTGCTTAAAAGAAGACAACACATTTCAATGTTACATTTCAACCAGGAAAAGGCTCAGAAGCTAGCAAATGAATAATGAAATATTTGAAGTATCCGAGAATCAACTTCACAGAAACTATTGTCTCCAGAGCAATCCATCACCCTGCACTCTTTCTGTGCTAGTCATGTGACTATCTGACCACAAGTTGTCCAAGTGTTGGCTTACCAAAAAGATCAGATAAGTCAGTGTGGTGTAGAACTCAACCTCAGGAACCATGGAAGCTAATTGGGAATAACTTTTTTTAGCATGATTTCATGACGGCAGGCCTGTGAAATGGCTTATGAGCTGGCATTCCTGTTCAGTGTATTTGCAGCATGGAGAAAAATGAAGTGTTATGCCCATGACCTCTAACTTGGTAGATAATTCAGATAAAAGTTCCAGCGAGCAGAATAAATGTCATTTGTCAGATTTCTGGCACTGAATCCATAGCGCACAGAGCCTGATGGGTAGGAAATGGACTCGTTTAACATCTAATTAATTCTGAGATGGAATTATTTGAGGCTTACATTCCCTCCCCCCACCATTAACTGTCAAGAACATTCTTTATTTCTTTGGTATTTCTCATTAATGTTGAATTCTCCAAACCCTTGTAGCAGGGCCTCTTAGCTGGATGAAAAAAGCTCAAGAGAAAGTTGTGGATTTCCTACCATCTTCCTTATGTTTTATCCTTGCTTAAGTTTTCAGAGCAAAGTCCTTCGAGTTTTCTAGGAATATTTGCTGCCCTGATGGGTAAGATTGTCTTATCAAAACCAGGTAACCAATTTGCAGCTACTTAAGTGCCGTGAATCTGTGGGCTGGTCTACACGCAATGGTGCACTGATTGAACTAAAGGTGTGACTTAAAATGGATTTCCTTAAAAGGCTGTGTGGACTCTCTTAAAATCAATAGAAACCTGGTGTATGTCAATTTAGCTCAAGTCCTGCTTCTTATTTAGGGCAGGTCTACACTAGGCTCTTTTGCCAGTGTAGCAATGTGAGTTAGGGGGGATGATTTTTTTTTTATTATTACAAATTTATGTTGGCAAAAGCCTTAGTCTAGATGCAGATATATTTGGGGGGAGGGAAGGGAAGGGAAGTACATTTACAGTACAGCTTGTTTTTTTCAGGGAAAAAGTACAAACTATAATGGCAAAAACACTCCTTTCCCTATGTAAGTTCTGTCATCTACACTGGGAGGATTTGCTAATATAGATATACAGAACTGGCAAACTTTTTCCTGGGTTGTCTGCCTGTGTGTGTGTGTGTGTTTGTTTGTTTGAAACCCAAGTGGAGACTATGGATCTACTCAGCTGAGATGCTTGTTCCACATCTCCACTTCACTGACTAGTGAACTTCACAGCTGAGGTCAGGTCCCCCTCCCCTCTCTGACACCACTGAGGCCAATGCATTTACACCGAAATTACTCCTGGATTACACTAGTGGAAGTGAGAAGAGATTCTGTCACTGTGGCACTCCATGGTAACAGCCCGTATAGCATCCAAACTCTGCTGCTTCAAAACCTCAGAGTCTTATGACAGGAGCTAAAGGAAAATCCCAGTTAGCTGTTAGCAACTAGGGCCAGTGACACACAGCTGAATAGTTTGAATTCTGCCCACTAGAGGGCACTGGTGCAGTCACACTTTTTACAATTCGAACAAGGGTTCTCAAACTTCATGGCAACCATCTCCTGACAACAAACATTACTAAACGACCCCAGGAGGGGGGACCGAAGCCTGAGCCCCACCACCCCAGGTAAGGGGGCGGAGCCAAAGTCTGAGCCCTGCCGCCCTGGGTGGGGGCCAATGCTAAAGCCCAAGGGCTTCAGCCTCAGGGCAGGGGGCCTGTAACCTGAGCTCTGCCGCCCAGGGACGAAGCCTGAGACCTTCAGCTTTAACCTGAGACCCCAGCAAGTCTAATGCCATCCAGGGCGACCCCATTAAAACGGGGTCCTGACCCACTTTGGGGTCCCAACCCACAGTTTGAGAACCGCTGAATTAGAAGATCACAACACAAATTAAAAAAAAAACAAAACATGCACATTTGGTCTAAAGTTTCAAACGTTTTTGTTCACTGTTGATCACGATTTTCAATTTGCATCCCCAGTCCCCCGGGTTCTGGCTGGGATTGGATTCAACCGTGTGAGATTGCTGGTACTGTATTCCCAGCCCAGCGAGGAGCAGAAAGGACTGGAAATATCACAAGAAAGAGTCCAGGCCAGTTTTGCAAACCCAGCTGAAGTGAACTTGTGCTGTTCGTCTAGTTTCCACATAACTAGTATATATATAAATAACTGTATTAACTGCAGGACCTAGAAGCCCAAGTCAACATTAGGGTTCCATTGTGCTAGGCACTGTACAAACACATAGTGAGAGATGGCTCCTAAACATCTTACAGTAGGAGCACAGATATTACAGTGCGTAGATGTACCTGGGTAGATCAGACAGACAAAGGATGGGAGGGGATAAAGGGCGGGGAACTGATTTGTCCAACATTCTTGCCTATACAGCCCAATTGTATAGGCAAGAATAGACCCTATGTCTTTTAATGCCCAGTTCAGGGCCCTAAACCCTAGAACAGGCTGCCCTCATTTCCACCTGGCATTAACTAATGCACACCCTTGTGGGAAGTAAGGAATGAACACGAGACTCCATGTAGTCAGGTTTGAGGCTTGTTAAAATTAAGATAGGCTAAAAATGTGTAAGGGATATAAACCATCATGCTTCAGGACATAAGGCAACCAAAGACGGATAGTGGTCAGGAAGGATTTTTTACCCTATGGACAAATTAGTACATAGTTGTCCATTATGGGTGTTTAAATGACTTTATCTGAAGTATCCACTACTGACCACTGTTGGAGACAGGATACTAAATTGATGGACCACAGATGTGATCCAATTTGGCTATTCCTATGTGGCAAGTGGTGCTTAGTAGGGCTGTGCAAATAGCTGAATTTTCAGTTCAGGCCTGAAATCATTTTGGGTCAACCCGAAATGAAAATGTTTCGAAATTTTCAGTAAAACAAAATGTTGAAAAAATTGACTGTCATGTCAACTGGAACATTTCAGTCAACTCAATCTGAAATGTTTTGTTTTGATGTTGAGGGGTTTTTAAAAAAAAATTAAATTAAAAAAAAATACAGCTAAGGGGAATTCCAAAAGGAAAAACTTTCCAAAACAGAAAATCAACACAGTTTGTTTTTGAAATGCCAAAACGAACCGTGATGAGGTTTGCAAAAAATTTTTTTTTGCTGAAACAATTTGAAATCAGCCCCAATTTGCAAATTGGTTTGTTGCAAGCAAATATGCATTTTTTTATCCTCCCCCGCCCCAAAAATAAAACCCTGTACAAAAAAATATTGCCCCACTCTGGTGCTGAGAAACTTGCATGGCTACTGTCCATGCTTTAGCTGGTCTGTGGACAAACAGAAAACTTCAATTTCCAGAGCTGTCAAGCCAGCACTTAAAAACAAACAAACAAAAAACCCTTCTGAGATTAAAGTAAACTGAAGTAGGAAAAGCAGGGATCTGATTTAGGAATTTGCATCTTTTTTGTATTTGTTTTCCCAAGGATTTAGGATAAAGTCTAAATCACGCGGTGCAAGTGACCGAGTGCATCATTTTGTCTCTAAAATCAATTTGGGGAAGGGAGTTAGTTGGCTTTTGTCATGCCAGACAATGGGTTATAGTGGAATTGGAGAAACAGTGCTGGAGATATTCAACATTTTTCTTTCATCTTTTCTTGGGTCACATCACATGGCAAACACATCTATTCTCTCTGCGCCTCCCCCCGCCCACCATACCTCGTGTCCAACACCTGTCCAAACAAATGTCATCTGTTTCAATGCAGGAGAGTTATATTCTGGCAGTTGCAGAGACCCAAAGGCAATTCTAACAGGTTTTCACCTCACAGATTAGCCTTAATCCAATTCATCTCCGAATGATACAGCGCTGGGCGCATGTGGCTAAACCGCCAGGCTTGCTGGATGTGAAGTGCTGTCAGCTGCACTGAAGTCTATTCATTCACTGGGCAATAAAACCAAGAAAATCCCATAATCTCTCCCATCAAATGTCTTCCTTGTTGATTTGAACGCCCTACAGTGGGCAGCAAGCATATTAAAATGGATATGATTTGTGGGGTTTATCTGCTATCGGTCATCCCATCACATCTCAGAAATTCAGCAGCGGTGTGCCAGGTCAGTACTTGGATGGGAGAACTCCAGAAAAAGGTAGATGTTTGTGATGGGGTGAGATCCCCACACTAGCCCTGCAACAGCTGAATTGGGCAAGGTGGGCCTAATCAGCTAATTAGGCTGCAAACAGGGGAGCTTTTGGCTGGAGGCAGCTAATTAGGGAACAGGCTCACCTGTGCAGGAAGAGGCAGGGCCTATAAAGCTAGGTAGCCGGCCACAGCTGGGGGCATGCTGGAAAAAAATGGTCACTCCCTGGGAAGATGGAGGAGGTGGTGGTGGTTGGAGTTTGTACACCCAGACAGATAAGGGAACCAGAGAGTAGGAAGAAGCAGGGAGACTGAGAGAGGAAAGCCCAGAGCTGCTGAGCTGAGGGTCCCTGGACTGGAACCCGGAGTAGAGGGCGGGCTCAGATTCCCTTACCAGCCACTGAGGGAGTGGTCCTGGGGCAGTGAATGGGAAGACTGCCTGGGACTGTTGATGGACTGAACCCTAGAAGGGGGAACCCTGAGTGACCTAGCTAGCGGGCTAAGTCACAAAAGAGATGCTGAGCGAAAGGAGCAGCAGGTCCGAGTGACGGCGTGTAAACGGCAGATGGGGGTGTTGGCCTTGTGAACTAATCCTCTGAGTGACCAGGAGGTGGCACCAGCGAGGCGGTGAGCGGCGCACCCCTTGACAGGGTTATGAGAAGTAGTGCTGTTATTGGTGGCTCTCTTTTCCAAGAGTAGTGAGCCAATAACACCGGATTGGTGTTTAAGGGATCGGTCTGTTTTTGCTGAAGGTGCCATCTAAGGCATTAAACTGAGCTCTTGTTCGTTTGTCATTTTATTATGTCTTTATATATTTTTAAAAAAAAGACCTTGAACTTGAGTTCCTTCCTCAGGGTTGAGGAACTGGGGTGGAAGTAATAATGCCACAGAGGACGACTCCCCACAGGACAATCAAACCTGTTGCCCTTTGCGCCTGGAATGGTTTTGATGACAATTCCACCCCCTCAGGAGAGGGATGCTGGTAGGGTGTTCTCTGTGAGGTGCCTTCATTTTGGAAACCCTACACTCCTCCCCCAGGTCTGAAACAATCCCAAATCTGCTGACCTCCAAGAGATGCTGTGATTTGGATTTCCTCAGCATTTGGAGGAGGTGGGAGTCAGCTCAGGGCTGGTATTTTGAGGTTTTTTTAATCTTTCTTTTTGGGGAGTTTAATCTTGTCTACATGTATGAAGTTATGCCGCTGGATTTATGATGATTTAATTGGTTTGTTTTAGGGCAGTGCCTAGAAACCCCAACTGAGATCTGGGCCCCATTGTGCTAGGCCCTGTACAAACACATTGTGAGTGATAGTCCCTGCCCTGAAGGGCTTACACTCTAAATAAGCAAAACTGACAAAGTGCAGTAGGGGAAAGAGAGTTGAAGGTCATATGGTATCAAATGTGGCTTTAAAGGTTTGTCTAAAGTGCCTACCGCATAGTGACTGGTACATGTTATTTTTCTCTCTCTCTTTCTGTCTCTAAGCAGTGGCACAAAGAATCTCCAGTAGTTGTAAGGGAAAGTTACGTTGTAGTAATGACATTAGAATGGTGCAAGAACGTAACTGCCACTCATTCTCTCTGTGTGGGATCATGTCTCCCTTCAGTGGTGAGGGTTAGACAGGGTTCTCCTTTGGAGCCCAGTGGCCAGTGGTGGGCGATACTAGTTCGGTCTCAGCTGACACCCATGATGTCTTTATCATTTGTAGCACCGCAGAGCCCTAACCAAGACTGGGACACCATTGCCCTAGGCAGAGAACAAGAGGCCGTGCCTGACGATCTTACAATTTAAATTGAGAAACAATCAGGGGGAACAACGTTATCCCCTTTCAGAGGAGAAGGTGCAGGAACTTAGAGACATTGAAGGTGCAGTTCTCTACAGCACACAGTGTTGGCCTAGGACTGCTCCCAATTGAAATCTGTTATTGTCTCGTCATTCCTTTGTACTCCCTTATGCCTCTGTCTTCTCCTGAGAAAGTAAGCTCCTAGGGGCACAGGCTGTCTTTTGTTCTGTGTTGGTACAGAGCGTAGCACAATGGGCTCTTGGACCATGACTGTGAATGCTATGGTAAAGCAAACAGTAATAAGTCAGTTGTGAAACTCTCACCATAAGCAATGTACCCAAGATCACAAAAGAGGTCTATAACAGAGCCAGGAGTTGAATCTATTTTACCCAAAGTCTACTCCAGTGCCTTCACCACAATACCAACCATTTCCATTCCGGTAGTGTCAACAACAAAAGGCCACTGCTCCTACACAGAAAGAGGCACATTCATTACCCCAACAGTTTCCCTTCCACATGCAATCACTGCTTGTGAAATAGTGAGTCCAGAAAGGAAATACCCTCAGTATTTTCCTAGAGAGCTGTAAAATTCTGGTAGCAGGGATATTCTATGTCTGCATGAGCCAAAATAGTAGCTGTCCGACTAGCCCGGCTCGTAAGGTATCCGAAACGTTCTTCAATCTGTTTCTTATAATCCATATATGTATCATTGAATAAGTGAAATCCCAGTGTGCTCCAGGAGACCCTTCTCCCTGTGTCCAAGAGAGGAGACTCCAGTGTGAAGGCTGAAGCTTTACAGGCCACGGCCGCTGATGGCAGCTGCCAGCTGGCATCCGTTCAGAGCCAACATTGCTGTCCTTCTCCTAATTACGCTTCATTCCAGCGATATCTCCTGAGCTGGAATTGCAGCAAAACTTTACCCCATTCCGTCACTTTTTTTAAAGCGCTTTTCTGTGTGTGTTCACGTAGATCTGTTCGGAGGGGAACTTTCTGTCGAGTCAAAATGCAACTGAAATAGGTTTCTATCCAAGATCACATCTGTTTTTCTTCAGAGAAGACATTAGAGGGATAATATCACTCCTCACGAGGGGATTTTTCTGCTTGCCAAAGTGAACTTTTATGTTTTTGGGGTTGTTTTTTTTTTGTCCCGCCATTGATAGATGCAACACTAAGGGCAATCTGATACCCTTTCCACGGCTAAAAGGAAAGCCTTCTTGCGGTCTGCATGCGGAGACTCATGGTGGGGAGTTTTGTTCTTTAAACCCTGGGACATGACTTGCCGATGGGAAAAGCTGGGGCGGCAGGAGGTAGAGGTGCGGGTTGGGTACCTTGATAAATTGCTATCTCAGGCCCGAGAGATGCATTCTTCTGAATTATTTCACCACGATCCTGACGCCATCCAGACTGTTGCTCAGCTGGTGTCTGAGGAAGGGTTTTTTATCTATACATGCCCTCTTGCTGTCTGTGATGGGGTGTCCACCCCACACAGGATTGGAAGGGGTTAAGATGGTTCGGCTGGCCAATTGACTCCCCAGGCAGCAGCTGGAGGAGGAGCCAGGGAGCAGGGAACTATAATTGATTGCAGGCAGGCTCATCTGTGCAGGTACAAGTGAGACCTATAAAACCAGGAAGCTGGCTACAGATGGGGGGGAGGGGTTGGGGAAGGCAGGGATGTAGGCTGTAGCCACTCCCTGAGTGGAGCGATTTGGGAGGCTGGGGAAGCCAGATAAGTAGGAAGAAAGTAGGAAGAAGCTGAGGGAAACAGCAGCAAGGGGTAAGACAGTGCAGAGACCTTGGTTGCTTGTTATAGGGTCACTGCGCTGGAACCCAGTGTAGAGGATGGGCCTGGCTTCCCGTACCAGCCACTGGGAAGCAGCCAGGCCATTGGAGATGCCAGCTAGACAACGGGTCTAGAAGGACTTTGAATTCCCGGGAAACAGGAGGACCTTAGTGACCTGGCCAGAGGGCCAAACTATGAAGAGGAGAGTGCAATCCCTGTAGTGAGTGGGGCTGCAGGGCAAGACCGCACGAGGGAAGACACACCCAATGGGAGAGCATGATGCTTGGCAGAGCTAATTCACAGGATGGCCAACCGGAGATGCTGCTAGAGGTGAGGGAATCCTGTGACCCTGTCCTTATAATATAAACCTGTCTTCATCTCCACCTATGCCCAGTGAAATATTTCAACAATGGAATGCTTCCCTGTGGTGAGAGGGGCTCCTCAAGCAAACCTGCATCTCCCTCCTCCACTCAGGCTGCCACTGTATATATAAACTTGGTGTCATGCAGAGCTTTCCACCTACTCCCACATCTTTTATGTCTGAAAAATGCATCACCGCCTCTCCAACTTTGTTTGTATATTCCACGGCCTTGATTCTACCTGTAGCTGAACACCCCATCAATTACTCCATTGACTATTTCAGTTCTGGTGGCCTGTCCACTCCAGACTCTGACGTGTATCATGGTGCCGCTCACCTTCTGACAATTAAAAGGAAAATGTATCACATCATCTTCACCCTCAAATGACCTTACTGGTTTTGCAGTCCTTTTGGGATCCAGTGTAACACTGCTTTCTTTGAAGGAGAAGTACCTGTCACCTCTGGGCGACCCTGCATGGACTTCCCCAAGTTCATCTTTCTTCATTTAAACCTCCACGCTTCTTTCTCATAATCAGATCACTGGTGTTTTTGCAAGAACCTTCCCCTCTGCAGTGTCTGTCATCTGGAACAGCTCCCAGCTGCTCTCTATCTCAATGGCTCCATCTCTTTCCAGCTTCATCTGAAGTCTTTGTCTTTTCTCCTTTGCCTATGCCTCTGAATAGCTCTCTCCCCCAGCTGTTATTTATCACATAACTCTGCAAAGGGGTCAGACAGTTTGCATGACAGACACCGCACATCATAACGTTGTATCATCCTCTCCAGGGAATTCACCATGGAAGTTATTCATTTCATGGTTTATCTATTTTGTCCAGTGACTTCACATTTCAGCCCACAAGTTGCTCACCTCCCGCACTCTTCCCAAAGGCTTTGGAAATGCTGATGAAAATCTTCTTGGATTTGGGTTTAAGGCCTTTGGATTGAACTCCCTAAAGGTGATTCTTTCTTTTCCACTGTTTTTTTTTTTCCTTCTCCCCCCAGAATTTTACTCCTGACTTCCAGTCAATGAGTTTGTGCAACGCATAGAGACGTTATTTACAGTCTCTCTTGGAGAACTGAGTCATTTTGTGGTTGGATTCAAACCTGAGGTGCATGACACTCATCCCAGCTCGCCATGAGTAATCTCTCCATTACAGCAGTTTGTGCAATGCAACCGAGATTAGGGTTGACTAGATCTCACATCAGCGCTTCAAATTCACTCCTAACTATAACAATTGGTGGGGAGGTTTTTAGAAGGTGTATTCTAGGAATCAGCAAACCAATTTAAATAAAATTAAAAGCCAGCCACACCTCTGTCTAAAACTCAGATCCAATCAAATTCAACCTTTTTTTTTTTTTTTTTTTTTTTTTTCCTTTTCGTGGCAAGCTGGAAAACACTCCTGATTATTTGTCTGCTCAGATTGCGCTGGTTAGGTGAGGAATTGAGAAGTTAAAATACCCCCCATAAAAGCTTTTACTTTCTTTTCTGGACCACCAATGGCAGACATTTTCAGAAAGCCCTGTCCCGAGGAGATGTTCAGTCCAATATTACAGACCCCCAGATTGTAAACTCTTTGAGGTAGAGATTTTTTGTTATGTCTGTAGAGCATGTAGTACAATGGGACCCTGATACATGACTGGGGCTGTTAAGTTATACTTCAATAGAAATAATAAATGTCAGCATCTCAATGTTTGGCTGGTGATCTGAGCTTCAGCCTCCATTCTTGTCAAAGTTCACCCAGTGCTAGTGTGCCTGTTCATTGATTATTCTTACTGTTTTGAAAACTGTTCACCTTCCTCTGAATGAAACTTTTTTGCCTGCCCTTATTTCTGTATTCAGTCTAACATAAAAAGATTAGAATAATTCTACTAATAGAGCACCTTCCCTTTGAGAATTTCACAACACTTCATTAAGGCTTTCTGTCACCAAGGTACTTAAGCATATGCCTAATTTTAAGCACATGGGTAGTATCATTGAAGTCAGAAAAAATGCTCTTAGTAAGTCTGTTAAATAGACTCTGAGTCACTCAGCTACTACAATAATGAGGACTTCAGTAAGATGGTGAACGTAATGTTAGGCTTATGCTGAAGTACCTTGCTGACTCATGGCCAAGGCAAGTCTCACAAGATACTTACTTGTTTATTAGACCCATTTTACAGACAGGGAGCCTATATTCCTTACCCAGGTTCACATAGTGACTTATATAAGCGTCTTCCTTCTGCTCTTTCAAAGAAACCAACTTTGTTCCTGGTGAAAAATGGGATCATGGCTGACACCAGTTCAAACATAGCTGAATGTATTTGATCGTTTTGAAGCAGACCTCATACCGTGCTTGTCCAGTGCTGGCTGCTGATTTAAAGGGCCATTATCCTGAACACATTAATATGTGATATGCTCCACAGGCTACTTTGGCTTAGAATGGGAACCTCATTAAGGGCAGGAAAAGCCTATATGTTTCAAAGGAGACCTGTTCACAAGAGATGTTTGCATAAAACTTATCAGCTTAATGTCTTTTTGGTCTGTTAGTCTCCTAGGTTTGGGAACATACCCCTAGATGTAGGTCTTTATTTAGCCCTTTGATGACAACCTTAGAGTCCTACCTCTCACAAACTCTGCACTTCCCCCCACACACTAGATCTGTGATGAAGCTAGTCAAAGGAAAATCATCAGACCCTCCAAAACATGCCTTTGAATGCGGCTGTGCCTAGGTTGTAGAAGTTGCATAGCCCTAGCCCACAAAATAGGTGGCAGAGACGAGGTATGTTCTGCTTTGTGCAAGGCAAATATTACTGAGGGTGTGATGGGTTGGATCACAGAAACCCCCTTGGGGACTGCCAACTGATGTGCCAAGATGACTTCTGCCCCTGCCTTCCTGCCCTGGCAGCTTGGGACTCCAGCACCTTGTCTTTTTGAGCCAGACATGCCCATCTGTTCCAACACAGACCCAGGGTCTGAACCACGTGCCCCAAAGCTGCAGACTTAACTGAAAACAGCTTACAGAAGTGTTCCTGTCTATAACACTCAGATGCCCAACTCCCAATGGGATCGAAACCCCAAATAAATCTATTTTAACCTGTATAAAGTTTATACAGGGTAAACTCATAAATTGTTTACCCTTTATAACACTGATAGAGAGATATGCACAGTGTTTGCCCCCCCCCCCTCCAGGTATTAATACATACTCTGGGTTAATAAGTAAAAAGTGATTTTATTAAATACAAAAAGTAGGATTTAAGTGGTTCCAAGTAATAGCAGACAGAACAAAGTGAATTACCAAGCAAAATAAAATAAAACACACAAGTCTATGTCTAAGAGAACTGAATACAGATAAAAACCTTACCCAGTAAGCTTCCGTTTACAGACTAGTCTCCTTCTAGTCTGGGTCCAGCAATCACGCACACCCCCTATAGTTACTGTCCTTTGTTCCAGTTTCTTACAGGTATCCTTGGGGGTGGAAAGGCTCTCTCTTTAACCAGCTGAAGACAAAATGGAGGAGTCTCTCAGGAGTTTAAGTAGACTTTCTCTTGTGAGTGGAGCCCCCCTCCTCTCTCCTATGCAAAGTCCAGCTCCAAGATGGAGTTTTGGAGTCACATGGGCAAGTCACATGTCCATGCATGTCTCCGTTTTTATAGGCAGCAGCCATTGCTCACATGCTACCTTGAACGTCCTCATGTAGACTTCTTACGTGGATTGGAGCCTCCCAAGATCCATTGTCCCTTAAGTGCTTCTTGATTGACTAAATCTGCACATTCTTTTCTCAAGAGGCTGACCAAATACTTTATAAAAGCTGCTTAGAAATCAAGCAAGTATGCAGCCAATATTCCTAACTTCAAGTACAAAAATGATACATGCATACAATATGATTAATGGATTCAGTAGATCATAACCTTTACGGAGATATGTTACATGGCATATGTAGCATAAAACATATTCTAGTTATGTCATATATACATTCATAAGCATATTCCATAAAGCCTTATGGGGGGCACCGTCAGAGGGTTTGCTGCAGCAGGGTGCTGCAGTTTCAAAAGAGTCAGAAAAATCATACGGGGGGGTGTTATCACATTACAAAGTGACAGATCAAACATGGTGATTATCCAATGAAATGTCACAAAAATGACTGGTTTCAGAGTAGCAGCCGTGTTAGTCTGTATCCGCAAAAAGAACAGGAGTACTTGTGACACCTGAGAGACTAACAAATGTATTAGAGCATAAGCTTTCGTGGGCTACTGCCCACTTCTTCTTCTGTCTGGCCATTCAATGACAGACCTGTGGGTGGCTATCTTACAACAGAAAAACTTCAAAAACAGACTCCAACGAGAGACTGCTGAGTTGGAATTGATATGCAAACTAGACACAATCAACTCAGGATTGAATAAGGACTGGGAATGGCTGAGCCATAACAAACATTGAATCTATCTCCCCTTGTAAGTATTCTCACACTTCTTTTCAAACTGTCTGTACTGGGCTAGCTTGATTATCACTTCAAAAAAATTTTTTTCTCTTACTTAATTGGCCTCTCAGAGTTGGTAAGACAACTCCCACCTGTTCATGCTCTCTGTATGTGTGTATATATATGTCCCCTCAATATATGTTCCACTCTATATGCATCCGAAGAAGTGGGCAGTAGCCCATGAAAGCTTATGCTCTAATAAATTTGTTAGTCTCTAAGGTGCCACAAGTACTCCTGTTCTTTTGACAATAATGACTGTTACAGTACCATCTATGGACCCTGAGATGGGGTCCATCAGGCCTTTTCTGCCACCTGTTAAAGGTGTCAGTGCCCTGACCTCCCCACATAAGGAAAAATCTGCTCAGGTCAGACTACCAACAAAACTTAGTCCTCCAGAGACCTAGAAGGGCTAGGAGAAGACACTGACCAATAGGGAGCCAGCAGGCCTGTTAAGAAGGCTTGTCTGTTTCTTCTGAAGGGCACTGTACTGCTGAGGAAGGCTGGGGGAAGAGCTCCTCAGTTCTTGTCCAGAACTCCAGGGCCAGTCAAGACCCTGGCTTAATCATTGCAACTAAGCAGTCACCTCTTGTGCATTTGTTAGTGCAAAGATGCAGACAGCAAAATCTTGGCTTTGTTTATTGTTACCCATTTCACAGCACTGACTGTTCTGCTCCATCCCAGCTGCCACAGACCCCAAAGAGGGATTAGGGCAGAAATGTGCTAGGAACTGTGCAAATGCATCTCAGGACAATGTCTGTCCCACAGTGTTTGCAATCTAGGGTCTAGGTGTCTGGATCTAGTTCAGGGGTGGCCAACCTGAGCCTGAGAAGGAGCCAGAATTTACCAATGTACATTGCCAAAGAGCCACAGTAATACATCAGCAGCCCTCCACCAGTGCCTCCCCCCGCCACTCCCAGCACCTCCTGCTCACCGGCAGCCCCGCTGATCAGCGCCTGCACCTCCCGATCAGCTGTTTCGTGGCGTGCAGGAGGCTCTGGGGGGTGGGAAGGAACGAGGGCATGGCAGGCTCAAGGGAGGGGGCGGGAAGGGGTGGAGTGGGGGCAGGGCCTGTGGCAGAACCAGGGTTGAGCAGTGAGCACCCCCTGGCACATTGGAAAGTTGGCACCTGTAGCTCCAGTCCCAGAGTCTGTGCCTAGACAAGGAGCCAAATATTAACTTCTTAAGAATCGCATGTGGCTCCGGAGCCACAGGTTGGCCACCCCTGATCTAGTGGTTAACAGGGTGCTGGCCTGATGTCAGACTACCGTTTGCCCCCTGCCCCAATGAACTGAATGAAACCCTCCTCAGGTAGAGCCTAGAAGCAGAGACTTGAACGTTTGGAGGTTTTATTGAAATTGAATCTTGGGACCATTTGTTCATCTTTAGTTATCATGTGCAGAGTATTAATTGCTGTAGTAACATGATCAGAAAAGGAAGCAGGTTCTTGGCTTCTGGCAAGGTGGTTCTACTGATCATATGCTTCTCAGCAAGCGCCTTACAGGTGCATCTTTCCTGAAAGATTAAATTCCTCCCTGAATATTAGTGTGCCAGAGATGAATCGCCCCCTGAGGCTGATCTTTTAGGTCACGTGCACAGGATATAAACCGAACAATAAAGCAGAAAGAGGAGTGACAGGGCCACACAACAGTTGGAAAACACTAGGGAAAGATAACATAAGCTCTCCATTAAAAAAAAAAAAAGTCCAAGCAAAAACTGTCCTACTCAATGAGAAGCATATAGTCCCAGCATGATATGAGAACTCCAATAGCTGTAGGGATTGAGGCCTGATCTGAAGTCAATGGGAAGATCCTTACTGACATTAAAGGGGATGGATTGTATCCTTGGTGCTGTAAGAGATTAAAGGACATTAAAAAAAATTGGAGGGGTTTAGGGGGAGAGGGGTAAAATAAGAGATCGGCCTGGACTGCAAAAATTGAATCAGGATCCAGATTGAAACCCCCTGAGGTATGAGGGATTTGGGATTCTAGTTTAGTGAATTCTAGACGGAAGGACTGCCACAAAATGTGAGTATGGATCCACACTTGAAGGCTGAAGACTTGCTTTCCCACAAACACACAAAAAATTGGGGTTACTCAGCTCTAGGGTTTGGGTTGGGGCCTATCTCTAGTTAAGACAGTTACATGCACATTAGCCAAAGTCAGCCTGTTCTTCTCTTTGTCCTGACAAAAAAGAAAATCAGCCTGAAAAAACAACTGCAATCACATGAGAAAATAATGCATAAACTGCGAGACAGAGTGGCGTGTTAATGATATCTGGAGTTCATTCATGGATTAAATAAACCACAGTAATATACCGGGGCTAACAGTGTCAATGGACGGCCAAGTGCCTCACATGATTGTGAGTCATAGAGTTGTTCCTTATCTTCCTCCTTACCACTCATCACAGGGGGCTATTTGCTGCTGGTGGGTGGATGCGTGGTGTGAGAAGTTTTACACAGTGTTCTCTAGACACACTGTAAAAGTCAGAGCTGGGGCTAGACTCCCATGTGTCTGAATGCTGAGTTCAGCGGCCCGTCTACTAGAGCAGAGGTGCTCAACTTCTTTCATATCACAACCTCATTCCCATCTAGGGGAAATCTGCTAGATAAGTGAAGAGCAGGGCAGTGATGAGCTGCCAAAATCTTAAGAACCGGTTCCCTACCGGTTCTTTGGGGGCACTTTGGCGGCGAAATGGCTGGTGATTACAAGCCCCATGTGCCTCCCAAAACAGCCTGTTCTCCCCCCCCGCCCCGACTACCCTCCTCAGAACCCGCAACCCATCAACCACCCCACTCTTTGTCCCCTGACCACCCCCCCCCCAGGATCCCACCCCCTACCCAACTCACCCTGTTCCCTGACTGCACTGACCCCGCCCCCATCCACTACCACCCCGACAGACCCCTGGAACTCCCACGCCTACCCAACCCCCCCGTTCCCCATCCCCTGACTGCCCCCCCCCAGAACCTCTGCCCCCTCCAACTGCTCCCTGCCCCTTATCCAACCCCTCCTCCCAAGCCCAGCCCCCTTACCATGCTGCTCAGAGCAGCATGTATGGATGCTGTGCGGCCCATTGGGGCTCACAGCCCCACCTCCTTACCATGCCGCTCAAAGCAGCAGGAGCTGCAAAGCTGCCCAGGTGCGGTCCAGAGCGCTGGCGGCGCGGCGCGCTAAGGCTCTGCGGGGGAGGGGCCGGGGGAGCCTCCCCAGCCGGGAGCTCAGGCAGGCCGGACAGGATGGTCCCGCCGGCCGGAGTTTGTCCACCCCTTTAACAACCGGTTCTAAATTGGCTTCTAAATTTAACAACCGGTGCGCGTGAACCGGCTCCAGCTCACCACTGGAGCAGGGTGGTCCTGCCACCTGTTTGCAACCCCCTGGTTGAGAACTTCTGCATTACATCGCACTGCCTCTAAAGTGGCCACGGTGCTTTAGATGATGAGCCAGAAGCATGCGGCCTTTGAAGACATCCTCCTCCTAAATATGCTTGAGTGGACAACCAGGGAATTATCCTTATCTTAGGGGAAGGTTGGGTGCAGACCATTGTCAGATAGAACTCAGTGTATCGCCTGTACGTTCCCTTTTTATTTTGATGGCTGCCCCTATGTTTTAATTGATTCCTTCTCAGCTTTCTTTACACACTAATTTACAAATGTTCCAGAAATAACACAGATTTCTATCTGGTAAATAACTTCCTGGGCAGTGCTGGGCAAATAAACCCTACTTACCTTTCACTATTTCTCCACCCTGATGTGGCTTGTTATCGAGTTCATCCACGTTTCTCTATTTTATTTCCCCATTTTATTTCATTGCTGGCAAGAAGTGCTGGAAACCGAAGGCCTCGATTTATGCACAAAGCAAGCAGAGCACAAGTAGTGGCTGGATGAACTAACTCCACGCTGTGCTTTACCTTTAGAGGTGGTTCTTCCAGCCAGGGCCGGCTCCAGGGTTTTGGCCGCCCCAAGCAGCCAAAAAAAAAAAAAGCCGCGATCGCGATCTGCGGCGGCAATTCGGCAGGAGGTCCTTTGCTCCGAGCGGGAGTGAGGGACCGTCCGCCGAATTGCCGCCGAATACCTGGACGTGCCGCCCCTCTCCGGAGCCCTGCCCTGCCTCTGATCGTTGGCTGGAGCAGACCTGCTGAACTCTTTGCAACTCTACCTTCAATGTAATGCACAAGTTCCTGCAGTGACTGCTTTGAAACCCCAGGGTCCCTTGAGACTTCTCTGGAATGCCATGTGAGAATTGATGCAGTGGATTCTGGGATGCAGTCAAGCTTGTGGGTGACTAAAAATAAGATTCATGGCATGAAAGCAGTTCTGACACGCCTGCTTCTTACTAGAGATGGTCCAAAACAAAACAATGGATCCCAATACCTCTTTCTTTTGTGCAGTTCAAACTCCAAAACTGAATCCAATCCTCGATCTTGCAAATTGGGTTCCACCTGCTATGAATGGCGGGGCCTAACCCTGATAATTGAAGCTATCTAGAATTTGAGGGCATCTGGAAATCACATCCACAGAGCCTCTTCTATCTGTTGCCAACAGTGACATCCAACATTGTGCAGCCTGCCAATGCCAGTCCTCCATGGAAAAGAGTGTGTTCACCTTGAATTTTTCTCTGACAGAAAGTGAAAGAGGAGCACATACGATCAAACCTTAAAAGGGGCTGATTGATTTGAAAAGGGGGGGGAATCCAAGGTGTGGTTTGCCTTGTAAGGTATGTCTCCCCCTGCTGGTAAGGTATGCACATGCATTGCCCCCCTCACCCCCAATTCAAAGTGTGCTGTTCATCTCTTTCCTGGGCTACCAGCTTGGGCACTTTAAGAGAGACCCAACCTCCCTACAATTAAGATAGAGGAAGAGGATGTCTGCAGTACACAGCCGACCAGTGGAATTTGCTGCCTCAGGCCATTGATCACAATCTGTGGCTGTGGTTGCATTTCGTACATTCATAGAGTTTAAGGCCAGAAGGGACCAACAGATCATCCAGTCTGACCATCTGCATTTCCCAGGCATTATATTTCACCCACTTACCCTTGTACTGATCCTAATAACTTGTTTATGACTAAACCATAACTTGTGTTTTGGCTAAAGCAGATCTTCTAGAAAGGCCTCTGGAACTGAAGACCTCAAGACTGGGGATCCACCACTTCGCATGGTAGTTTGTCCAAATGGTTCATCACTCTCACTGCTTCACCTTTATGCTTAATTTGAATGTTGCACTTCAGCTTCCAGCCACTGATTCTTGTTATGCCTTTCTCCTAGGTTAATGAGTCTTTTAGTGCCCACTGTTTTCTCCTCTTCCCCCCACCCATGAAAGTGCTTAGTCACTGTAATCAAGTCACCTCTCAATCTTCTTGTTGATAAGCTAAACAGGTTGAGCTCGTTAAATCTCACTGTAGGGCTTTTTTTCCAGCCCTCGGATTATTCTTCTGGCTCTTTTCTGCCCCCTCTCCAATTTTCAACATCCTTTAAAATGCGGACACTAGAACGGAACACAGTATTCCGGTATCCGTCTCACCAATGCCATTTACAGAGGTAAAATAACCTTCTTATGCCTCCTCAGTACTCCCCTGTTTACACATCCAAGGATCGCATTAGCCCTTTTTGCCACAGCATTGCACCGGAAGCTCATGTTCACTTGTTTCTCCACTGTGACCCTTAAATGCTTTTCAGAATCCCTGCATTTCAGTCCCCCATTCTGTAGGTGTGGCCTGCATTCCTCCTTCCCAGACGTAGAACTTCACATTGGGCGGTATTAAAATACATTTTGTTTAAACGGCCCCACTTATCAAGCCATCCAGATCATTCTGTAGGACCATCCTGCCCTCATTATTTACCACTCTGCCAATCTGTGTCATCCACAGATCTGATTATCAGCGATTTTTCCAATCATTGATGAAAGTGTTGTATAACTTCGGGCCTGTACCGATCCCTATGGAACCCCTCTAGAAACATCCCCATTTGACGGTGATTCCCCATTGACTACATTTTGAGATCTGTTAGTTAGCTACTTCTTAATCCATGTAATGGGTGCTTTATTGATATTGCAGAGTGCTAACTTTTTAATGAGAATGTCATGGGCTAAATCAAATGCCTTACAAAAGTCTAAGAAGTTACCTTTATCAGTGAAACTTGTGATCCCCTCAAAGAATGAAATCAGGTTTGTTTGACAAGTCCTGTTTTCCATTATATCATGTTGACTGGCATTAATTATGTTAGTAACCTTTAATTCTTTATCAATTGAATCTCATATCAGCGCCTTCATTATTTCACTCAGGACTGATGTCAGGCTAGCCAGCCTATAGTTATCCAGGTTATGCCCCCTGCCCTTTTTTTGAATACTGGAATAACATTAGCATTCTTCCATCTTACAGATTTTCTCTGGTATTCCAAGATTTATTAGTAATATCTTTCCCGCTGATGTTGATCTCCTCATCCAACTCTTTTAGAACTCTTGGGTGCAAGTTATTCTGGCCTGATTTTGAAATGTTTATCCCTAGTAGATGTTTAGTAGTTAATTAGTATGCATGCAATTAATAGTATGCATGTCTTTGCCCCCATGATGTTGATCTAAACCTTGTCGCTTTAGAAAATGAACAACAGAGAGTGAAGGGATTTGGGAGGGGGGAAGCTGGGAGGAAAGGGCAGCAGGGACAGAGTTATGGAGGTGGAGGAGGAGAACATGTTCAGGACTCTTTTTCTCTCTGAGTCCCTCTTATCTCAGGGACTCCTGTGACCACAAGTTCTGAAGCCTGTCAGACCTCTGCTCTTACAATGAGGTGTAGTACGGTCCAGTAGATAGGGACATGCACAGGAATCTTGGTGATATTCCCAGCTCTATTGCCAGCCTGCTGTGTGACCTTGAGGAAGCCATTTCATCTTTCTGTTCTCCTGCTTCCCCTCCTGTGTATTGTGTCTTTAGATTGTAATCTGCGAAAAATGGTAATGCTGAGGATTAATGGAAATATGCTGGTTTCTTTAAAATATAAGTTGGATCAGAAATACTAAGGAGGAAGCAGTTGCATTTTAAAAAAAACAGAGAAGGTGGGTGACGTTAATGGAAATCCAAAAACTGGCTGAGATAATGAACTTCTTTCATAAATATTATTTTCTTCAAGAATAATATACAATTTAAGGTAGGAAAGACCCTGTCACAACAGCTAACATTTAAGGGTAGGTAAGAGAATATGTGGAAAAAGTGAACATACACAAATCTATTCCAGAATATATACATCCCAGGGGTAGTTAGGGAATGTCTTAATACATTTACTGTATCACTGGCTAGAATTTTTGAGAAGTAATGGACAGCTGTGATGGTACCAAAAGAAGACAGGTACTATATTCTTTTCTGTTCAAAAAAGGAAATATGCACGATCCTGACAATTACTATCCCATAAATCTAGTTTCTATTAAAAAAATGGAACAAGTATTGAGAGAAAGCTAATAATACATTGAATGATAATAGAAATGGGATCAAAAGACACCATGGCTTTATAAAGAATTAATCCTGCCTGACACACTTGCTTGCTTTTTGTGATATAATCTGGATTTTAGGAAAATAAATAATTATACTTGTTCTCTCCAAATCTGACTTAATAAATTAATTCAAAGTTGAATCAGTGAGGAACTCTGTCATTGAGCTGAAAACTGTCTCCAAGAACTATAAATAAGAAGAGTAATGATAAAAGGCAGTGTGTTGAATTGTGGATAGACATCTAGTGGGTTAAGGCAGGGGTCTGTATAAATCCAGGTCTCATTTAACCTCTTCAGAAAGATCTGCAAAAGGAAATAACATTTCAAGAGTATTGCATTTCATCCAGTGAAATCTGCAGATGACATTAAATGTGGAGGTATTGCAAACATCAATCAGGACAGAGAAATAATACAAAGGCACCAAAGGAGATAAAGAACACGAACAGATAATGTGAGATTGGACAAAAGCAAGCTAATATAGGCAGAGAAAAATAATCCAAAGCAAAGGTAATCAACAAGGAGAAGAAAACTGGGTGATGTTGAAAATGACGTAGGAGTGGTAATGGACAGTAAATTATGGCATTCAGGAGATTGTAATGTGATATGGGTAAAAATAAAGGGGCACTGAAGTTTTGGACTGTGCAGGCAAAAGGCATCATGTTACAGAATAAGGCAGTAATAGTTCCACTATTCTGCACTGGTGCGATCACACCAGGAATTCAGTGCTTGGCACTACATCACTAGAAAGATTGGAGGGAGTTCAGAGAAGAGCAAGAAAAAAATATCAGGTGGCTGGAGGTAAAGCTTAAGAGTTAACTACATGTAGCATGACTATGGGCCTTATTCTGAAGCCAATGGAGTTACTCCAGATTTACTCTGGTGTAACTCAGATCAGAATCTGACTCGGGGGGAGGGGATGAGTGTGAGAGGGGGAGGGGAAGAGAGAGGGGGGGAAGAGTGTAAGGGACATTACACTCAGATATCCATAGAGTATTAACACCAAGGCCTGATTCTGCTGCTCTTACACATACTGGGCCAAAACCACAGATGGTGTCAATTAGCATAGCTCCTTTGACATCACTGGAGCTATGATGATTTACACCAGCTGAGGATCTAGTCCACTGCATTGTACCTTACTCCATGAGCAGTCACAGTGAAATCAATTGCCCTGCTCAAGGAGTAAGGTACTCCCCAATGTGAAAAGGATGTCAGATCTGAGACCTCAGAATGGAGAGGAAATATTGATCGTAGCACTTGGGGATATGTGTAGGCCAGCATCCGGGGTGAATGTTGAGACCCATTTTGTTGGCAGTTGTCATGGATGTGATAAGTGAGAATATACAAAGGGAGCCAACTTGGAACCTGCTTTTCACTGATGACTTACTCATATGTGTGGAAGATCATGAGACCCTGCAAGCCAACTTGCAATAGTGGTAACATACTTTTGAGTGGGCTGGATTTGGAATGAATGCTGGTAAAACTGAGGCTATGATGACTGAGGGAGGAGAACTCCCCATAAAGGATATCACAGGTACAGCGCTTAGAAGAGTGAAAGAATGTAAATACTTATGATCAAAGGTTGCTGAGGATGGTGCCTTTCTGAGTGATGCCCAGCATCATACTAAATCTGCATGGTGCAAATGCCAGGAGCTGACCCCAGGCCTCTGACAAAAGGATGCCAATACAATTAAAAAGTAAGGGGTATCAAAATAATTCAACTCATCTTAATGTATGGAACAGAGACGTGGCCAGCCACAAGAAAGGAAATCAGTATGGTCTCCACCACAGAAATGAAGATGTTAAGTCAAATGGTTGGACATTCTGATAAGAAATGAGGTTGTAAGGATTGTTCCGGTTGAGGGAGGCCAGGCTGTGTTTGTATGGGCATGTCTCACAGACTGGAGAGCTAAATCAGTAGGATGGCTCTTGCAATAATTGTGGATGGAAGATGACCAAGGGGGAGACCAAAGACTCGGTACCTAGACCAGATATCAGCAGACCAATCTGCACGACCGCCTGGCACACGATCATGAGTTTTGGAAGAAGTCTATAAAAGTTGCCGACTCTGACTAGGGAAATGGCAAGAAATAAGAAGGCAACGAGTTGCGGATATGAGTAGGGGTAATGCAATTAAATTAATGTGGGGAAATTAAAGCTGAATATCAGGAAAAGTTTCTTGACAGTGAGATGTATGAGGCTGTGGAAGTTTTCCCAAGCGGCAAAAGCCCAATTGCTCAGGCCTGGAAAAACACTTAAATTGCACAGTGGGGGCTAATCCTACATTGGCAGAAAGAGAGACTGGATGGACTACCAGGCTTTTTCTATCTGTGATTCTATTAGGCAATGCTTTGTCTGATCATAGGAAATTGACGAGATCGTCCCACAGATTCCTAAAGGCTGATTGGTGGCTTTTTGTGTAGTACTAATTTTTCTCCAAATGCAGACGGGCACACTAAAGAAATACATGAGAAGAAATTAGAAAGCATTTGTTGTTGTTCTCTTGTTTTCCTTTTAGAAGGAACTATTCAGGTCTTTTTTGCCTTATAATCTATTTAGATGTGCATATGAAGCCAGCTCCTAGCAAACTCAATGTTCTCAGAATTTACTTGGTTGATTCTCTCCATAATTTGTGTGACCTGATTTTGCAGGGAATAATATATGCCACAGTTCATGAAAGTTCTTCTGAAACAGACAGGAAAGGTGACACTTTTTTTTTTTTTTTTCCTGATCAGATTTGGATCAAATTGTAATCTGAAATAAGGGCCATTGAATGAAGTAATTTGCATATGCTTGTTTAAATACTTCATTGGTGGTTCTATCTATGCCAAAAAACTGGGTTTGTTGATGTAATCACAGACCTCTGGGGTTTATAAAATACTGCATCATTTTAAGAGGGAGGCTTTTGCCAGAAACTTGTTGAATTAATTTCTTGATTTACCTTTAAAGAGGATCCCCACCTAGTGTAAATCAACTTCAATGGACCTTTTCCAATTTATATCAGCTGCGGATCTGGCTCCAGTTTTTTCTTTCTTATTTATTTCTGTCTTTGAATGAGTAAGTCACTCTAGAAGCCTGCATCTGTCATGAATATAACTGAAAATGAACTTTTTTTTTCATGGCCTTAAAAGAAATGATGTATTGTTCCATTCAATGAGCCTTCCTAGAGAGTTCAAAGAAATGTACAATATAAGCAATGCAAAAATCAGCTTTTGTCTTTCAGCGATCGCTTAAATGAAAAAAAGTATAAGTATTTTTATACACACACACACACACAGACACGCACACACAGTGTGTATATTCCTGGATATTAATTTACTGTCACTCTATCTAATCTGTGCCTATAATTATATTTTTCTCTCTATCTGTGCATTCATCTAATTGTGAAAAAAGGAATAACTTATTCAACAAAACTCACCTCTTTTTTTTTCTTTTTCTTTTTTGTACGTCCAGACGCAGATCATGATTTTCTCCAATGTAGTCTTCATTCTAAAGGATTTTGTTTATGATTTCCTTTACTCTTTGGCTCGCCTTTTGAAATTCAACATTCAAAATTTGAGCGATGGTGCAACTGATCACATAAGCCACAGGCTGTTGCTGCTTTCCTCCAATTAGATTAGTGTAATTCTTAGAAGATATGTTTCTGGAGTGTATAATGGAGTTAATATTCACTTTCAGGGCCAAATCCTCAGCTGATGTAAATTGATGGCACTGCATTATTGTCAATATATCTTGTAGGGCCAGGCTATATTGGGTAAATCTAGTACTATCCCTAAAATAACCACATTTCTGCAAGCTTCAGATGATCCAAAGTGCTAGTCCAACATTTTGCTCTGAGTTTTTAAAAGATAGGGGCCCGATTCTCCTCTCACATATACTGTCTATACACAAGTGCAATGCCATTGTTTCACTGGAATTATTTCTGATTTTAACTGGTGTAAGGTCTCAGTCCAGCAAAGCACTTACGCATATGCTTAACTTGAAAGCATGAAAGTAGCTTGTATAGTACAATACCATTTTGGAGATGATTTTGACTTTAGTAGGTCTATATTGATAATATAGTGGTGGGGTCTAAATTGTTTGTCACCACACAGCAAAGAGATCTTGGAGTACTTGTGGATAATTCTCTGAGAACATCTGCTCAATGTGCAGCGGCAGTCTAAAAAGCTAACAGCATGTTAGAAACCATTACGGAAGGGATAGATAATAAGTCAGTAAATATCATAATTCTATTCTATAAATCCATGGTACATCCACCCCTTGAGGATTGTGTGCAGTTCTCAAAAAAGGTCAATTAGAATTGGAAAAAGTTCAGTGAAGGGCAACAACAATGATTAGGGGTACGAAACAGCTTCCATATGAGGAGAGATTAAAAAGACTGGGACTGCGCAGGTTAGAAAAGAGATGACGAAGGGGATATGATAAAGATCTATAAAATTATGACTGGAGTGGAGAAAGTGAATAAGGAAGTGTAGCGAAGCGACAACTCACCGCTGCGGCGCCTCCTGCTGGTCGGCCAGGAAATTAGCTCGCCACCCTCTGGAGCGCCCTCTGCAGGCCCGAGTCTCACCTGTCGCTGGCCCCATGTCCCTCCCGGATCCCGGGGTCCCTTTGTCCTGGGGTTCTGCCTCAGCAGTACCCCCACAGTCTCTCTGGGTCTCCCCTCCCCGGGGAACCCCCAACCCCCTATCCCCACCTCGCCTCAGTCTTTGGCTACTGCCAGTCACCATCTAGCCCCTGCTCACTGGGGCGGACTGCAATACAAGTGCCACTCATCACCGGCAAGGGGGGTTTGGACCTGCTGCCTCTGCCTACCCTTGGGCTGTCCCCTGCAACCCCAGCACCTTTTCTGGCCTTTAGCAAGGCCTGCAGCCTAGGGGTTATCCAGGCTGGAGCTCCTCTGGCCTTTCCCCAGCCCTGCTCCAGTCTAGGTACCCTGCTTAGCTCCCAGCAGCCAGGCCCATCCCTCTCCATATCTCTGAGCTCCTGGTCCACAGCCCTCTTATAAGGGCCTGCTGGGCCCTGATTGGGGCGTGGCCCCAGTTGTGGCTGTTTCCCCTTTCAGCCCAGGCTTGCCATTTACCCCAGCAGCAGCCCTCTCACAGCCCAGCCCCTTCCCCGGGTTGGTTTAACCCCTTCAGGGCAGGAGCGGGTGACCACCCTGTGACAGGAAGTGTTATTTAGCCCTTCACATAACACAAGTACCAGGGGTCACCCAATGAAATTAATATGTGGCAGGTTTAAAACAACAACAGCAACAAAAGAAGCACTTCTTCAACCTGTGGAACCAGTTGCCAGAAATAACGTGGAGGTCAAAAATAACTTGATGCAAAAAGGAACTAGATAAGTGCCTGGAGGACAGGTACATCAATGTCTATTAGCCAAGATGATTAGGGATAGGACCCCATGCTCTGGGTGTCCCTTAGGGTAGGTCTACCCTGTAGTTAAAAACCTATGGTTGGCCCATGTCCGCTGACTTGGGCTCATGGGATTTGGGTTGTGGGGCTGTTTAACCGCAGTGTAGACTTCTGGGCTTGGGCTGCAGTCCTACCTTGCAGAGTCATAGAGCTGGGTCTCAGCCTGAATCTGGAAGTCTGCACTGCAAAGAAACAGTCCCACAGCCCGAGCCCCGCAAGCCCTAGTCAGTTGGCATGGGTCGACATGGGTAGACATTCCCTTATTCTCTGAATGCCAGAACTGGACTGGATGACAGGGAATGGATTACTCAATACTTTCCCTCTTATGTTCATTCCCTCTAAAGCACCTGGCATTGGCCACTGTCAGAAGACAGGCTACTGGGCTAGGTGGACCATTGATCTGACCCAGTATGGCTATTCTTCTGTTCTTAGTCATGATAGTAATGAGGCTACTCGCATGCTCAAAGTTAAGCACATATGAACCAAGTGACAGCAGAATCAGTCCCCATATTCCCTTCTGTAGTGATCCTGTAACAGGTTTTTGAAGCAAAATTAATAAAGAAAGAACAACATCAATTGAATCCACAAGTTCCAATTGAATTCCCATTAAAGTTTCAGACTTTGTGCTAGAGTTCTTAGGCATACCTTAGAGAGAATCTATTATACAGATAAAATCCATACCATCATTTTTTTCCTTTTGTCAGATGAAAGACATAAAATCAATCAGCCAGCAAAAATAAATAGTGACTTTGAAAATGGTATTTAAGGAATAAAAAAACTCAAACCTAAAATATCTCTTCAGTGTAATAAAAAATTAAGTATGATGAAAATAAAAGATTGTGGAATACGCTCTCTGGGAAAAGATGAAAGATTGTTTCATTGGGTTTTATATTTTGTTTCTTTCTCAAAGGACTTTAGTTTTAAGCACATTTGTTACCGCCTGGTGGTGGGAGGTGTGATATAATGTGATTGATTGAATTCACAATGGAAAAACTTGAGAAAGTTTTTTGTTTTAGAGGTTTGCCTCTGGGTCTTAGGAGGAGACATTATTGTGATCAATATTCTTCTTGGTGAACCCCAGGGGGACCTGTGAGTACATACAGCAGTTGCAGGGGACAATATAGAGTACATCTGTGTTTAAATAAACAGTGTTGCCAACTCTCGTGATTTTATCATGTATTCGGAGGCTGAGAATCTCAGCTTTCATTTCACAAATAAACTAAGTTTCTAGCCCTGCTGGTTGCTGACTAAGCCAGATAGCAAAGGAAAAGCACCCAACATTTATTATTTTTAAAAAACACTTGATTTTAAGGCAATCCTATGATTTTTGGAACCTGACTTGCAATCATGGGATTGGCAATACTGGTGTATATGTGGCTTAATACTTCTCTGTGCAGGTCTGCTACTCTCATTAGGATGATGGGGTTTTACAACCACATCAATAGACTAGTAGCTTCTCTTAGTTCGGGGCCTACATTGCTTTGAGGGTTTAATAATAATGAACAATAATTTTCACAATCAAGATCAATCGAAACCTCAGAAGTCATATTTTCAACCTGCCTCTGAATTTGCACAAACAGAAGAACTGTTTGCACCCGCAAGAGTGGGTTCTGGGCATCCAAAAGGCCATTTGCGTATGCAAAATGAGTATTTCAATATCTAAACTGCATTTGAAAATTACCTATTTCTATCTGTATTCCTTTCTAGGTTATTGTACCATACTAGGTTTGGGTCCATTTTTCTTGAAGGCTGAATTCTTCTGTCCACAGGAGAGCTTTGTCACAGGTTAGCCTATACAGCCGGACCCACACAATGCCATCCTGATCAGGAGGGACCAAATAGAAGGATCAGAAGTGGATTCAGTCCCCCTGGCTCATTATCAGAATCTTTATAACACTGACCTTTCTTTCAGTCTGGAGCCTTAAATATGAATCCGTAAGGAATGGGTGATGAAGGTCCCGATCCTATGAAATGCCAAATGCCTTCCAATCCCATTGATCTCCATGGGGTTCACTCTATGGATGTTCAGTATATTGAAGTCAATAGGAGGTGCTCAGCACATCATAGGATTGGACCCTAAGTGAAATGTCATTACAAATGTTTGAGTGTGTTATTGCGTTAAATCCCTCCTGCTTTATTGCTGTTGTGAGTCAAGATTCTGAAGGGATATTTTCAGCGACAGAAGCAGCAGTTAGATGCCCAACTCCTATTGATTTTCAGTGGGGGCCTACCTGCTTTTTCTGCCTTTTGAAAAATCTATCCACTGACAAAATATTTAACCTTTTTCCCCCTCTGCCTCCTCAGACTAAAGGGCTCCCATGAAAATGGCAGCTTTCAAAGGGCCTCAAGAATCATTGTTATTTACAGGAAATGCAGTAATGCCTAGGGGACCATGAAAAGAACCCCGCTCCGTTAGGCGCTGTACAAACAGATTTGCTTGTGCCAAAGAGCTTGAAGTCTGAATTGACAAGATAAGCAAAACATGAAGGAAAGGAAGCCAGTGTTTTCAATGAGGGTTTGATGTTACGAATAGTGGGGCTTATGATTAGCTACATGTTTTAATGCAACCCTGGACTTTGTAATAAAACCTAGAACCCCACCTCATGTCACTTCCTGGTGAAACTTCACTTGTGGTCTGCAGAAGGGAAGACGCAGGCTACGTGTACTTAGTATTAACTTGGGAATCTGACCTGGGGAAAACGTGTCCCATTTGTGCAGTTTGGTGTAATATAAAAATGTCTGTCATGTCACTATAGATAAGGTGATTTGTGAGTCCGCATGGAGCAGATGGGTTCAATTATGGCTTATTTTTTCCCCAGGATCCTAATGGGCAGTTTGCATAGTGTGTTGTGTAGATAGCGGAGCAGGGATTGCACAATTGACTGTTGGAAAGATACAGATTCTTGGATGCTTTTCTAAACCTTCGGAGTCCCCCTTTACTAACAATAACCAGATACCCTGCAGTATCTTAGGGAGTGGATCTCAACAGCTCTGAACTTCCCCCATTGTTTAGGCAGACCAGGTCTATAGGTTTCTATTGTCTGTCTTACCTTGATTCATTGTTTTTTAGCAGCAGAAACTTTCCTTGATTTTTTTTTTCCCAATAAGTTCCTTTTGGGGAGTAGTAGGTGGGGAGGCAAGAGCAAGTCACAGTGAAACCAATTCTCTCTCTACACCCTCCCATTGGAGCCAGGCCAGGCTCAAGCAGTGTAATAACCTGTAGACTGCTAGAGGGCAGTGTGGGGGTGAGTTTTTTTTTTTTTTAAAGAACTGTGCGGGCTTAATTTTGAAGTCAGTGGGAGTTTTGCCACCGACTTCCATGTCAGGAGACTTAGGCCAGGGCTGAGTGCCTGTGAAAGTCCCACCCTACCTATCTTGCCCACTATCAGTCAGATGTAGCATGGTCTAGGAATTACTGCACAGGGCCGGGAATCAGGAACCTTGATTTCTGATGTGTTTCTGGGCAGCATGTTACATTAGAGCAACTGGTTCTAATAGGGCCTGATCCTATTGATCAGGATAATGGAAAGATTCCCATTGACTTCAGTGGGCTTTGGATCAAGCCCATTCTGTCATGTAATACACATGAACGTTGCTCATTTTGAAGATAAAATCTTGATTCTTTCACTTAGAAAGGCAGTTTGGAAAACAGAAGTCTTTAACTCTTGGCAGTTTAATTAGCAGAAAGCCCTCTTCTAGTCAAGCTGTTTCCCACCCTAACTTACCATAATTAAGGCCACGAGAGATTATATAGTAGTTTATATTATTTTAGAAGGTTTAAAAACAGACCCATTTGTTTACACAGTCCAAGATTTTGGTTTGGTCCACCAATATGATAAACGGTAAGAGCCATGTCCTCAGTCAATGGGGTTACGTTGATTTACACCAGCTGACGATCTGGTCTTACCGTTCTGGGTCAAAGGGAAGACAGGCTTCAATGACTGTGTGAATTCTAGCTGGTACAGTATCTTAGTTGCAATTCGGGAATAGGTGTCTTCCCCCAAATCTCTCCTTCGCACTTTAGCATTAGTACAACGTGGCTGGCAAGTTACCTTCTATCCCTATAGCTGTATTCTCGGCCATACCACTGACTCAGTGTGACCTTAAATTCTCTGGGAAGAGTTCATAGTTGTATAGCAGCAAAGTCAGTCCAAACGGGGACACAGGAGCCATGAGACCTTGCTGATAAAGACGACTTCTCTAACCCTGAGAGTAAAGCTAGACAAAACCTTTTTTATCAAAACATTTTTAGATGAAAAAAGGCTTCTTTGTTTTCTTCAAACATTTTGGGGTTTATGTAGAAAAATTCAAAAATTTTCAATTGCCAGGTTTTTGTTGTTGTTGTTGTTGTTTTTGTTTTGTTTTGTTTTGTTTTTTGACAAAACCCCCAAAAAAATTAAGAGGAAAATTTTCAACCAAAATTTTTGTTTTTTTTTAAATAGCTTTTGCTGATTTTTTTCACAGGGCAAAGAAAAACAAATCATTCTCTGATTAGCAATCTATGTGAGAAAGTCCAGATCCCAGTGAGGACTATAGGATGAATGGTCAGGCCTAATTTTGTTTGATTTCACAGGGAGAAATTAAACAAAACACTGAGACTGAAGAAATTCAAGAGTGCTGAACACTGCACAGAACTCAGACTGTTAATCAGCCTGGAATATGGGGACCCTGGGAAAAACAGACTGCTCGTTAATCAGAATATTTCATTCAGCCCAAATCAAGAGATAACGGTATCTCCATCTTCCACCCACACAAAATATTGCCAAAGCCAAAATAATAATCTCTCTCTAGTAGAGGTTTAGTAACATGAAGGGAGTATAGTATATAATACAAGGAACTTACACTGCTGTTTGATCCAGGAGTTTACTGAGCACCATTTGGATGTCATTTGAATGCATTGATTGTGCCTTAGCACATAACAGGGCAGACTATGAGAAGGTTGTCATCACCAGCCCTTCAACGCCTCTGCCACCTACAATACTGTATGGAGGAATGGCATTCCCTTGAAAGCCAGCAAAATTATCCCAGGCAATGCAATGAGAAAATTCCTCTGAGAAGTTTTGATCAACTGTGGGTTTCGTGTGTTCCTCACTGACCAAGTGAGAAGGCCATGCACTCTCAGCTATGGCCTACCACAGGGATTACTCCCATCACTGATCCTGTTTAATATCTACACCAGTGACCTTCCCAAAGCATGGATATTTGTCTATGCTAATGATATTGCATTGGCTATACGGCATGGGATCTACTTGCTATAGAACAAATCCTAACCTAGGACCTTAAAAAAAATAGTGGAAGAATATTTCTTATGTTGGCAGCTAATACAAAACCCCACTAAAACTATCATGTCAGCAGTTCATCTAAACAATGGAAAGGCAAGGGTAAAACTGCACATGGACTTTTGCAGCCAGCGGATAAGACATGATCTCACTCTGAAATATTTTGGAGTGACGTTATTCTGAAACCTCATAAACCACAAACACCTGAAAAATATCCATGACAAAATAAAGATTCATGTAACTCTCATCCAGAAACTGAGAGGAATGACCCAGGGAGCAAGTGCAAAAGTTCTACGGACCTCTTCTCTGGCCCTTGTCTCCTCTACCACAGAATACTGCTCACCTGTCTAGACACATTAGCTCCCACAAATCACATATCAGTTCTCAACACCATCATGCAGATCATTACTGGCACAGGAGAATCAACACCACAGTTGTGGCTGCCTGTACTGGTGCACGTGTACCCATCCCAAATTCATCCCAACATGAGAATCCTTCAGGAGTTCCATTGTGTTCAATGGAACAAAGATCTTCCAATAACCAAACCCTTTGGCTTTTCACTCCCACTGAAAATACAGTCCACTTTGAACTGCATCTGCACAGCGCATGGTGGGAGATGCCTCTACCTCCCCCATAAATAGGAACTGAGACACAATCCTATTTATGACTGTGGGAATGGACTTCACGTTATGGAACACCTTGTCAACCAACATCCCAAATGATCATATCCTGGTGCTCTTTCTTCTATCGACTCTGCACAACTTGAGTTGTCAACCTAAATGTGGACATGTAACATTGTTTTTCAGCCATATGGAAAAAGAATACAGGCAAAAATTATATTCCTTGTAGCTTCTGTATGTTAACGTGTAAATCAGGAATAACTTCACTGAAGTCAATGAAGTCACACTAGTTGTGAGATCAGAGTCAGGCTCAGTCTAGAAAGCCACCGCAGAACCCTTTGTAAACTGCTGCCAAATCAAAGTGCCAACTGACATTTTTTGTGAGCATTTTATACCCGTTTTGCACAGATGCAGACGACAAAAGATGCAAGACAGTAGAATCAGGCCCTAATTCTCTCCTATGTATCTCCTACAGGACCAATGGCAGAGATCAAACACACTGACAAGGCACCTGCATCTAATGGAGCGGTTTGCAATGGCTTTATCCACTAAGCACTCTTCTTTTTAGTGCCAGAAGCCAGGGCCAGCCAAGGGGACAACACACAGATCTGCATGGCTGCAGCAGACGTTCTGTCTAACCAAATGTTTCCCTCCCTGAAATCCTGGCAACGCGCTCTTCACGTCTCACCTGCTGAAACGTCATGAAGGGCCATTGCAGGGGCGATGGAACAGGACCACTAATTACAGAGCGCTCTCCATGAGTAAATCACCAGGCGTATTCGAATAACTGAGTGAGCCAAAGAGTCGGAAAAACAAACCCTGGAACTCACGGGCTCCATCACAGTCTCTGGAAGGCATCAGCCACCAGGGCTTTGAAGTCAAATGTCTTACAGGCGAATCCCCATAAAACTCAAACTGCTTTTTCCCCTCCTTTCTTTTACCACAGCAGACTCTGCTAAAGATACTCGTTTTGGAAGCTGGCATCTATAACCCGCCAGCTCTTCAGCCACAGCCAAGATACACCCAGCAGAGCGGCGGGGGCAGGTGTACCAATGTGGCGTTAAGCTAACTTCATTCCCCACTGAGCCGAGGCTCATTGCACAAGTTGGAGCAGCCCAGAGGCTGCTGTAATCTCTCTGAGCTACTAATGGCCTCAAGAGCTTATTGCTTGGGCATAAGGGTGCCCCATCCCCCTTTCCCTTGGTGGCATTGGAGGGTGGGCACTACACTCCACATTGGCAGCCCTACACCATCTGAGGATTTTCCTGTGAAGAGGGCATCCATCCTCCTGGGCACAGTATAATGGGTTTTACAGCTACCATAGTTGGAGCAGTGCAAAGGTGACCTAGTGCAGTAGAGGTTCTGGTCCCATGGGTGGATCTTGAAGGGTATCTGAACTCTTCACCCTATGACGTATTAGCTCTCCTCCCCAGATAATCCCCTCTCCTGGATATAGGTGCATATAGGCTCAATGTATCCGTCTGTGGAATAGGGGCTTGGTCTTTCCATCTTTAAATACTATGATCATCTTCACACATTGATGCTCATAAATGAGGGGAAACCAGAATGTGAGCTGGAGCAGGACAATTGGATCAAGAATGAAAGGTCTTAGGGGGAAAGGCCATCTCTCCAGGTGAATGTACAGAGCCCAGCACAATGGGGCCCTTATCCGTGACTGGTGCCTCCTAGGGACTACTGAAATGATAGCATTTCTAAAGACCAAGTAACTTATTCTGACTAATTATAGTTATGTTCATGATTTTATCCCCACAAAATCATATTTGTGGTGAAATTCCTGACCAGTCTTCTGTAAATCCTTGCTGACTACTCTTAATTAAAGCAGGCTTTCCTAGAAAAACCTTCATTAAGCTGTCGATTCGTTTCTAGTGTTCTCTCCAATTCTGACGTGAAAAGGATGTTTCCAGAAAGAGTCTGAGGAAGAAATCTTGGGCTATATGCTTAGAGGCTGCAAAAACCCCTCCCCTATGGACTGTTTTGGTCCCTGTCTGCACATGATGAAATGTCACAAACAGCTGACATTTCCTTGCCAAAGAGAAGAAAACAAAACTGAAAACCAGGAACCCCTATAATCTTACAGAACTGGGCTGAGAACATGTGCTGCACTTCAAAAAGGCACAGCACAGAACTCACTGAGCAGGGAGGACTATGGTGGTTTAAGCTACCTTTGTATCCTTCTGATCCTGGGCTGCTCTGGGTGCTGGAGAGACACCTGGCATCACTTAGAGAGGCCCCCAGAGCTCTCTAAGGCCATGTCTACGCTATGGTGACTGTAGCTGTATAGCTACAACACCACAGCTACTCCAGCACAACCCTGTAGCGTTGATGCAGCCTACACCCACGAAAGGGTCTTTTCTATGGCTGGAGGAATACCACCTTCCTAAGCGACACCACGCTCGCCGTGTGTATACCAGGGGTTATGACGCTTGTTCAGGGGGTTGTATTTTTCTCACCCCTGAGTGCCATAACTATGTTGAGCTAAGTTTTAAATGTAGACCAGGCCCATGTTATGGCAGTCTCCCTAGGCTGCCCTGCAAGCTACAGAACTGCTTGCTCCAGACCTGTCTCTGACCTACGCCCAATCTCAGGTCTTGTAAGGAGGAGTCCTCCGAGGACAGCTTTGCAGCTGTCTTCTACAGTGCCTGTGCCCAGGGAATCCTCCACCAACTGTACGTGGGGGTTTTAGGGCCCCTTTACACCAATCCAGTCCTTTCTCTTGGAGTGAAGGGGCCTGAGTGGGAATCTAACCCCAGGTTTCTCATAAACTAGAGTAGCACTTGTTCTGGTCACAATCCACAAATTCTGTTCCATTTTAATGAGGCATAATTTTAGCAACTAGAGGTCAGTCTCAATTGTCTGAGCAGGTAACTATTTGATGTATGTCCAAATAAAGAAGCTATGCTAAGGAGTCAGCTAGATGTTGTGCCAACACTGAGGCCTTTTATTAAAATGCTTTTTTATAAAGAAAAGGGAAAGTTATGCTTCGATCAAAAAGGACGGTAATCGTATTAATGTCTTCATCCAAGGATCTCGAAGCATTTTACAAAGAGTTAATTAATCCTTTCAACTTCCCTTTCTTGTAGATAAAATTAACTCCATGGGGAAACTTGTGTGCAGAGAGAGTAAGTCAGGAAAAGAACCCTAAACTTATAATTCTCCATCCTGTGCTATACCACTAGATTACTCCCTCTCTATTAGCAACTGTTTTACTTATTACCTGGCCTACCTTGAATCTTTTATATTTTTTTTTATTGGACCAACTTCTGTGGGTGGAAAGGACAAACTTTTGAGCTTCAGAGACCTCTTGACTTGAAGAAGAGCTCTGTGAATCTCAAAAGCTTGTCCTTTCCACCAACAAAAGTTGGTCCAATAAAAGATATTATCTCACTGACCTTGTCTCTCATATCCTTGGACCAACATGGCTACAACACTACAAACAACAATGGAAGATACTGAATTTTACTTATAAAAGATATAATGAACTATCCATTCAAGACTGATACACAGCAAGGTGCAATAAGCCAGTGAAAGTGTGATCTACGTCTGCTATAGTTTATAACCTGAACAGAATTGTTTCCTAAATCCAAATCCTTAATCACTGATTACCAGGCCTTTAAGTCACATGCATGGCCATTCTCAACCAGAGATTACACTCATATCTTACATTTATATGGAGCCTGTAATGATCTTGGGCCTCATCCAGAGTTGTGGTGGCGCACCTATTTCTCCACCTCCAGAGTTCTCAACTGTAGAGTTCCACAGGGGTCCAGTCTCTTCCTCATCTTCAACAACTCTGTGAAGCTACTATGAGAGGTTGTGAGGCAGTATGGACTAAAATGCCACCAATAGGCAGATAACACCCACTCTACATCACCTTCACATCAACCACAAACAACACTATGTCCCACCTATCCCACCTGTCCTCCAGTGAGGGAGCTCAGTTAACTGAGACTGTCTGCAACCTTGGTGCTCACCTCTCTAATTCTGGACACCAAAATAGCTATGGCTGAGCAAATCCTGGGTCTCCATTTATAGCTGGTCAGAAGACCACGTCCCCACTTGACAGATTCAGACTTGGCCATGGTGGTACATGAATTCATGAGATCCAATCCTGGTTATTGTAATTCTCTTTTCCTAGGTATAAAACCTCTGAACTGAAACAAACCTGCAGCCTGTTGAGAACACAAGAAGTCCGTCTACTCAGCAGCAAGGGTCACAAAGAGCCCACAACCTCAGCTCTCTGCACTACTTCTCACTGGGTCAAAACCAAGGTTTTGGTTCTCATCTTCAAAGCCCAAGTTGCCGAGGGACCCTCTATAAGCATGACCTCCCACAACATCTACCTTCCAGTCAAACAATGGCAGCATCAGCCTCCTGAGTGAAGTTTCCATGCAGAAGACAGCCTTCTTGGTGACTGGCCCATGGATATGTAACTCCCTTTAGGAAGGGATCAGGGTAGCCATGAACCTCAAAACCTTCTGAGCAAAATGCATAACCCAGGTCCGTAACCAGGCCCCCTCACAATATCACCACAGTTAAAATGAGACCTCAAACCAAAAGAGAAGACCCAGATATGTAAAATAAACTAAGTTTAGTCCCAGTGGTCAGGTCTGTGGTTTTACATCTCACCAGAATGGCAGCACAGCAACTGCTGAGCGCCTCTAGCACCATGCTGAGGCAATGGTTAAACCCTGACTTACCAGGAAGAATACTGACTACTGAATCACTAGCCCTGCGTCCTGCAACACCTTGCTTTTCTTTAGAGGTGGTCCTTCCAAATACCAATCGGATCTGCTCTTCTTAGCTTATATATTAGGGTTTTCTATGTCTACTGTCCCCATAACATCTGAGCCTCGTGCTACCATAAATGAATTTATCCTCCCAATACTGCGGTGAGCTCCAATAGTGAAATGTTATTGTCCTCCCTGTTTTGCATGTGAGAAATCAGGCGAGCCTTTTCAAAAATGGCATTTGATTCTGGGTGTTCAGCTGGCCATGTCTCAAGGTGGGTGGCCAGAAAATAAGGCACCCAAACTTAGATCTGCTCCAGAAATGCCGCTTATTTTTTATGGGAAATCTGAAAAAAAAATTCATGTTGTTTTGTCTAAATCTCCCACATAAAGCTGTCAGATAAAAAACAAAATAGCAAACATTTTTGGTGCACAAGAACATTTTTAGTCAAAAATAAAAGGTTTTCAGTAATAAAAAATTACCAAAAATGTTGGGATTTTTTGGAAAATATTTTAATAATCAAGGAAAAAAATGCAAGCAGCTCTGCCCAGAACCTAGGGGCACTCCTGACATTTTTGGTCTGAGTGAGTTTTCCTAGGTTACAGAAAGAGGCTGTAGCTGAACGTGGAAGAGATGTCCGATCTCCAGAGTCCCCCTCGTCTAGTGCCTGAGCCAGAAGATCAGCCTCACTTTTGAGAAAGGATGGGTGAATATCCTATCATGATACGATAGCACCTTTGCAGACCAGAGAGTTAATTGTTGTGCTAAATACTTGCATTGGAAATGAATGTCTTAAATGAGGAAGAGGAAGATGGGTGTGGAAACACAGCTGCATAGTCTAACAAAACTCCAAGCATTTGATTGTAGAGTAGGCTTTTTAATACATGGATGATAAGATGATTTCATGCCTCATGCAGACTAAAGTCTGGAATCTACATACAAATAACAATAACAATTCCTTTCTTGTGCACACACTGCCCACAAAACCCCACCTACAGAGACACATGTGAATGTATCTCCAGGAAGAAGCTTCTGAGAAATCCTGAGGTGTCAAACTGCCAGCCCACCTGCAGACAAGAGATTGCCAGTACTGTATTTGCTTTTTTTAAATAAGAGGGGAACAGTCCCCTGGGGTGGTTATTTCTCAATGTACTCTGCACTCACACATCTCTAACTAAGGAAGACTAGAGACAGGAGAGAACCCTGCAACATATCTGAAAGGAAGAGGCGTAGGCCAGAGAATTGAGTCATTCCAGAACCACCCAACCATTCATCTGCCCTGAGGGGACATATTTTTGGTAGCTTTACCGTCCTTTCACTTGGTGTGTTCCACACCCATTTTGTTAACTGACAGCTTAACTTGAAAGGTTTCCTCAACAGGAAACTATAAAAGTGATGAGCATTTTTGTGGTTTATGGATTGATACAAAAAATGACCAGGTTTTTTTAAAAAAAAGCTGCAGTAATTTCCACAATAACTTTTCCTTTTCTTAAATAAACTTGGGATGGATCCCAAAGAATGTGGTTGACTGGGTTGTGTAATTAACGGTTAGATCCTTTCAGCATAACAGCTTTGTGAACAGTGTATAAATATGGATTTAGGCAATTGAAGTGCTAAACCTCAGAGCCCAGTCCAACACATGCACGGCTGGTTCAAACCAGGCCTGGATCAGCCAAAATGTCTGTTAGAATTCGATGCAAAAGTCCTTGCACTGTAGCTTTGTAGTTGTCAAACACAGCTGTGGGGTTTTGTTGAAATCTCCCTGGAACAGAGGTTAGCTCACCCAATCAGAAGGTGTCGAGAGGTTTGCCTTTTCCCAAACTCCTTTTTTGAAGCACAGGAAAACTAGAAGCTCAATTCAAACAATTCGGAACTTCCACATGAGTAACATAGGCTACGTCTACACGACGGAGGCGGGGGGGTCGATTTCAGATACACAATTTCAGCTACGGGAATAGCGTAGCTGAATTCGACGTATCTGATCCGACTTACCCCGCTGTGAGGATGGCGGCAAATTGACTGCCACAGCTCCCCTATCGATGGTGCTTACTCCTACCTGGGCTGGTGGAGTACGCGCATCGATTCGGGGATCGATTATCGCGTCCCGACGAGACGCGATAAATTGATCCCCAAGAGATCGATTTTCTACCGCCGATCCGGGCGGGTAGTGAAGACAAGCCCATAGACAGGCAAACCTCTCAAAGTCTGAGACCTTATTATTAGCCTACCAATGGTATTGGTCCATTACTAGGTGGAAATGGTAGAATTATCAATAATAATGCAGAAAAGGCAGAAGAGTTCAATAAATATTTCTGTTCCCTATTTGGGAGAAAAGCAGGTGATGTAGTCATATCATATGATATAATCTTTTCATTCCACTAGTATCTCAGAGGATGTTAAACAGCAGCTACTAATGTTAGACATCCTTAAATCAGCAGGTCTGGATGACTTGCATCCAAGAATTTTAAAAGAGCGATCTGAGAAGCTCACTGGACCATTAATGATTGATTTTCAATAAGTCTTAGCACACCTGGATAGTTCCAGAACACTGGAAGAAAGCTAATGTTGTGCCAATGTTTTAAAAGGGCAAACGTGCTGATCCAGATAATTATAGGCTAGCCAGTGTGACCTCGATTCCAGGCTAGATAATGGACAGGTTGATACAGGACTTGATTAATAAAGGAAGGTATCATAATTACTGCCAATCAATATGGGTTTATGGAAAATAGATCCTGTCAAACTAATTTAATCTCTTTTTTTTCATGAGGCTACAATTTGGTTGATAAAGGTAATAGGTTAATGTTTTATACATTGACTTCTGTAAGGCATTTGGCTTGGTACCGCATGACCTTTTGAATAAAAAAACTAAAAAGATATAAAACTAACATGACAGACATTAAATTGATTAAAATCTGGCTAATTGATGGATCTTCAAATGTAATTCTAAATGGACAATCATTATCGAATGGGTGAGTTTCTAGTGGGGTCACTCACCAGCCCCTTTTGAGTCTATGCTATTTAACATTTTTATTAATAACCTGGAAGAAAACAAAATAATCACCAATAAAGTTTGCAGATGACACAAAGATTGGGGGAATGGTAAATAATGGAGAGGACAGATCACTGATATAGCATGATCTGTATCGCTTGGTAAGCTGTATGCAAACAAACATGTAAATGAATACAACTAGGAACAGCGAATGGAGGCCATATTTACATGATGGGGACTCTATCCTGGGAAGCAGTGACTCTGAAAAAGATTTGGGGCTCATGGTGGATCATCAGCTGAACATGAACTCCCAGTGCGATGCTGTGGTCAAAAGGGCTAATGCAATCCTTGGATGTATAAATGGGAATCTCTAGTAGGACTAGAGAGGTTATTTTACCTCTGTATTTGGCACTGGTGTGACCACTGTTGAAATACTGTCTCCAGTTCTGGTGTCTACAATTCAAGAAGAATCTTGATAAACTGGAGAGGGTTCAAAGAGCCACGCGAATGATTAAAGGATTAGACAAGCTGCCCTGTAGCGATAGACTCAAGAAGCTCAATTTATTTAGTTTAACAAAGAGCAGGTTAAGGGTTGATTTGATCATAGTCGATATGTACTTGCATGAGGAAAAAATATTTGCAAATGGGTTCTTCAATCTGGCAGAGGAAGGTACAACCCAATCCAATGGCTGGTAGTTGAAGTCAGATTGGAAATAAGGCATACATTTGTAATGGTGAGAGGTAATTAACTTTTGGAACAATTTATCTGGGGTTGTGGTGGAGTTTCCATTACTGACAATTTTTACATCAAGATTGGATGGTTTCCTAAATGATATGTCCTAGGAATTATTGTGGGGAAGTTCTCCAACCTGCGTTATACAGGAGGTCTGACTAAATGATCACAGTGGTCCTTTTCAGGTCTTGGTGTCCACAAGTCTATAAATTACTTATTGTTTGTATTATTGTAGCCCCTAGGAGCCTCGATCATGGGCCAAGACCCCACTGTATTAGGCACCATCTAAACATAGAACAAAAAGACTATCCCTGTCCCAAAGAGGGAGTTTGATTTGAGATAAATGTATTCCAAACCAGACCTCTGGGGTCAAAAATTAGCAGGAAAGCTCATAAGAATTTTCATGGGAAGTTTTCCTGTAGGTGTCAAGTTTTGGCCAATTACGAGATACTGAGAAAATATCTTTTCTTATCAGAGGAAAATATCACACATTTTTTCATGATTTTTTTATTAACTTTTCTTTGGACAAAATTCAAAATTTGGACGGACATTTTTATCAGTACTTTGAAATTTAGAATTTTTCTACCAGCTGTTGTTTGGCAACAAGATTCTCACATGGATGTTAATCAAAGAGACACTGATGGTATGGTCACAGCATCAAAATAATGTGAGTGAAGAACAAGGCTCGGAAAGTCTCTTCCTGACTCTTGCACTCCAGGTACAGGGGCAGATCCTCAGTGGATGTAAATCTGCATATCACCATTGTTCTCAATGAAATCAACTTACACCAGCTGAAAATGCAGCCTACTGCTTGTATGAGAGACTCTGTGTGTATATATTGTAAATAGCATGGGGCACAACCCCCAACCCACAATACTCTAGGAGAGCTGCAAAGTTGACCACATAGAATGCCCAACTTGAATAGGTGGTGTGGTTTTGGAGAGTTCTGGAGAGTCTTTTTCAGTGTGAAATGTTCTGTAAATGACGTGTGCGTCTAATGGTGACAATTCAAGAATGTTCCACATCTGTCTTCACTCCTTGTATTTTTAGTAGCCTAGTAATAACATGATTAGCAGAGGTGGAGGTCTGAGATAAAAGAGAAGATATAAAACAGATGAAAAAATTACCAGTGGGAGCCTTTCATTAATCATTTCAATTCACTAATACGTTTAATTCCAGGAAGTATCTTGATGGGTAAACTTGAAATCAAATGTTGAGCCACTTATTTTTGCTTGAATCTAGTGTTGAAAAGGGGAATTATCTATTCAAAAAACTTGAGCCTCTTAGTTTAACTTTGCATTTTGAGAAGTAATTCTTCTTTTTCTTACCTCCAACAAAGAAGGCATAAATTGTTTAGTCTTTCAAGATGACTCAAAAAAAGAAATAGAAGAGAGAAATCGGATCTTCTCCTTTTCTTCAGTGCAGGATCTTTTGAATACCTGACTTTCCATACTCAAACCCCATCCCAGAAAAAATGTGGCTGCACTCTGTTCCCTTTATCAAACATCTTTTTGTTTCTCTTCTTCAGGGAAACAAATTTGTCCAATGGACACTTTTTGTATTTACTGTATGCATTAAAAATGAACTCAAATTCCAAAATTCAGAACTAGGCACATAACATAAGAACATAAGAACGGCCGTACTAGGTCAGACCAAAGGATCATCTAGCCCAATATCCTGTCTACAGACAGTGGCCAATGCCAGGTGCCCTGGAGAGAGTGAACCTAACAGGTAATGATCAAATGATCTCTCTCCTGCCATCCAACTCCACGCTCTGACAAACAGAGGCTAGGGACACCATTCCTTACCCATCCTGGCTAATAGCCATTAATGGACTTAACCTCCATGAATTTATCCAGTTCTCTTTTAAATGCTGTTATAGTCCTAGCCTTCACAACCTCCTCAGGCAAGGAGTTCCACAAGTTGACTGTGCATTGTGTGAAGAAGAACTTCCTTTTATTTGTTTTAAACCTGCTACCCATTAATTTCATTTGATGGCCCATAGTTCTTATATTATGGGAACAAGTAAATAACTTTTCCTTATCTACTTTCTCCACATCACTCATGATTTTATATACCTCTATCATATCCTCCCTTAGTCTCCTCTTTTCCAAGATGAAAAGTCTTAGCCTCTTTAATCTCTCCTCATATGGGACCTGTTCCAAACCCCTAATCATTTTAGTTGCCCTTCTCTGAACCTTTTCTAGTGCCAGTATATCTTTTTTGAGATGAGGAGACCACATCTGTACGCAGTATTCAAGATGTGGGCGTACCATCGATTTATATAAGGGCAATAATATATTCTCTGTTTTATTCTGTATCCCTTTTTTAATGATTTCTAACATCCTGTTTGCTTTTTTGACTGCCGCTGCACACTGCGTGGACATCTTCAGAGAACTATCCACGATGACTCCAAGATCTTTTTCCTGACTTGTTGTAGCTAAATTAGCCCCCATCATATTGTATGTATAGTTGGAGTTATTTTTTTCCAATGTACATTACTTTACATTTATCCACATTAAATTTCATTTGCCATTTTGTTGCCCAAGCATTTAGTTTTGTGAGATCTTTTTGAAGTTCTTCACAGTCTGCTTTAGTCCTAACTATCTTGAGCAGTTTAGTATCATCTGCAAACTTTGCCACCTCACTGTTTACCCCTTTCTCCAGATCATTTATGAATAAGTTGAATAGGATTGGTCCTAGGACAGACCCTTGGGGAACACCACTGGTTACCCCTCTCCATTCTGAAAATTTATCATTTATTCCTACCCTTTGTTCCCTGTCTTTTAACCAGTTCTCAATCTATGAAAGGATCTTCCCTTTTATCCCATGACAACTTAATTTATGTAAGAGCCTTTGGTGAGGGATCTTATCAAAGGCTTTCTGGAAATCTAAGTATACTATGTCCACTGGATCCCCCTTGTCCACATGTTTGTTGACCCCTTCAAAGAACTCTGATAGATTAGTAAGATACGATTTCCCTTTACAGAAACCATGTTGACTTTTGCCCAACAATTTATGTTCTTCTAGGTGTCTGACAATTTTATTCTTTACTATTGTTTCAACTAATTTGCCCAGTACTGACGTTAGACTTACCGGTCTGTAATTGCCGGGATCACCTCTAGAGCCCTTTTGAAATATTGGCATTACATTAGCTATCTTCCAGTCATTGGGTACAGAATCCGATTTAAAGGACAGGTTACAAACCCTAGTTAATAGTTCCGCAACTTCACATTTGAGTTCTTTCAGAACTCTTGGGTGAATGCCATCTGGTCCCGGTGACTTGTTAATGTTAAGTTTATCAATTAATTCCAAAACCTCCTCTAGTGACACTTCAATCTGTGACAGTTCCTCAGATTTGTCACCTACAAAAGCCGGCTCAGGTTTGGGAATCTCCCTAACATCCTCAGCCATGAAGACTGAAGCAAAGAATTTGTTTTGTTTCTCCGCAATGACTTTATCGTTTTTAAGCGCTCCTTTTGTATCTCAATCATCCAGGGGCCCCACTGGTTGTTTAGCAGGCTTCCTGCTTCTGATGTACTTATAAAACATTTTGTTATTACCTTTTGAGTTTTTGGCTAGCCGTTCTTCAAACTCCTCTTTGGCTTTTCTTATTACATTTTTACAATTAATTTGGCAGTGTTTATGCTCCTTTTTATTTACCTCACTACGATTTGACTTCCACTTTTTAAAAGATGCCTTTTTATCTCTCTCTGCTTCTTTTACATGGTTGTTAAGCCACAGTGGCTCTTTTTTAGTTCTTTTACTGTGTTTCTTAATTTGGGGCATACATTTAAGTTGGGCCTCTATTATGGTGTCTTTAAAAAGTGTCCATGCAGCTTGCAGGGATTTCACTTTAGTCACTGAACCTTTTAATTTCCGTTTAACTAACCCCCTCATTTTTGCATAGTTCCCCTTTTTGAAACTAAATGCCACAGTGTTGGGCTGTTGAGATGTTCTTCCCACCACAGGGATGTTAAATGTTATTATATTATGGTCACTATTTCCAAGCAGTCCTGTTATAGTTACCTCTTGGACCAGCTCCTGCGCTCCACTCAGGACTAAATCTAGAGTTGCCTCTCCCCTTGTGGGTTCCCATACCAGCTGCTCCAAGAAGCAGTCATTTAAAGTATTGAGAAATTTTGTCTCTGCATTTCGTCCTGAGGTGACATGTTCCCAGTCAATATGGGGATAATTGAAATCCCCCACTATTATTGAGTTCTTAATTTTGATAGCCTCTCTAATTTCCCCTAGCATTTCATCATCACTATCACTGTCCTGGTCAGGTGGTCGATAATAGATCCCTAATGTTATATTCTTATTAGAGCATGAAATTACTATCCATAGAGATTCTATGGAACATGTGGATTCACTTAAGATTTTTACTTCATTTGATTCTACATTTTCTTTCACATATAGTGCCACTGCCCCTCCCCCCACACACGACCTGTTCTGTCCTTCCATAGTTTACAGGTGGTAGGATCCTATCTATCTATCTTGATTCTTATATCTTATGTTGGAGGATGTTTATTCATCTCCAAAAAAACTAACAGAATATTAGTTGCCATTAGAAAAGGAATTGAGAACAAAACAGAAAATACCATAATGTCACTACATAAATCCAGTGTACACCCACATCTTGAATACTTTGTGTAGTTCTGTTTGCCCCTAGCTCAAAAGGTACAGAGAATCAGAAGGGCAACACAAATTATTGGGGTATGGAACAACTTCTGTATGAGGAGAGATAAAGAAAACAGGGACTGGTCAGCTTAGAAAAGAGATGACAAAGGGGGGATATGATAGAGATCTATCAAATCATGAATGGTGTGGAGAAAGTGAATAGGGAAGTGTTATTTATCCCTTCACATAACACAAGACCTAGGGGTCACCTAATGAAATTAATAAGCTGCAGGTTTAAAACAAACAAAAGGAAGTACTTCATCACACATGAGTCAACCTGTGGAACTTGTTGGCATGGAATGTTGTGAAGACCAAAAGTATAACTGGATTCAAAAAAGAACTAAATGAGTTCATGGAGGATAGGTCTATCAATGGCTAATAGCCAAGCTGGCCAGGGATGCATCCCCATGCACTGGGTGTCCCTAACCCTCTGACTACCAGAAGGTAGGACTGGATGACAGGGGATGGATCACTTAGAATTGTCCTGTTCTGTTCTGTTCATTCTCTCTGAAGAAACTAGCCCTGGCCACTGTCAGAGTCAGGATACTGGGCTAGATAGACCATTGGACTGACCTAGTATGGCTATTCTTATGTTCATATTGTCTCAAGGCAAAGCACAACATTCTGTAGGTTTTCACATAGCATTTACCACTAATGACTTCAGAACAGATCTCAGAAAGCCATTTCACACGACCAACCCCTGTTCCAATTCACTCTCTTCTGGTTTGTCAGCATCAGAGACAGGTTTTTGTGCTAGCTTGGGTTGTCTTCTGAGGAAAGGCTGCTGAATTATTGGCCTGGTTTGTGAATATACAGCCTCAGGGAGTCAGAGAACCTCATGTTGTTCAAGCATTTTGGTTGAATTCTGGTCCTAAAAGGAGAGCATTTGTGTCATTACCTTTTCATTGCCTATTATTTTCAAGCCTCATATAGCACTTGTGTAAATGCCCTTCCATGGCAGAGTATCCAGAACTCCAGCTAGGCATCAAGGGGAATTCATCATGCACATTCTCCTCTTATTCACAATAAGGGAATGCCGTTAGTATTGGAGGCTGGGAATTTCAAACCAATTCCCAGAGGATTCAAAACTCAATTGGAGTCTCTCCACTGATTTCAATGGAATAGAGATCAGGTTCTAGGGGCTGTGGGTTCCCCAATTTCCACTAATTTCTATCCCTTCAGCAACTTTTAAAATCTCACCCATAAGATCTTGTATTTATAGACTGAAAACTCCTCAGGACAGTTACCATCCATCTCTCTCCTGTTCATGGTCAAGCACACTGTTGACACGTAACAAACAGAACAACAATAATCTGATGCAGTCTTTTACTGGAACATATTCCAGTTCTGTACCCTGGCGAGAGTCCTTTTATGGCCCTAATGTATTATGGACTCAATGATCATCTTAAGTTTAGTTGTTGCCTGTGATAACAAAGGATCAGACCTTCTCCCAGAGCACAGCCCAAGTCACCATGTACGAGTGAACTATGAATCTAGTTGTTCATTTCTTGTTCCATGGGGAAAAAAACAGTCAATCATCACTAACATAAATGTGAAATCTGTAAAGTTTAGGGAGATCTTGTTCTAGATGTTTACAGACAGCATAAAACTGGCAGAGGAATTTCAACCCGTCGGGAAATCTTGTATACGGGGATGTTTGACAACTGGGATTGAAGAGTTTACTTTAATGTCTGAATTGGTACCTGACTCAAAGATGCCATTGGGTTCCTTCTCTCTCCCATCACCATTTCTTATTCTTGGCAAATGCCTCCCAGACAAGCAATGATTCTAAAGCCAAAAAATTGTTCTTGGTGGGGTCTAACAGGTTATATCCAAGGGACCTCTTCAGGGCATGCACGATGAAAGAGGTTTTCCACTGAGTCATTAGCAACACAGACCTAGGCTGAGTTTTCTTTGGATGAGGCATGAATTTCTGTCCCCCTCCAAACCTGTAAGTTGAGGCCAAGAATTTATTTTTTTTCTTCTCTTAGGGCATCCCATGACCCGTGGGAGATGTATGAGTTCTGCAAAGAAACAGGTGTCAGAACAGTCATGCTATGTTGGTTAATTCCATTCGTCTAGGCACAATCCAGCTACTGGGAGTCTCGGACGACCCAGCACTTTGAACAGAACTCAGGCAAATTTCCACTTTGAGCTGCTTCCCAAACTAATGTCTCCAGCAAAATGACCTTTTTTACCATGGTTGACCACTCTCAGGGAGAAATTTATTGCAGCTCCAGTGTCTGATCTGGATGATCCCTTAAATATAAGGTTATTTTTTTCTGAAATGATGGCACTGGAAGGAACACAGAGAACCTTTCGTATTCCCCTTCTATGTCACAGCAGAAGATCTGAACTGCACAATGAATGATCAATAGATGTCTTTTATTAGGTGTTCTGCGCAGGCCAACTCTTGACCAGAGATAGATATCCTTCCCACTGCCAGTGTGAACAACCAACCCAGGCCCACTGGGAAGTTAACATAGGTGAAAAAAAGGAACTTTAAGTCCACCAATTCCAAAGATGTTCTTGCTAATTGCCCTGTGAATATAGAGAGAAGAGTAACATTATACACCTCAACAATGAAAAGTGATGCCAGAAGTTTAAAGGAGGAATTTACTGCATGAGAGCTTGACCATTGGAGTATTTTTCAAATATTGGTTTTAAGCTGTTGTGGAAGCCATAGCCCTCCCTTTTGTCATGGAGGATAGCAGGAACAAAGCCCTGGCTGGGATGATGTAGTTGGGGATTGGTCCTGCTTTGAGCAGGGGACTGGACTAGATGATCTCCTGAGGTCTTTTCCAACCCTAATATTTTACGATTTTATGATTCTAACACACCACCTTCTTCCTTTATTTTTTTCTAGTCTTCACCCTGTCCTAGAGTCACATTTCCACCCTTCCCATTAGCAGCCTCTCTCTGTTTATTTCTCTCCTTGGTGTCATAAATAAGATCAAAAGGCCTAGACATCCATTTCACCTCCCTATGGTGCCATTGGTTCAACCTCCCTGGAGTTGATTACTTCGTCTGAAAAACACTTCTTTGCCTGCTTCAGAAATGACCACCCCAGAGTTAGATTCCAATCCAAACCACCTACCCCCCTTCATGGATTCCTAGAGAGTTGGGCCAGAAAACACCACTTGCTTCAGCCAACCTTCTGGATTTAGCTTTACATCTAGTTCTCTCATACACCGTATCTACAGGAACGATGCTGCGACCGCCTCCCTTGGCTTTCCATTCCATTGGCTTCCTACTATACCAGGGAAAGAGAACCAAACAGAAGCCATTCCTTGGTGGATTATTTTTTGTACACATTGTAGCTGAAATTTGGAGAAACAACAGAGGCATGTTGCCAAAATGTCTACATTAGACAGGACCAGGGTGCTGAGATCCAGCTGTGAAAATGTACAATGGATTTCATCACAAAGACCTTCCCAAAGAGAATCTGGATTGTGCTATTTGCAGCTCCACAGAGAGAGTTGGCACGAAGAGGATTTTTCCAGTATTTTCCCAGCAGGGTCCAGTGGCTTGTAGAGAGGTTTCAAAAAGCCCCATGATTGATGCATGAGTATGTGTAAGAGGGAAAAAATCTCACTGCTTCTTCACCTCTAATTCCCACAGATTTGCAGGCTTCATAACAAAGCATGCTGGAAGTAACCACATTTCCTCTCTTGGACATCTCAGGGCTCCATTCTAGTATCTGAGCACCTTCCAGAAGCTCATTAAAAGATGTGACAAACATCTATTGTGTCTGCACTAGGGCCCTTAGATCTGGTGTAATTTTTTTTGCTCTATCTGTCTTATAAATTATGCGTACTCTGCTATGTGTGTTTATATTAGAAAAGGCAGGTCAGAGACGTGTGCCTTGCACTGAGAGAGGCAGGTGGAAAGGTTTGTGGTGCTTCTTAGGTCAGATGTTCATGCCACAGCCTTGAACCAGTCTGAGAAAATGGTCTCCATGGTGGCTGGGAGTTGGAGGTATTGACCAGGGTCTTTATCCAGGATCATTATGTGCTCATTTAGAGCTGCTGGGCCCAGACTGCTGAGTGCCTCGAAGATGTTGCATGAATGAATATATTTTCCGTGTGTCTGTACAGTGCCTCGTACAATGGGGCACCAGCTTGATTGATAGCTGTAAGTACTATCAAATTCCAAATAAATAAATAACAAAAGTGCCAAGTTTTCACATAAAGAGAGCGAGGCAAAAAACGTTTTCACCATTAAGCTCAAAATAATAATTTTGCCCACAACAGAGTTGTGGAAAAGATCTCTTTTTCCCCCTGCATCTGAGAAAATTCATTTCAAGGCCTTATAAGCGAGTGAAAATGGCAAAAGGTCACCCTGGGGCAAATTTAGGGTTTTGCTTGTAAAAAACAAACAAAGAAATAAACAAAACCTTTCATGTTTTGCAATGAAAATCTGTGTGTGTTGGAGCAAACTTTACCCTAAATCAAATTAGCTGAGTTCCTATGATTAGTTGTAAAGCAAAGCAAAAAAAAAAAAAAAAAAAAAAATCTCTGCCCAGCTGTAATCAGTTGCTGTAATCTGTCTCCATGTTAGCTACAAAATAAGACTTCAGAGGGGATGGGCTAGGTCAGGGGAATGGTAATAGGTCCTTGAGGTCAACAGGTCAAATCCATCCCAGCTTGGTAGTGACCAAAAGTTATCAAATGTCCTTTCAGATTCTCAGAGGAAAATGGCCAAGTGTTGCTTTTATTCCCACCATCTGGAAGCTGTTCATTGTCCTATATTAAATGAATAGATGGTCTCAGTTGAGCTATGTGTCAGAACAATGGTGTTGAGCACAATGCCCAGATAGCTAGAATAGTTTACATCACCATGGGCACTAATTTGCCTCCTTGTTGGCAGTCCCAGGAGAGAGGTCAAGGACTAAATTGGCCACAGTGATTGGCTTACCCTCTAACTCCTGATGTGGTCCCTTTGGGTCATCACCGAGACGCACAGGTAGCTTGCATTGCTTGTTGCTCGTGCTGTGCACAGTCCGTGGATATTTCAATAGATGAGTGGGATTGTCCACATTCAAGGGCCCTACGCTGGCATGAATAAAAGCTACATCCAGGTCCAATGAGCAAAGTTACACAAATAAACTAAGCGCAAACCGTGAGAAACAGAAAAAAAAATCAGACTGTACTGAAAAAGTATCAGTTGTACAAATCTGTTGAAAGATGTTCTGAGTTACACACGTGCCCTATACATGAGACGTAGCTCCAGGTGATCCATTACATGAATGGAAGGAGCACTGTGCACAGTAAAAGAAAGTATAAACTTCTTTTCCTCTGACATAAATCGTAGTGTGTATTTCCTCCTCCCCTCCCCCCAGGGCAAGGTGAAAGACTGATTTTGCCCAGTGTACAACTGCATATATCTTAGCTTCAGATTTTTAAGGAAACGGCACAATGTATGACTTATGTGATGTGTTACGTTGTCAGTTTTAGCAAATACAGTGATACCCTTCCTTTATCCCTTGGGCACTTCTCTCATATGCCATCCCTTCTTCCTGCCTGCTCCTTAGCAATATATGTAAGGTACGTGGATTTTCTTTCGATCTTTCTTCTCCAGTGATTTTAGGACTAGTGAAAGTGGCAGACGATTTAGGATTAGTGGGTGGAGCCAATCAAAGCAACTGAAAGCCCAGCCCATTCGGCGAGGGCATGGCCACAGAGCCCAGATAACAGCTGAGGCCAGGGGATAAAAATGAACAAACAGAAATGGGGGTGCATGTCCTAGGGACAAACTGAGGAACTAGACTGGGGTCCTGAACAGAGAACCCCAGACAATGTCCAGCTCTGGACCATAAAGTCCTCTTACCCTCCATAGAATACGTAACATCTGAGCGGTAATGGTGCAAGCCTCCTAGCCACACCACACAGTTGGCATCTTGCTTGGCAATCTGAGCGGAGAGACCAAGGATTTAGTGGGCCTGGAATATGCAATAATCTCTCATCCACAGAGGTGGTACTTTCCAGGCAGGGTGAGTCACTACTGGTGTAATGTATCAGGGGGTAGCCATGTTAGTCTGTATCTACAAAAACAACAAGGAGTCTGGTGGCACCTTAAAGACTAACAGATTTATTTGGGCATAAGCTTTCGTGAGTAAAAACCTCACTTCTTCGGATACTGGTGTAATGGTATGGAGGAGCTTCCGCCGTTGGCATTCCCGACCTGAGCTCAGACTGGCCTCTTACACAAACACTAACGCCAAGTTCTGGTTTAATTCAAAGAATAAAACAATTCCTGAATTGGATTTTCAACCAAGTTTTGATTGGAAAGTAAAATAACAATGACTTGCCATCCTGATCATTTCTGTCTTCTTTCTGGCATGCACACACGATGGCTTTATAGCTCCTCCCCCAAATCTCCAAGCACTTCACCTATTGAGGCCTCCCAGCACCCCTGTGAGGGAGGCAAGTCTTATTGCAGCTATTGTATAGGTTGGGAAACAGAGGTGCAAGGCAATGAAGTTACCCACAAGGAATCCTTGCCCCAAGGTCAAAGTCATCCCTAGTGGAGTTATAACAATGACTAATTGGACCCCAGTCCTGTTCCTAAACCACCTGACCCTTTAACATTTCTATTGTTGTAGTTCTAGAAGCCACCCCATTGTTCTAGGTGCTGTACAATCGTATTGCAAATGTCAGTTCCCGCACAAAGATCATACATGCTTCACTTCTTTATAGACCGTAGAATCCTATTAAATTTAAATATTTATTTTGCTGTACAAAACCTCCACTTTAAGCCTAGCCCATAGAGAAGCTATAGCTTGCACGGAGCAATGAACTGAAACCATCTGAGACTTCGGTATGAACTGTCTTTCTCTGCATGCAAGTTCATTGTAAGCAAACTCACTGTGCCTCTGAGATTTCATAAACAGAGTTATTCGGATACCTTATTAATACATTATTAATCGTGACTCCTACAATCTACTCTCTCACTGAGATCAATTATTCAATTACCTGTGAAAGCTTCCAGGCATAATCAACAGTGCACAAATTTATACGCGGTGTTGGCTGCCAGGCGGTGTGCTTAGCTGGGAGTTTGGTACCATAACTTTGTTTTGAAATCCCTTTCCTGCCATTTCCTTTTCCACTGAATCTCCTACTCCGCTGAATCAGCTCTGCGGAAGCTACGCACCTGTCAATCACTGAAAGCAAAGCCTCCCTCAGAAAATCTGGCACAGTTGAGCAGTAGGGGCTTGTTATATTGAATTGATGCCTGTATCTTAGCTACCTATATTTTAGCTGCCATTTCTTACTCCCAATTTCAGTTTCCTCCTCCGAAGGTATTGCTTTCTGCTCCTGTACAGTACTTTAGTATTGAATGTGGAGTAGTTTTCAGGATTTCTTAGAACTGTTTTAAAGGAACATAGTCAAGATATAAATCAAAAATTCAAAACAACATCTTAGCTAGGTCATTTATATCGTCTTAGATTATTACAATTGAAAGAGCCATTCAAATCAGGCACGCTGTAATACATTTATTATTATTTAATTGGATTGCTTTTGTTCCAATGTTATAAAAACATATTAAGAGAAAGTCTCTGCCCTGAAGAGCTTACAGTCAGAAGTGACAAAGGGTGGGAGGGAAAACAGAGGGGAAGTAAGTAAGCCAAGATCACACAGAGCTGAGATCTAAGTCCTAATATAGTGGCCTCTCCCTTGGACCACACGGCTACATGATGAGCAAATATCCCGTTTGCTTAAAAAAAAGATAAAGCCGCAATCGGCGGCACTTCAGCGGCAGCTCTACCACGCTGCTTCATTCTTCGGCAGCAATTCGGTGGCCGGTCCTTCCCTCCAAGAGGGAGTGAAGGACCCGCCGCCGAATTGCCACCGAAGACAGGGACATGCCACCCCTTTCCATTTGCCAACCCAAGAACCTGCTTCCTGCGCTGGTGCCTGGAGCCGGCCCTGTGGACAGCTTTACTTTCTGATTCTGGTCAGTTTCACTTTCTGGCTGTGTGTGCTGATGTCCCATGAGTTTTTCAACCTCTAGATGTCACTCTGTATTTTCCAGAGTTCCTGTGGTCCTTGGTAAATAAGGGAGACAAATCTGGGACTCAAGCTGTGTGGAAGCCTGTTTGTTTCTTTGTGACTGTTTTCTCTAATAAATACTTTCTTCTTATGAAGGACTAAGATTCCATACATCATGCCATGCACAATGTTATTCTGTGTGGGTTTCAAACACTGCAAGGACATTTTTACATGCCCAATCCTCAAGAAAACTGAATATCTTTGGAAGAACATAGCATGGCAACCTTTCTATTCATGTATCAGAGGAGTAGCCGTGTTAGTCTAGATCTGTATAAAGCAACAGAGGGTCCTGTGGCACCTTTAAGACTAACAGATGTATTGGAGCATAAGCTTTCGTGGGTGAATGCCCGCTTCGACCAAGTGGGCATTCACCCAGGAAAGCTTATGCTCCAATACATCTGTTAGTCTTAAAGGTGCAACAGGACTCTCTGTTGCTTTCTATTCATGTGAGGTTTTTAAAACCTACATTTTGTGCCTAAGCTAAGGTGAAATTCACCTGGCTCTAAGGCTTAAGTGGGATTTAAGTGTGTCATAAGGCCTGTACTAACCCTCCATACAGTGGTGAATTTTACCCTAATTAGCAATCTGGTTAAAGTCTTACTAGGAAGAAATTTCAACTTAGAGAACCACAAATTTCAGTGAAACTGAACCTCATTTTTTCCTTGCAGCCTAGAGCACAGACCTCTTCTAGGCTGATGCCAGGATGAGATGAAATGTGTATCACCACATGACAGACCATCTGAACCCCAGAAGGCTTGTAAAGTGCTTTGGGATCCCTTAATATGATAAAACAACGAGGAGTCCTTGTGGCACCTTAGAGACTAACAAATTGATTTGGGCATAAGCTTTCGTGGGCTAAAACCCACTTCATCAGATGCATGGAGTGAAAAATACAGTAAGCAATATATATATTACAGCACATAAAAAGATGGGAGTTGTTTAAGGCAACTCCCATCTTTTCATGTGCTGTAATATATATACTATAATTAATATATATAATATATCATGCATCTTATGAAGTGGGTTTTAGCCCACAAAAGCTTATGCCCAAATAAATTTGTTAGTCTCTAAGATGCCACAAGGATGCCTCGTTGTTTTTGCTGATACAGACTAACAAGCCTACCACTCTGAAACTTAATATGATAGATATCACATGAATTTAAGATGTTTGCAATTATTCCTGTTATGTATTATTATTCATTACTAGTCCTGTTCTAATTACCATTAATCTTGGAGAAGCTGGGGGTTAGTGGAGTTACTTCACTGTGTGCTTTCACAGGATGAACTTTGTGTTGTAGAAGACTAGGGCAGGGTGACCTAAAGAGCCCATCTCCCACCAGATACACACAACTGCCTTTGCGGTGTAGCTCAAAGGCTGGTCCAGCAAGAGGTTTACCTGATTAAGGACGTCAGAATTTGATCATAGGTGCTGGAAATAAGGGTGCAGGGAGGGGGAGGGGTGCTGCAGCACCCCTTGATTTCAAGTGATTTCCATTTTATACAGGATTTACAGTTTGGTCCAATGGCTCACAGTACCCCACTATAAAAATTGTTCAAGCACCTCTGAATTTGATTCCCAGTTAGAAACCTTGAAACAGGTTTATTCTGTGTCTCTGTGGGCAACCCCTCCAACCTGCTGATTGTGCTATTTAATTTCAATTCTATTGGTAACCGCAGAGATGCAGCTCACAATTATATCCCTAAGGAGCTCCCATTCATCTCACAATCCAGTTCAAAACTTCTTGGCTTGTTTTAAAAACTTTCCTGGACTTGCTGTAGCCAACCTGACAGACCTTGCCTCTTTCTCTCTTCTGCCCTTTCTGATGCAACTTCTCACCTAATCGTGGCCTATACTACATCCCTTCTTGCAACCTTATGGTACAAGAGCCTTCTCCTACAAGTAATGCTATCTGCAAGAGCCTTTCCTATATCAGTGTCTTATCATTCTCCATTGCTCTTCATATGCCATCTGAAAACATATCTTTCGTTCCTTGCCTGTGCCTTTTAATGTATCTTCCCCTATTGGTATTGTATGGTAGTCACAGTACTATGTGTTTGCCACACAGTTTTCTCTAATTTCTACCACTTAGGCCTCATCTACTAGGAAAATTACCCATTGCTGACAACTGGTGTCAACAACAGTTCCAGCTGAGCTGGTACTGAATGCAACTTAGCTACAAACATAGCCGAAGTTAAGCATGATCAACGCTGTTTCAGGAACCGCTGCTTGCTCCAAACTGGCTTTAACCATCGTTTTCTGGCATCTGTTGTCAGCAATGGTTAATTTTCTCAGGCCATGCAGTCCACCATCTTGTTATTTTTAATGCTGTGAATCATTTTGGGCTGTGTTCTGTCCAAATAAGGGCCCAGTGCTGCAAACACAAGCCAGCATAGTGCTTTACCATCATTAGTATTGCCACTCACGTCAATGGTAGTAAACACCTTCCCAGCCAGTAAGTGATGAAAAGTGTTGAAAACTTGGAAACCATTCAGAAAAGAGCTACAAGAGTGATTCAAGGTCTGGAAAACCTGCCATAAAGCAAGAGACTTAATAAGCTCAATCTATTCTATTGAAGATAAGGTTATGGGGTGACCTGATCACCGTCTACAAGTATCTACCTGGGGAAGAGATTTTTGGATAGCTTGTTAAATGAATAGAAAAAGTCACAATGACAGCCAATGGTTGTAATCTGAAATGAATCCAACTGATATTTGAAATAAAGTGCAAAATTTTAACGTGGAGGGTAATTAACCATGGAACAACTGGCCTAGAGACATAGTGAGTTCTCCATGATGTGCAGTCTTTAAGCCAAGATTGGATATCTTACTTAAAGAAGTGCTGTAACTCAAACAGAAGTTATGATCTTGATGCACCAATTATTAGCTGAGGGTCTATGGCCTGTTATGCAGGAGGTCAGGGTAGAGGAGCACAGGGGTCCCTTCTAACCTCAGTATCTATATGAATCTATCAAGTGTTTGCAGCACCAGGCCTGTAAGTTGTATCACACTATGCAAGTTACTCCGTGCTTATTTTTCCTAAAGGCCTGGGAAAATGCAGTCCTGACATTTCCTTCCCTGTAATATATTTACTTGTAAGAGGCCAGCACCATGATTACATGGGAGGGGGAAAAAAAAACAATTATAACGATAAAAGAAAGGCACCTGTGATGTATAAAATATCAGCCGTAGACCTTCTCCATTTGAGTTTAATTTAATAAAAGCAGTGAATCTATTTATTTTTACCAGTACAATTTAAAAAAAAATAGACTTAAAATATTTTTCTTTAGATTTGTGGCTCCAGCAGCTGCAACTGAAACCAGCAATCAGAGAAGCCCCTTGTTTTTATTGGAGCTGAAGTGCCTCGTTGAAAATGGATTGGATTACGGGGATCAATCAGCGGCAGGTTGAGGAGGCTGAGGGAACTGCCAAGAGCAGCGAAAATCCTAGAGCTAGCAGCGAGCCCTAATGTACTGGAAAATCCATTGTTTTACAAAGAGTTTTGGAGATAGGAAGTGGATTGAATTGCAGAAGGGTGCAAAAAATAATAATTCCACCCCAAAACTTCCTTTGTTCTATTGCATGTGACTGGAAGGAAAACAAACTCCATGGCTATGTTGACTGCATGTATTTTCAGCCAGGGACAGGAGATAAAAACACCCATCATCCTGGGGCATAACTTGGAAAATGAGAGGTGCTTTGGGTTTCCATAGCGATCTGTTCAAGGTTTGAAAATGATGCAAAGACCTGATCCTGTCAGGCATCAGGCTTTTCTGAAGAGGAGCTGAGAGCCATCAAGTCCAGCTGAAATTAATGGGAGTTTACAGTGCTGAGGGCTATTCGGTAGGTATGGAGCACTCTCAAAGAATCGGGCCCTAATTCATTTCAGAATGGGTTGAGACACTCAGTTCCAAACTAGACAACAGAACTGGTCAAATTATGAGTTGAGAATAATAGTAGGTCAGAATATCCGTATGTAAACAGAGATAGAAAGACAGAAAAAGGTGCTAAGTTAATTTATCTATTTTAAAACCTATCCTGATTTCCATGATTATAATAGTTATTTGTAACTATTCATCAGATAGTATGAATGAACAATTTTTAGCCGACTCATTGCTTGCAACTGTTCTTCATTTGTCAATGGAATGGAAAGTCCATTTCACGGTGGATTTCAAAATGTATTTTCATTCCAATTTGAAACACAAAACAAGTATTTCAAAATTCTTTGCAAAAGAATTGTCTGGGGGGAAAATCGTGTCAGATCAGTCAGAATGTTTTGACAACATTGAAATGCCTTGTTTAGATTTAGACTTTTTAAATTTGATATTACAAAGATAATATAATACTCCAAAAAAAAAAGTTCAAAACAAAGAGGTGTTTTGAATGGAAAAATTGTTCTGCAAATGTTAAAATGACACATTTCGATATTGTAGGAACTCCTGCCCCTTTCTTTTCCAAAATGACTTTTGGACAAAATCACCTTAAATTTGTGAGGCGTTTAAATTTCAGTGGAATTCTATTTTCTGTCCAAAACCCATTTCCTCACATTTTTCCCGCCAGCTCTATTAGATTCCCATTAGAAGGAAGTGGAGAGTGTTCTGCAGATGAAAGACCCAGGAGGGAATGCCTCATCATTCAATAGTGATTCAATCCCCTTGCACCATTTAAATCCCATAGAAGCCCCCAGAACACAGCTACGTACTCCTTATGTAATAATTTCCACCACAGGTCACCAGAAAGGTTTGAAACCAGGATCTCCAACACCGAAATACAGACCTCTACCACTTGTTATAAAGGAGTTGCTCCACAAACTGGCAGCAACAGTAAACTGTTGTCCTCTGTGTGGACTATCTGCTATAGGAGGGGATGAAACACACTTTACAAGAATATTACACACAGTCCTTGTGTAGTCCTCTGCACAAGGGTGAATTTCACCCAGTATCCATTGACCCCCACTGTCACTTGATGAGGGAAGGCCCCTAGTTTGGTTATAAAACAAGGCATCTGGGCCCTGGAGGGGAAGCCTGGGTGAGTCAGGCCTGAGAATCCATCAGGAAAGAAGCAGAGATGAAGCGCACAAGCATGGATTTGCACAAGCACCTACACAAGCACGGACTTGAGACCCTCTGGAGACCAGCCAATACCCTACCCCCACTTCCACCTGTTTTTCTGAAGGTTCCAAACCTTTTTGGAAAGTCAGGTTTAGTGCCCAAGTATTTCAGCAGCTCCTATTTGCTTTGCCTCTCAAGCCTAAAGTTCTGAGCAGCAGCTGGTTTCCCATCCTCTTTCTAAGCGAAAATGCAAAATATGTATCCACGTTATTTTAATTTTGCTAACAAAGTCTACTTTATGTTGAAAGATTGAATTCATGCCGCATTGGCTTGACTGGAAACATGACTTGCTTATGTGTTGTAGGATGAATAGTGTTTTAAGTGACTCTTCAATGTCTCCCATGATAAGGTCTTAAACATTCAGAGGTACAACAAACCAGTGATTTAGATGAAGAAGTTTCTTGCTGGGGGAAATAGACCAATGGAATTTAATGGAAGGAGTCACTAATTTTTTACTCCAGAGGAAGTACTGATGAGGTGACTGGAAACTGGATAGCTAGCTAGCTTTGACTTTCAGTTATCAGACATGTTCCTTTTGCACCATCTCATTCATCATTGTTCTGACTGGGATCTCCCATTCTCCATTTCCCTCGTCTCTCCTGAGAATTAGGTTTGACGAGTGGACATCTAGATCGCACCTGAATGTATTCTACTGCAAAGCAGAGACCATGTCTGTTTACAATGGCTGATTGATAAAATACATAAATCCAGCCATCACCTAAGAACCGTCTTGCATCAAGCACACTGGACTGACAGTAACAGATAATCCTGATTGCAAGAGGGTGGATTCTTTATTATGTAACAGGGGGGTTACACTGAGTAGTTTACCCCCACCTGAGAGAATAAAAACCTGTTGCTCTTCCAGACATATACTCTGTGATTTTCACTGACTAACGGCACTAGAGTCTCGACACTATTTATTTGTCTAGCTCCTCTTTAAATAATACAGTGGCTGGTGTTCGACCCCCCCCCTCCCCCTTTTCCAGTTTGCCTTGCCAGCTCCCTGCAGAGTTTCTAATGCTTCCTTCCATTGTCTATGTTGGCTCTGAAGATTTGCAGGGATGACCTGCCAAGTCAAGTCACCTGGGGATGTTTGCACCTTCCAAATCATCCCAGCAACCCCTCTGCTCATGCCTGGACAGCCGTATGCTTTGTGGCTTCTCAGAAAAGCAAAGTAGCAACCCAGGGCACGGTTAGAAAGGCATTGGTCGTCTTATAGTGCCAGGCGAGGCCTAAGCAGAAGAAAGACAAGTGCTTATGTGGAGCTTCCCTATGAGCAGAGGGGAAGGTCCCTCAAACCATAAGGCCACCACTCGCTGTTTGGGTTTGAAAAGTCACCGTTTGGGTTCACAAACAGGTCAGCCCTTCCCACAGCAAACTCCTCTGGAGAGGGCTAAGCAGGAGGCAATATCTGTGAGATATTGAAGAGCCGGCTCTGCCTCAGCTCAGGGAGTCGCTGGCCTGGCACACAAACCCCTCAGCCCCCGAGGCATCCTCGGGAAAGCAGGGCACTCTGCCCTGACTCCGTGCTTTTGACTGCCTGACCTCTCACCCCTGCCCTGTTTCTGGAAGCACAGCTTCAGTGGAGTCAAGCTACCAGGGTCCCCTGTTCCCCCATGCCCCACCTCATAATGGATTCCTGGTGCCGATGGGGCTCTGCATTGTCCAGGATGTGCTGCCTTTCTTAGAGATATCCATGAGGGCAGATAGGGGGAAAGCTTGTGTCCTCTGGCCTCACTCCGACCCAACACTGGGTCATCCTCTTCTCACCCCAGCCAGCCTAGTTCTCCCCTACAAGGACCCAAGTGGGAGGAGACCATGTCAGCCCCAGGCAGGAGGCTCCTGGTCCCTTCAGAAGAATGCTTTCCCCACTGAGCTGTTTCAGACCCTGCCTGCCCAGCTCACAGACAGCGGGATTCACAGAGGCCAGGCTCTGCTCTACCATTGCTGCTGCCCCACCCCGACCCGCACAGTCTTTTCTGACTGGAGGGGAGGGGTGAAGTGCTCTGTCTGCCCACACAGCTCGGTCCCGACGGCTTCAGCTAGCTTGCTGCAGCCATGTTGTGAGGGTGAGGCGTGTGGGTGCGCAGCAGAGGTGAAAGTAGGCCGGTACGGTACTGCATACTGTCAAGAGCCGCTATGCCGCGCCAGACCGGACTGGCTTCTCCGGCAGTGATTTAAAGGGCCCAGGGCTCCAGCTGCTGTGGGGAGCCCAAGGCCCTTTAAATCACCACCAGAGCTCTGGCAGCAGGGTACCGGCGGCAGGGCTCCTGCGGTGATTTAAAGGGCCTGGAGCTCCATGGCGACCAGAGCCCCGGGCCCTTTAATTCGCCCTTGAGCCCCGGGGCTCCCAGCCACCTCTGCAGCTGGTAGCTCTGGGGTGATTTAAAGGCCCTGGGGCTCCCAGCCACAGCCGGAGCCCCAGGACCTTTAAATCTGACAAGGCCCCACCTCTTTCGGTTGAGGCCACGCCCCCTCAGGACTCCAGCGTACCGATAAGTCCTTTAAGTTACTTTCATCCCTGGTGGGGAGAGCATGCCGTGCTCACCTAGGGGAGGGGGATGCAAATGGGGGAGGGACAATGGACAGTGGGAGCCGGCTCGCTGATCAGTGGATTTGCCAAATCTGTGTCTCTGATGAAACAGGGTTTCAGGATTTCACCGCATCATTTTGTAGGAGGGATGATATTCTCTACTGGGCTTCCCTGGCAGTTTAACATCTGCTCCAACAGATCTAGTCATACTTTCATGAGCTCAGAGAAGGGGCTTGGCTGACTAATCCCCCTGGAAACCATGACGGTAAGTATCCGGAATCTTCATCAACAATTCCTTGACTTTTGATACTGTCTCCCACAGTATTCTTGCCACCAAGTTAAAGAAGTATGGGCTGGATGAATGGACTGTAAGGTGGATAGAAAGCTGGCTAGATCGTCGGGCTCAACGGGTAGTGATCAATGGCTCCATGTCTAGTTGGCAGCCGGTTTCAAGTGGAGTGCCCCAAGGGTCGGTCCTGGGGCCGGTTTTGTTTAATATCTTTATTAATGATCTGGAGGATGGTGTGGACTGCACTCTCAGCAAGTTTGCAGATGACACTAAACTAGGAGGCGTGGTAGATACACTAGAGGGTAGGGATCGGATACAGAGGGACCTAGACAAATTAGAGGATTGGGCAGAAAAAAACCTGATGAGGTTCAACAAGGACAAGTGCAGAGTCCTGCACTTAGGACGGAAGAATCCCATGCACTGCTACAGACTAGGGACCGAATGGCTAGGTAGCAGTTCTGCTGAAAAGGACCTAGGGGTCACAGTGGACGAGAAGCTGGATATGAGTCAACAGTGTGCTCTTGTTGCCAAGAAGGCTAACGGCATTTTGGGCTGTATAAGTAGGGGCATTGCCAGCAGATCGAGGAACGTGATCGTTCCCCTTTATTCGACATTGGTGAGGCCTCATCTGGAATACTGTGTCCAGTTTTGGTCCCCACACTACAAGAAGGATGTGGAAAAATTGGAAAGAGTCCAGCGGAGGGCAACAAAAATGATTAGGGGTCTGGAGCACATGACTTATGAGGAGAGGCTGAGAGAACTGGGATTGTTTAGTCTCCAGAAGAGAAGAATGAGGGGGGATTTGATAGCAGCCTTCAACTACCTGAAGGGGGGTTCCAAAGAGGATGGAGCTCGGCTGTTCTCAGTGGTGGCAGATGACAGAACAAGGAGCAATGGTCTCAAGTTGCAGTGGGGGAGGTCCAGGTTGGATATCAGGAAAAACTATTTCACTAGGAGGGTGGTGAAACACTGGAATGCGTTACCTAGGGAGGTGGTGGAGTCTCCTTCCTTGGAGGTTTTTAAGGCCCGGCTTGACAAAGCCCTGGCTGGGATGATTTAGCTGGGAATTGGTCCTGCTTTGAGCAGGGGGTTGGACTAGATGACCTCTTGAGGTCCCTTCCAACTCTGATATTCTATGATTCTATGATTCTATGATTCTATGACTTTAGCAAAGCTTTTGATACGGTCTCCCACAGTATTCTTGCCGCCAAGTTAAAGAAGTATGGGCTGGATGAATGGACTATAAGGTGAATAGAAAGCTGGCTAGATCGTCGGGCTCAACGGGTAGTGATCAATGGCTCCATGTCTAGCGGAGTGCCCCAAGGGTGTGTCCTGGGGCCGGTTTTGTTCAATAGCTTCATTAATGATCTGGAGGATGGTGTGGACTGCACTCTCAGCAAGTTTGCAGATGACACTAAACTGGGAGGAGTGGTAGATACCCTGGAGGGTAGGGATAGGATACAGAAGAACCTAGACAAATTAGAGGATTGGGCCAAAAGAAACCTGATGAGGTTCAACAAGGACAAGTGCAGAGTCCTGCACTTAGGACGGAAGAATCCCATGCACTGCTATAGACTAGGGACCGAATGGCTAGGTAGTAGTTCTGCAGAAAAGGACCTAGAGGTTACAGTGGATGAGAAGCTGGATATGAGTCAACAGTGTGCCCTTGTTGCCAAGAAGGCTAACGGCATTTTGGGCTGTATAAGTAGGAGCATTGCCAGCAGATCGAGGGATGTGATCATTCCCCTCTATTCGGCATTGGTGAGGCCTCATCTGGAGGACTGTGTTCAGTTTTGGGTCCCACACTACAAGAAGGATGTGGAAAAATTGGAAAGAGTCCAGCGGAGGGCAACAAAAATGATTAGGGGGCTGGAGCACATGACTTATGAGGAGAGGCTGAGGGAACTGGGATTGTTTAGTCTGCAGAAGAGAAGAATGAGGGCAGATTTGATAGCTGCTTTCAACTACCTGAAAGGGGGTTCCAAAGAGGATGGATCTAGACTGTTCTCAGTGGTACCAGATGACAGAACAAGGAGTAATGGTCTCAAGTTGCAGTGGGGGAGGTTTCGGTTGGATATTAGGAAAAACTTTTTCACTAGGAGGGTGGTGAAGCACTGGAATGGGTTACCTAGGGAGCTGGTGGAATCTCCTTCCTTAGAGGTTTTTAAGGTCAGGCTTGAAAAAGCCCTGGCTGGGATGATTTAATTGGGAATTGGTCCTGCTTTGAGCAGGGGGTTGGACTAGATGACCTCCTGAGGTCCCTTCCTACCCTGATATTCTATGATTCTGATGATCTCACAAACACCTGAGCTGGGCAAGACGGTAGCTCCCACATGGAGGAACAAAGGTCCTGTCCTATTGGCATTTAACATAGAAGAGGCTGATGCTCAAGCAGGGGATCCTATATCTCCTCTGCCACTTGGGGAAAGGCACTAGGGTAAGCCTTCCTCCCAATTCTAAAAATTGGTAATGATTAACCTAATGTTCAATTTCCTATGATCTAGAAAGTACAGTTTAAAATGTAGGTCTCCCCTTCCTTTCCCTCCACCCCAAATGTAGAAATTTGCGTCCACTTAGCACTGTATCTGTTAGCAGACCTGAAAAAGGAGAAGTGTTCCTGCAAAATACATATAATGAGAGGGTACAAAATCGGCCCAAAGCTGCTTCGAAAGCGGCTATGCTGCATGCAGTATTCACAGGCCCTACAGGTTATGTTAAATGGTGCTTTATACAACACAGAGCAAGCTAAGATCCCTGCCCTGCATAATCTAGCACAGTACATGGGAAAGCAGTCAAGATGCATAGACATCATTGATGAGGTTGTCAGCACAGAAAGGCTTGGAGAAAGGGTCTGAATAAGAGAATAGAGCAGGTGTTTGGGGGAAGATGGGGCAAGTATAGGGCAGCATGGAAGAAGCCATGAATGAGAAAGGAGACTAATGGAAGCATTTACATGTCCCAGTTTAAGGTGGTATCAAACTCGTCTAACATCCGGGCCTGGATACCGCAACAGATGTTGTCTGCTGTGACAGACCCAGACCAGTGGGGTACAGGAGTCTGGTAGAGGGCAAATATACTGGTCACTGGATGAGTAGTTTTCTGTTCCCTGAATGACCAGAGAAGGGGCTGCACTAGAGTAATCAGGAACCTGCTAGAACCAGTTAAGGCAGGCAGGCTAATTAGGACACCTGGAGCCAATAAAGAAGAAGCTGCTAGAATCAGTTAAGGCAGGTTAATCAGGGCACTTGGGTTTTAAAAGGAGCTCACTTCCATTTATGGTGCGAGTGTGAGGAGCTGGGAGCAAGAGGCGCAAGGAGCTGAGAGTGAGAGGGTGTGCTGCTGGAGGACTGAGGAACACAAGTGTTATCAGACACCAGGAGGAAGGTCTGATGTTCTTAAGAATAAGGAAGATGTTTGGAGGAGGCCATGGGGAAGTAGCTCAGGGAGTTGTAGCTGTCATGCAGCTGTTACAGGAGGCATTATAGACAGCTGCAGTCCACAGGGCCCTGGGCTGAAACCCGGAGTAGAGGGCGGGCCCGGGTTCCCCCCAAACCTCCCAATTGACCTGGACTGTGGGTTCTCCCAGAGGGGAAGGTCTCTGGGCTGTTCCCCAACCCACATGGTGAATCTCTGAGGCAAGAAAATCCGCCAATAAGTACAGGACCCACCAAGATAGAGTAGGAACTTTGTCACACTGCATAAATGAACTTTTGTGACTCCGTTGTTGGCAGGTCATTGATGTAAAGGTTGAACAGGGTTGGGAAAAGTACAGAGCCCTGGGGTAACCCATTGCTCTGTCGTCTCCAGGCACTTGTCTTCTCCCCCATATGGATTCTGAACTGCCTATCGTGGAGGAACAGTTCAGCGACACCTGTGACCCAAGGTAGCAGGACCCATGATACCTTCATGAGCAGGCCATTTTGCCATACTGTATTGTACGCTGCTGTTAGGTCGATGAAAACAGCACCTGTTTTCAAATTTCTCTGGAAGCCATTTTCAACAAATGTGGTCAGCGCGAGTACTTGGTCGTATGCGCTATGGCCTCGGCGAAAGCTGGGTTAGTCAGGGCTCAAATTTCTCTCCACATCGGGTAATATACACTGTAGGACCAAGTGCTCCAGTGCCTTGAAGCACACCAACAATAATGATATGGGACAATAACTTGATGCTTGACTTGGTTCCTTTCCAGGCTTTAGGAGGCCAATGACTTTTGCGGTGCACCATATCTTCGGTCGCCTCCCTTCACTGATGATCCTGGTGAAGAATTTCACAAGCCAAAGCCAAGCACGGGGGCCAAGGTTTTTCAGGAATTCTGGAGATATGTTGTCAAAGCCTGCAGCTGTTCCACACTTGATACTACCCAGTGATAAAGTTAGCTGACTACTGTAAGGCTTGGTGCCTTCAACCAAGCATCATAAAAACAGTCTCCAGTTTGTTCCATCTTCATCACGCCCCCGCAACCTGAGAACTGAATGTTTCTCTGAACGTTCAGAAGGTGAAGCATGAAGTAGAACCACTCTATCTAGGTATGACCTTAGACCGCACACTGAGTTACCATGCCCACCTGAAGAAGACAGCAGCTAAAGTTAAGACACGCAACTATCTTCTTAGCAAACTGACAGGTTCGTCATGCTCGTGCTCCACCTTTGTGGACGTCAGCTCTTGCCACCTTGTATTCGGTGGCGGAGTCCTGCGCACCAGTTTGGAATTGATTGTCACACACCAAACTGGTGGATATGCAGTTACCTGCCGCCAGGCGTATCATCTTCAGCACTCTGCGTCCGACTCCACTCCCATGGCTCCCAGTTCTGAGCATTACTGCTCCTCCTCCTATCAGACGAGATGTTGCCATTGGCAAGTTACCGGAGAAAGAACATCCCAACCCAAGCCTGCCGCTGCGCAATGATCATTTTTTAAACCGCGAGCTGCATGTTTGCCGTCACATCGCCCATTATGATCTCATCCACCACACCGGGATTTTAGGGCGGAAACACTCCGGCGAGAGGAATGGAGCTGTTATAATCCCCAACCAGTCCCCCGTTGCTGACCCCACAATTTGCCTGCCTGGTTTTACCTACCCTGTCGCCAATGGTCCCTGTGAACAGGTTCAAGACCAGGGAAGGTCTCTGTGCAGCCAACCAATGTCGCTGGGCCTTCATGACACCCCTTTGTGCAGCTGTGGCACAACACAGACGATGACGTACATTGTCGAGGAACGCCTGCTGACCAGGTTCAGCAGTGGCCTAGAAGAACTGCATCACACCACTGAAGATGCCATCGCTTGGCCAGATGGCTATGCACACGCTAAATAATAATAAAAATAATGGAACCATTAGGGTCTGGAGTCTAAGGATCAAATGGAGGGGGCTATGAAATGAGTGCAAAGACGGAGGCAATCTCTGCGTTTAGCAAAATGTGTTGATTCGCTGAAGCCCTCAGTAAAGCAGAACTTAGTCCATCTTTTCCACTCTTCATGGTGCCCTGACCCATTCCACAAGAGTTAATCTACAGGGAGAGAAGAAATGGGATTGGAGCTGGTGGAAAGTATATCACGCACCTTACCATGGATTTCCCCTCTTAAGGCTTGAATGCTCTGAAATAATTAGTCAGGAAGCACATTCGGGTTTTAGGGAAGGTCATTCAGGAGAACTGTACGATGCAAGATCCCGGTGTTGTGAGGCGCGGCATCGCCCGGGGAACTTGAAAGCTTCAGTTCCCTGTAAATGTTTTTAACTGGTTCTTTCTCACTTGGCAGCACAGGGACCTTTGAGGTTCCAGAGCTTTAGTTTTAAGATGCATGGCTTAACCATTCACCAATATAAAGGGTGAGCTTTGCTGGAAAGAAAAACACTGCAATCTATAATATAGCTTATTAATTGTTTCTGACAGCCTGGCAGAAAGCAGGTACACAGAGACCCAATCTAAATCACTTTATGAGCAGAGATCGTCAGTTGGGGGATTTTCTTTTTACTACACTGCAGTCCAATATAATATCAAGCTTCCTAAATTGACATAATCTCAAGATTATAGTTCTCTGTGGAGACATTTGGGTCGGTTTGTTAATTATCCTGGCTTTCCACACACCAGGCGAAGAAAAGGAAGTGAGCAGGCAAGCCAGTCACGTAATTGTTTGAGTGCTACGTGTTAACTGTGGGCGAGACCTTTCGAGAAACAGAGAGAGGTGTGAGAATGGCAAGGGATGGGGTGAGGGAGAGAAATAGAGAGACACGCGCACACAGCATGAAGTAGCAGTAGAAAACTAGGGCTAAGACTAGTACTGGGGGGTGAGAATTCAGTCAGGCTGTAGGCAGCCCATTGTTAGAAGCTGCCATAGTTCAGGACAAAACCAGTATTTGGCACTTGATTAGCGCCTGTCGTTTGGGTGCAGTGAGCACAGCAGACTTTATAAAAATTGGAAAAACTATTGATTTGGCAAGTAGTGGGCATTGCCTTCTTTTTTGCACATTTATTAGTCCTTATAAATGGTGGTACAAAGCCTCTCCACCTTTGCTACGTTTGCTGGTGGGCCTTGATTGGATCTGAAGCTGTCATTTATTTCATCCCTATATTTAACTTTAAATGAAGTCAGAATTGTTATTAATATTTAGTATTTCATAGATTCATAGATTCCAAGGCCAGACGGAACCATTGTGATCATCTAGTCTGATCCTTGTGTGACGTTATCTGATTAAAATATGACCATATAGATCATTGTTGCAACCACTGTTATATATTTGCAACAAATCTTGTGCAAAATGTGGCATGTAAGATGTCTACAAAAAGGTTATGATTTGCTGGTTATGATTATGCTATCTGTATGCATTTATCATTTTGGTATTTGAAGTTATGAATATTGGCTCTCTATACCTGGATTTCAAATGTTTGTTCCTGGGGTAATGCCCAAAAGGTAGTTACTCAGCACATCTTGGAAGGACTATTCAAATTGAGTGGCCCATTGAAAGAATACCTAACTGACAATGGACCATGGGAGATGCCCATCTACACTTAATGGAATTTCCTACTGTGACTAGGCGAAATGCATGGACATGTGACTTGATCATGTGACTCCAAACTCCATCTTGCTGCTGTAATTTTCCACAGTAAGAACAATGGGTTTCCCTCCACATGGCAGAAGCTATAAAAAGCCTTGGAAACATTCCCATTTGGCCTCTTTCCTGCTTAAACCTCTGGACTATGGACTTCTACTAATGGGAGCATTCTAACCCAGGGACTGAGATCCTTCCAATGATTTGGAAGCAACCAGAGACTTATCAAGCCAGCACTTTGTTCAGTCCCTTTGTTCAGTGCTACATGCCTGAACCAAGAACTTTGCAATTATTGTATGTATTTGATTCCTTTAACCAGTTTTAACTCTCACCTTTCTTTTTCTCTGTCTTTCTTTCTTTCTTTCTTTCTTTCTTTCTTTCTTTCTTTCTTTTCTTTTTATGAATACACCTTTAGATTTTAGATACTAAAGGATTGGCATCAGCGTGATTTTGGGGTAAGATCTGAGTTCTATATTGACCTGGGTGTGTGCCTGGTCCTTTGAGATCAGGAGAACCATCTATTTGATGTGACTGGTTGTAAAGAACTACTCACCTTTAAATCCAGTGGTTTTGGTGGTGAGATAAGAACTGGAAACTGGTTTTATGACATCTTGTTAGCCAGTGTGGTGAAACAGAAGTTTGTTTTTGTTGCTGGTTTGGTATGTCTTATGGAAGAATAACCACCAGTTTTGGGTTGGGTTTGCCCTGTTTCTCAGCAGTTTGTCCTGAGTTTGGCATTCTCAGTTGTGATCCATAGAATCTCCCCCAAAATAATTCCTAGGGCAGATCTTTTAGAAAAACATCCAATCTAAAAATTGTAAGTGATGGAGAATCCACCACAACCCTTGGTAAGTTGTTTCAATGGTTAATTTCTTTAATATTTCCAGTCTGAATTTCTCTAACTTCAGCTTCCACCCATTGGATCATATTGTATCTTTCTCTGCTAGATAGAAGAGCCCATTATTGAATATTTGTTCCCCATGTAGGTACTTATAGACTGTGATCAAGTCACCCTTTAACCTTCTGTTTGTTAAGCTAAATAGACTGAGCTCCTTGAGTCTATCACTCTAAGACAGGCTTTTTAATCCTTTAATCATTCTCATGGTTCTTCTCTGAACCCTCTCCAATTTCTCAAGATCCTTCTTGAATTGTGGACACCAAAACTGGAGACAGTATTTCAACAGTGGCCTCATAAGTGTGAAATACAGATGTAAAACATATATAAAATATAACCTCTCTATTCCTACTTAGAGTCCCCTCTTTATGCACACAACAATTGTGTTAGCCCTTTTGCCCACAGTGTTGCACTGGAAGATAAAACAAACATATTGTTTGATTGACCCAGTTTACCAAGTGATCCAGATCGCTCTGTATCAATGACCAGTCCTCTTCATTATTTACCACTCCCCCAATTTTTGTGTCATTTGCAAATTTTATTAGTGATGATTTTATGGTTTCTTCCAGGTGATTAATAAAAATATTAATAGAGTAGGGCCAAGTTCTGATTGCTGCAGGATCCCACTAGAAATGCTGCAGGACCCCACATTCATTTGATAAAGATTCTCCATTTACAATTACATTTTGAGCCCTTTCAGTTAACCAACTTTTAATCCATTGAATGTGTGCCATGTTAATTTGATATTGTTCCAGTTTTTTAATCAAAATGTCATGAGGTCTCAAGTCAAATGCCTTACAGAATTCTAAGTACATTACATCAATACTATTACTTTTATCAACCACATTTGTAATCTCATCAAAAAAATATCAAGCTAGTTTGAAAGGATCTATTTTCCAGAAATCTGTGTTGATTGGCATTAATTATATTATCCTCCTTTAATTCTTTATCAAGGCCCATATTAGCGACTCCATTATCTTGCCCAGGATCTTCCCAGACTGACAGGACTGTAATTATCCAGGACATTCCATTGACCCTTTTAAAATATTGGCCCATTAGCATTCTTCCAGTCTTTTGGAACTTCCCTGATATTCCAAGACTTGAAAATCAGCATTGACAACCCAGTGAGCTCCTCAGCCAGATTTGCTGATTTAAAAATATATAACTTTAGTAGCTGCTCTTTAACCTCCTCATGAGATACTAGACTAGAAAGGGTGTTTTTTCCCCTAAATGGAGAACAGAAATATATATTGAACACACCTTTTTTGCATTATTATTGGTGAATTCTAATATTTCTGTCTAGTAATGGACCAATACCGTTGTTAGGATTATTTTTGTTCCTAACACGCTTTAAAAACTCCTTATTGTTCTTAACTCTGCTAGCCATAGTTTTCTCCTTGTGTCCCTTTGCCTCCCTTATCAATTTTCTACAATTCCTAACTTCTCATTCATATTCATTACTATCAACTCCCTCTTTCTTTTTACTATTACTGAAGGGCCTAGGATCTCTAGTCATAGACCAGGACCCTGTTGTGCTAGCCACTGTACAAATGCTGAACAAAAGGACAGTCCCTAGCCCAAGGAGCTTACATGCTATCTTTTTATTGCAATTATGATACCGAGCTGCAACTGCGAGAAATACCCACCTGTAATATATTACTACTTTTAGGGCTTGATTCAAAATCCATTGACTTGGAATGTAGCCCAATTGTGCCATCGCTGGTGAGTTACAAAGAAGAAGGTCAAGGTGAGGTCATAATGAAGGAGGTCATAATAAAGTTCTAACTGCCAGTGAAAGGCTGGTCCCCAAAGATCATCTCCTGAAAATGACATCACCAAACTGTATTGTATCAAAAAGGAATGAATACATAGCAACTTTCCAATTGGTACTGTGTTTCTGTGGCTTGGAAACCTTTCTGAATCCCAAATTATGCTTTAAAAAAAACCCAAAACCTGAAGTGGCGGAATGGAAATCAAAGCAGTGCTATTTTGCGTGGTTTCTGGTGAAACATGCAGACAGTGATTAGCAGCTCATGAAATTTCTATACCAGAGGCAGAGGTTAGCAGGAGAGAAACAATCTTTGCCCTTCACCCCTCCCCCGAAAATGAAACACATATGAAGCAAGTTTAAGGATCCAGCCTCTATGGTATCGAAACATTCAGGCTTCATTTCTTGTTCTTATGCTGAATGTGGGTGTGAGAAACCGTAGGGGAGTTTTTAAGCCACATTGGCATAGTTTTAAATTTACTTTCACAGGAACCAAAATAGACCATGGAAAAGAACTAAACACACTTTCAGTTTCCAATTAGGAAAAGGCGCCAGGATGTTATTTTACCACAAGCGTTCTTGTTTAGTTAGTGGTGCATGTGATCCTCCTACAAATGTACTATCTCAGATTGTAATGGGAGCAGGAAAAGTAATGAAAGGCATCAGAGGAAATAACCATCCAAAATGGAGGGAGTGTGGCCCAATGGATAGGGGACTGGATAAGGAGTTAGGAAACCATTCTGTTCTAGCTCAGACACTGACTTTGCTCTGTGACCTTGGGCAAAGCATCTCTCTGTGTCTCAGTTTCTCCATTACTAATGAAGGGGATAATGATTATTACCTTTTGAGATCTATGGATGAAAAGCACTGTATACTAGCGAAATATTTGTATTCAACAGCGCTTGGGCTAACAATGCTATAAGTCGTTTTTAGAGCAAAAGATTTATACAATGTGCTCAGGCTTGCTCTGTTTTAAAGAAAACTAGTCCCAGGTCAGTTTGTGAGGTCACTTCAGCAGTCACCACTTTGATGCAGATAGCCCTCTACAACACATTGTGCAGAGCACTAAAAGAAAGTTGGCTATTTCTTCACGTTTCACACCTTCTTAATTACCCACCTGCGTTCCTTTTATTATAAAGGCTTGAATAGGATCACTCATAAACTAAAGGCCAAAAGGAAATTGCCTGTTTGTTAAAATTGCCTTATCAATGTACAATGGAATCATTTAATATCTGAACCCCTGGCCATGGCACTCTGAAGCCTACATGGCCCACAGTGAGCCTGAAACACATGCCCACTAGCCTTGGGGAGCTACAATTTTAACCAACATCTCAAATCCTTCCATCATAGAGTATCACATTAACTCTTCCTGCACTAAAGCTTGGATTTCACCCCAATCTCATGCCCCAAGCATGATCCGAAAAGTAATATCACATCCTCCTAGGTATTAGTACACCCAAGTGGACGCTTACCGGTTTTCAGTCAAACGGCTGTCCGGTGAAGTGTTAAAACAATAGATCCTCTTGAAGTTGAAAGGGGCCTGGAAGAGTATCCGGTGCATTCTGGTGAAGTTGAGTAGGATGTTTTCATTACTTCTAGATCATTTCTAGAGGGTGAGGAGTGAGTGTGTGAGAAAGAGGTTCAGAGGTGATGTTGATGATGATGTAAGTTGGTGTCCATTGGGAGTGAATACTGATGATAAATGGCTCCATACTTTATAATGTCCTGTGTTATGCAGATGAGACTAGACGATCATAAAGGTTCCTTCTGGCCTTAACATCTTTGTGTATCTAACCACCATCCCCAGCTTGTTTTGTGGTCTAAATATGTTTTAATTAAAAAGAAAAACAAACAAAAAAATGTAGATTTTAAGGCCAGAAATGGTCCCTTATGATCATAGGTAAATAAATGAATGTGTGAATCTTTATTTCACACCTTCTTGCACCTCTCTGTGGATGACTTTTCCTGCTACAGCCTCTCTTTTGGGGTTTAAGTTGCACCAACTTACTCTCATTCTGACGTTCACTTACATATCATTTGCACATTCATTTCCAGTATCTCTGAATGCAGCCCAGTACCCAGCCTAGCCTTCAGTATCTCCAGTGATGACAATGCTGTACCATCCCCAGCTTGTTTCATGGTCTAAATCTGTTTTAGTTAAAAAGCAAAACCTAAAACAAAAATTCCTGTTATTTCAACCAGTTTTTTTCCCATGTATCAGCTCCTGTTCCAAAGGATGACCGATCAGGCTAGTTTAGCTTGCATACAGCGCAGAGGATAAGACTGGTCATGATATAATTCGGCCTGAGTGTTTGACTAGAAGGTCTCCTGTTATGAGATCCATAGGGTGACCATACGCCGAAGCCATGACCTATCCCATCCAGGCCTTCTTTTCTCCTTGTGTCTTTGTGCCATACCCAATTTGCTGTTCAGTTTCCCGCCGGTCTTGGATTTTGGTATTCAGCTGTGTAATTCCTACCATTCAATTGCACAGTTCCCAGAGTCTGTAATAACAACAACAATTAAGGATGAAGAGGCCGCAACTAGAGCTATATACTTTTTTCAAAAATGTATGCCGCTGCCAAAGAAAGTGCAGCAGAAACAGCTGCATGATCTCACCCATCCGTGTCTATGACAGGGGAGCAACAATTACCCTTAGGGTACAGTAGCTGTTCACGAGTCTGGCTCTGGCTCATAAGACAGGGTCACGTATAGTGCCAAGTGGCTGCTTCTGTGATGGCTTCTCTGACAATGAGGCTTTGGGAAAAATTTCCCCTGGAGGGGCAAGAAATTTAGTTTAAAAAACAAAACAACTCACATTAAAAGATGAGCTCTAAACCAATCAAAGTCAGAGACTTCAGCATTCTGGTTGCGTCACTTTCTGTCCTCTGTTTCTATGGCATCCATGTTTCTGGTTGAGGGCCTTTAGTGGAACAGTATAGGAGGAATCAGAGGCCCGGGGATGGGAAATAGGATGGAGCATGAAGGCTCAGGGTGCATCTTCACTAGGAAAAATGGTGTGTTCTTACCTCAAGTTAGCTAACGCATTGCAATCGACACAAGGTAAAATCCAAGGGAAGCAGCAGGATTGCTGAAGTGCCTGATTTTGATCCTCGTGTTAGCTACCACAAAATAAGAATACGCCTTTTTTCCCTAGTGAAAACAATACCTCAGGGTCTTGGATAAAATACTTGTCTGAAGTGTATCCTTTGCATTATTTTGATTTCTCCCTTCACTACAGTAGAACCTCAGAGTTACGAACACCAGAGTTACAAACTGACTAGTCAACCACACACCTCGTTTGGAGCCAGAGATACGCAATCAGACAGCAGAAGATTAAAAAATAAAAGAAGCAAATACAGTACAGTCTTGTGTTAAATGTAAACTATTAAAAAAATTAAGAAAACGTTTTAAAAAAAGATTTGACAAGGTAAGGAAACTGTTTCTATGCATGTTTCATTTACATTAAGATGGTTAAATGCAGCATTTTTCTTCTGCATAGTAAAGTTTCAAAACTGTAGTTAAGTCAGTGTTCAGTTGTAAACTTTTTAAAGAACACCCATCACATTTTGTTCAGAGTTATGAACAACCTCCATTCCCGAGGGGTTCGTAACTCTGAGGTTCTATTGTACGATTATGAGGAAGCCCAATGCCTTTCCGTCTCAGCTGAGCTCATTGTGGGAGTGTTTGAACTGATGTCGGAGGAGTGGCTGAGTGCCAACATGATGATGAAAGTGTCAAGTAGAACAGACCTGCTTAGAACAGGTTAATGCTGCCCTCTGGTGTTGGGGCATCTGGGAGAAAAGGCAGAGCTCACATTTGCAAAGCAACAAAGGGCCAAGATACTGGGAATCAAAGGCAGACGCAAACATCTGTTTCCACAGGGGCATCTCTGGCATTAGTGGGTCTTGTATTATTTTTAGGGTGTATAGAAAATGATGAAAAACCTGGCACAAAGGGGACTTGCTGCCCGCAGAGAAAAGCTCTATTTTACTCTTTTGGACTCCCTCTGTGTTATTGTCTTTGTCCAGTTTAACCTCCCCTCTTTTATGAAATTAAAATGATCAGAGCAGATAAGAAGCAAATTTAATTAAGGCCGCTTTTTAAAAAAAAAAGAAAAAGGAACCCAGGCTGCTCTCAACAGCCCTGTTATTCCCTTTGAAGGTCTGACTCATCTTCCTGGTCCCATTAAAACATAAAGCACGTGTGGTGGGCTAGCAGGGCTTAACCACACAGTGGGGAATCTTGCCTAATCCTATTTGATCTCCCTTTATTTTCACAAATCACAGACCCCGGCTTCAATATTCAAAAGAGAGGGGGCCCTTGGAATGGGAGCAGAGGATTTCAGGCAGCCCATCAGCTGCTAAGCAGGCTTCATAAGAGGAGTTTTGAATGTGACTAACCAGGTAAATAAACACTGACAAAACCATCTTTTAACCCTAAGACACCCATTGAGGCAGGAGATTAAATCAGGTGTCTGGATGTATTTGATCAGGAGGCTCAGAAGGCATGCCTTGTGCTCTACAGACCAGCTTTATCTCCATGAGGTAATGTTTTGCGCTGACTCAGGGTCATTAACAAGAGACCCAACTGCTCACAAATCAGAGCAGATAAACAAATCGGGGGAATAGGGAACAGTGCCGGGGAAAGAGCACACATCTGCCTTATCACTTGGGTTCTTATCTCACGGCCTTAGCCTACATGAGCTAAAGTACACAGTGTGTTAATTCAGGCCATCTCCTAGTGTTCCTGTAGGCAACCAAGTTTTAATGCTGCTAATGTGAAGTTGGGGGCGGGGGGAGATACACGTTTTCACAGATGATTAGAACTTTTTTGATAGGCACCGGGCAATTATTGCCTCCAGAGAGCTTCGTAATTTCCTAAGACATTTTCTATCGTTAATCCTGCAGGCAATTCCTCCCTCTTCTGCGTAAATTAAGGGCCTGACTCTGAGTTTTATACAAGTGCAGCTCCAATCAATTTATTTCTTCTGATTTACACCTGTGGATGGCCAGGCAGCCTCAGGCCCTGTACAGCTGGGTTTCCACACTGCAGAATGTAGGGGTCACCCTACACTTTTCCATGTTAGACTGGGCAAAAATTTGCAGATTAATTGGTTGTTAGATGAAAAAAATGCGGGTTTGGTTGCCCTGAAACTCACAGCAAATTCGACACGAATAGTTTCGGCCAGAGAACGCGGTGCTGCTGCTGCAGCAGACCCACATCGACTCCCCACCCCCATCCCCATCCCCATCCCAACCCCCATCCCCATCCCCATCCCGTGTGCTTATTACTTTTAGCTTGGCGATTAAGGCATTCACCCAGGACGCTCGGAGACTCAAGCATCAATCCCTGCTCTGGAACAGACCCGCAATGCAATTTTTTGTTCCAATTCACCAAAAACTCCGAAAAATTTCCGCTTTGGTTTAACCATGACCATTCTTTTTTACTTTTTCAGAATTGCCACGGAACCAAAAAATCACTTATTTGCTCAGGTCTACTCCATACGACTATATCCATATCATGCATACAGTAGTGGCCTCTACCAATGAACCATTGGGCCATGCTATGGTGTGAGCATGGAAGCCCTTTCAACAAGGTGACCCATACTCCTGCCACTAAATTCAGCCATAACATACAGTAACCAGCTGCAAAAAAATCAGTGGGACTCATGCCTGCTTATGCTAGGGCCGAATTTAGCTGCTGAAGTGCCAGGCATTATATAGCCCTTGTAGATTTAATGATCTGTGCATTCTCTTCATGTTCATATGAGACAGCTCTTTCTTTCTTTAACTCAGATGCATGCAGAAAGTCACAACAAGAAATCTGGGTAGCCATCATTATTTTGGACTGCAAAACCTTTTGATTGTGGTGAAGGCAGGAGTTGTCCCCTATTGTGTAGGCAGCACCAGGAGATGAACACCTCACATGAGTTCACTGTCTTCACTTCCTCCCCTCCCCCCAATACATTTAATGCTACTGGGCCAATCCTGGCCACCTGTGAAAACCTTTCCTTACTAAACACAAAGTGAATGTAGTTGAGCTCTAGATTAACAACGGCAATCCTCCCAGTCACTAGTCATTGCTTGTACTCAGCCAACAAACTGCATGGTGAAGGGGAAGGAGGCAGGTGTTTGCAAGGGTTCCAAATAGCTGGTCTTTTCTTCAGGTCAGGGAGGGCTTCCTCTGGGCAGAGCTTTTCTTTTTCTATACTCCTCCTTGATCTATTATCCCATTTAGCAAGAGTTTACAGTTCCTTTCAGTCAGGGTGACCTTTATTTTACATGAAGAGAACAACAGCAAACTTAAGGTCTCCAAGAAAGAGCACAGTGTGTGTGTCTCCTAAATGACTGTCTGCATTGACCTCTGCTTCTCTGAATGGTTCCCTGTAACTGCAGAGAGCAGACTCTTAGACCTTTAAATGAGTAGTGCACCCACAATCGAGCATGACAGTTATCTATCTAAATAATACATAACTCTTAGTCAAAAGACACGCAGAAGAGGACACCCGTGAGGCTCACATAACAAAACAAGCTGCCTATACATACATTAAATTGTAATTGAAGTTTAACTAAAAGGACTTGCTTGTTTGTAAGGCTTGCCATGAGTCTGCCCGGGAGAAATAAGACACTGGAAGTGAGGTTACTAAAATACACTTCTAATACAAGCTGTGCAGGTGTAACCCACGTGTGATTGCATGTTATAAATCTTCTCTATAACCAATATATAGAAGATATGAGTCTAGAGAGCTCTATCTCAAGCTGTAGAACCTCAGGCTTTTTAGCTCTGGATTTCCCTGGTCCAGTTCCCAGTATGTCAGTCAAGATGGTGACCCCCACATCAAGAGAGATATAGGGTGACCAGATGTCCCAATTTTATAGGGATAGTCCCGATATTTGGGGATTTTTCTTATATAGGCTCCTATTACCCCCCACCCCCGTCCCAATTTTTCACACTTGCTGTCTGGTCCCCAATCTTTTTGTGGCCAGTAGCACATTCATGTTTTCAGAAGAGTGTGGCGGGCGCCAACAATTTTTCAAGGCTTATTTTGTATTTGTACATTAAATAATACGAAAAACATCATATTTAATATTACATAATATATGAATCCATAACATAAAAAAGGTAATTTTACATGTAAAAGGTATTAATTAAATTATTCAGCAATTACTCTTTCACCTTACCTTGTGAATTTGCTCTTTTTTATCTACCTCTAAGAAAAATTAAGGCGTTTTTACAAAATAAATATCATAACCATTCGGTCCATTCTGCAGAGGCGGAGCGTTTTTTGTTGTTGTTTTGTTTTGTTTTGGTGGCAGTTCTGGGCAGTGCAGAGAGAAGCCTGACAGAAGCCGCGAGAACAGAGAACACTGGCGCCCGCAGCACTCTGTCCCCAGCAGGCACGGGGCCGTAGCTTCTCTCCCCTGCTGGGCACTGGGTGGGTGCACATAAATGCCCCGGCGGGCACCATGGCGCCCGCAGGCACTGAGTTGGGGACCACTGCCCTAGAGAGATACGATTCCAGTCTGGAATATGAAGTCCAAAACTCCTCTATCGCTTTCTTTGCTAATACTTGGGGAAGTTTTGCTCAAGATGCCAAATTTTTCATCTTGTAACGGCCAGAGCTGGAAAACCAGCTCCAAACATCCTTTTTGGTTAGCAGACTGGCGTGACTTCTGCAATTGTGTTCTTTATTTGTATTTTGCTGATTAATTTTGATGAAGCATTTCCAACCTATAGGGCACTGACAAACTGTTCTCTTTGGATATTCATTATTCATATTGTACAATTAGTAACCTGGTATTGTGTATGCTTCCTAATTAGATGACTGAAGGGTTTTAAACAGGGGACTAACTAAACTTGCATAACAATTTTGTAGCCAAATCCTGATTCATGCTAAAATTTGTGAAATTTTCAGGATTCATAAATATTTTCACAAATAGCTGGTGAGGTCCAAATACCCATATGAATCATAGGGAATTGAACTCACAAATTGATTTAAATCTTTTTTCTAGCAGCTCTAGCCAATAGGAAGATCTGGGCAATTAAAGATATATTATTACTATGGGTATTTTGCTAGTGACAAGGAGTCCCAAGAGAGCAAAGCCCCATCATGCTAGGTGTTGTACAAATGCACAATAACAAACTGGCCTGGTCCCAAAGAGCTAACAGTCTAAAGAGACAAGATGGTATTATCCCCATTTTACAAATGGGGAACTGAAGCCAGATCCTCAAAGTTATTTAGGCACCTTACTCCCACTGAAATCAGTGGAAGTTAGGAACCTAAGTACCTTTGACGATCCAGGCCTAAGTGACTTAAAAACATAACAGCTGCCAAATTGGGTCAGATCTAAGGTCCATCTAGCCCAGTTCCTGTCTCCAATAGTGGCCAGTACCAGAGCTTCAGGGGGAGTGTACGGAACAGGGCAATTTCTGAGAGCCTTGTCTTCCCCCTAGAACTTATATAGATCTTTATTAAACCCAGTTCTACTTTTGGCCATCACAACATCCCCCTGGCAATGAATTCCACAGGTTAATTGTGCATTGTGTGAAAAAGTAATTCCTCTTGTTTGTATTCATCTGGTTTATGTAAGGTCACACAATGAGTCTGTAGGAGAGCTGTGAACTAAACCCCAATGCCTTAAGTCCTAGCCCAGGCACTCAACCACCAGACCATCCTTCCTCTCTGTCTACACAGTCATATGTATGTTTACATATCTCAGAACAAGATAAGAACAGCCAGACTGGATCAGACCAATGGTCCTTCTAGCCCAGCATCCTGTCTTCTAACAGTGGTCAGTGCTAAATGGTTCAGAAGAAATGAACAGAACAGGGCAATTTATTGAGTGATCCATCCCCTGTTGTACAGTCCCAACTTCTGGGAACCAGAGGTTCAGGGAGACCCAGAGCATGAGGTTGCATCCCTGACCATCTTGGCTAATAGCTATTGATGGACCTAGCCTCCATGAATTTATCTAGTTCTTTTTTGAACCCTTCACAAAACCCTCTGGCAATGAATTCCACAGGTTGGCTGCGCATTATGTGAAGAAGTACTTCCCTATGTTTTAAACCTGCTGCCTATTAATTTCATTGGGTGTTCTTGTGTTATGTGAAGGGATAAATAACACTTCCTTATTCATCATTCATGATTTTATAACCCTCTATCAGATCCCTCCTTACTCATCTCTTTTCTAAACTGAATATTCCCACTCTTTTTAATCTCTCCTCCTATGGAAGCTGTTCCAGACCCCTAGTCATTTTTTTTTGTCCTTTTCTGTACTTTTTCCAATTTTAATATATCATTTTTGAGACAGGGTGACCTGAACTGCACACAGTATTTAAGGTGTGGGTGTACCATAGATTTATATAGTGGCAATATGATATTTTCTGTAGTATTATCTATCCATTTCCTAATGGCTCCTAATATTCTGTTAGCTTTTTTGACTTGCTGCTGTACATTGAGCAGATATTTTCACAGAACTATTCACAATTAGAGTTGCCAATTTTGGTTGGATGTGTTCCTGGAGGTTTCGTCACATGATATATTCTTTAATTAAAGATTAATCTTTAATTCCTGGACACTCCAGGACAATCCTGTAGAATTGGCAACCCAATGACTCCACAATCTCTTTCTTGAACAGCTAATTTAGACCCCATCATTTTGTATGTATTGTTGGGATTATGTTTTCCAATGCGCATTACTTCGCATTTATTAACATTGAATTTCATCTCAGATTTTGTTGCCCCATTACCAAGTTTTCCGAGATTCCTTTGTAACTCTTCACAGTCAGCTTTGGACTTACCTACCTTGAGTCATTTTGTATTATCTGTAAACTTTTCCACCTCAGTGTTTGCCCCTTTTTCCAGATCATTTATGAATATGTTAAACAGCACTTGGTCCCAGTACAAATCCCTGGGGGACCCGCTATTTATCTTTCTCCATTGTGAAAACTGACCATCTATTCCTGCCCTTTCTTTCCTATCTTTTAATCAGTCACTGATCCATGAGAGAACCTTCCCTCTTGTCCCATGACTGCTTATTTTGCTTAAGAGCCTTTGGTGAGGGACCTTGTCAAAGGCTTTCTGAAAGTCCAAGTACACTATATCCACTGGATCACCCTGGTCCACATGTTTCTTGATACCCTCAAAGAATTCTAATAGATTGGTGAGGCATGATTTTTCTTTACAAAAGCTGTGTTGACTCTTCCCTAACATACTGTGTTCATCTCTGTCTTATAATTCTGTTCTTTACTACAGTTTCAACCAATTGCCTGGTACTGAAATTAAGCTTATTGCCCTGTAATTGCCAGGATCGCCACTGGAGTTTTTTTGAAAAATCAGCATTATATTAGCTATCTGCCAGTCATTTGGTACAGTAGACACATGTTTGCACAATACCTTCTTGGATCAGTCTGAAATGAGACAGAATGGTGACTCTAGGAGTCAGGGAAAAGAGAGGAGTTTGTTTTTCTTTGTGCTACTTTATCTCACTTCAATGGGAGCAGTCAAAAATGTCGAGGATAAATGAAAAACAACTGTTGGGCTTGGGTCCAAGTGGTTCACAAAGAACCCCAAATGAGTTTATATCTTTCTTTCAAGTTGTACAAATAAAAGGTGCTGGCATAAAAAGAACAGCATTTTTCTTTGTGGAAATCATTCGCTGAACTCATAACATGAATAAGATTTCCCCCACCCAAAATGCAATATTTTGCAATCTTAGGTTTTCCTTGTGCTAAGATCTTTCCGGAGAGACATCCAGCTGACACCCTGCCCACTTACAGTCATTACAGTCTCTGTACCAGTTTTTGCAACATCAGCAATGCTACTCTGGAGCCTGGGACGCATTCCAATTCAGGTAACTACTTTCAGCCTCCCAAGTCCCACTGCAGTTTCAATTGGACAGTGTATTTCCTGCTCTCATATTGTTGCTGTGCACAGTTAAACTGCTGTCATGCCTCAGCCCAGAGGTAGGCGCACACCAGCTTCCAATTAAACATAACAATGGGCAGCTTTATTTTGTATCTAGCTTCTTTCATAAAATCATAACCCAAAATGTTTTTAAAAGGTAAGTAATCCTTGTAGGAAGGAAATGAGAAGTTAAAAAAACAAGAAGAAAAGATACATTTTCAGATGGGCTTTGAAAAGTTATAGAGTCAATGAAGCAGAGAGTTACAGGACTAAAGATATCATGGCGATTTGTACGCTATAAGAACCAGATTAGGATAGAACAGAAAGGCTGTCCTATAACAGTGACAATGTTATATGACAATGCAGAGAGAATACGGGTGCATAGTTAGGATGGAAGTCGAAAGACAAAAGCTCCATTTTGGAGGTTGGTATAAATTCCTGCTGGATTTTCGAAACAAAGAGGGCACACTGATCTCTTTGAGGAGGGTGGTAGTGTAGCTGTGGTTTGCAATATGCGTAAGGCCCTTCGTTTTCAGTTTTTGCTAATTTTTTACTGAAAAATCGCCCGGTTTATGAAAGCTATTATTAAGTTTTTACCAATGTTCACCCAAATTTTGGACTACTCAAGTACACGAAAATGATGAATATGTTGAGAAAATCCAGTGTATGACATTAGGTCGAGGTGTTTATGTCAATAATAAATTAGTCTAAGTAAATGTGAGGCTGTCTGGCATTTAAAGTAAGGCAACGTACTAGAAAATATGCACACCCACGCATGCTTATGTGTATGTACTGTTAATGAAATAAACCATAGCATTAAACTGCTTTTACTTTCAATACTGTTACGTTTCTCTATTTCCTGCTTTTTTCTGTCCTCCCATCCCCCAGTATTAACCCCAACACTTCTCCAGACAACTGTGAAGTTAATTTCTTGCACTGATTTTAATTTTTTTTAAATAAACACTGATAAATTCCCAGGAAATTTTAAACAAAATAAAAACGGAAAATGAAGAGCCTTGAATATGTGAGACGTTGGGCAGTAGCAGCAGCATCTTGTTCAAGTTTGTCATTACCCTTAATTCAGTCCCCTTGTGCCTGTGTATTATATACAGGCTTTAATTACATGATCACATACTACCTTCCCCTCCCACTCCCCAAAAGACCCCTGTCTTGTTCAGACAGTGCACACAATGGACCTGCCTCTGTTTTTCCCCTGTGATGCCGAGCTAGTCACTGAAGTCAGACTTTCCACAGGTGGTCACTAAAAAGTGTGTTCCTCATTTTTTGGGTGTCCAACTTGAAACCCTGGGGTCTAATTTACAGAAGCATCAAACACTCCCAGCTGCAGCTGAACTCAGTGGGAGCTGGGCTTTGAAAATATTAAGTGCTCTATAATGCTAAGTCCTCTGGAAACTCAGACCCTGGGCATCTTAAACAGGCACCCAAAATTAGTGGAAACTTTGGATCCTAAACTCTCTGTGCTTCAGTTTCCCATCTGTAAAATGGGGATAACGCCACCCCCTCACCTCAGAGGGGTGCTGTGAACATACATTTATTAATATTTGTGAGGGATTCAGATACTATAGTGAAGAGGCCATAGAGAAGCCCAAGAGGACGTTAATATTTCTGTCTTCAGTGCAGGGTATGGATAGTGTGCAGTAAATCAAACAATGAGGATAAAACAAAAAAACCCTGAACAATCAGCATAAAACACACATATAAAACAAAATATTGACTAGCTGCTTATTAAGTGAGCCCTTTCCAGCCTTGCATACTGAATGAGGCAGGGGTCCTGTGGTAAAAATCGTATGTGATCATGTCCCCAGCCAGTTCTGTAACCACAAAACCATCTTTCCCCAAGACTTTCAAGCCATCGACAAAGGAGATAGAGAAGATAAGGAGTGAGAAAAAGAAGGGCGCAGATACAGATTTACTCAGAAAGGGAACCAAGGCAGTGGCATACATCCATTCAATAGCATTGCTCTGGTCCCTCTCCCTTTTTAGATCGATAATACCTCACAGTTAATTGTTTTGAGTGTTTAGTTTTACCCTGCTCTATAAAAGAATCCTTTATCAAAAAGGAAATTGAATGGCCTGATTCTCCTCTGACTTACGCTGTCACAAATCCGGAGTAAATCCACCAAAGTCAAAGGAATTAAAAACTGGCGGGGAGATCAGAATCAGGCCCTCACTGTTTGTTTAGAATTCTCCAGGGACAACGGAAGCGAAGGAGGGAACCGAATGAAACACCGCGTTGGGCACGCTCTGCAGTTATTAGGAAAATTCCACCTTTGTGCAAATTGTATTTCATCACTTAATTAAGAAGGCATTTATTCTTCCGCTTTAATTAATATCTTGTCTCTTCCTTCCAAAGTACTTAATCCTGGAGTGAAATCATACTAGAAATATTACCCTGAAGTGAACATTGGCATTTTAGATCTCAACAAATCTTTTGGAGAGAGAGAGAGAGATTTAATAGCAGTAATTATAAACTACTCTGCCAACTTATGGGCTGCTTTACATTTCTGGCTTCCTGCCACATTTTTTTTTCCCCCAGCGCCTAATGAATAGCAACTCTTGTGTACAGTAGAGCTGTGCTCCGTTTAAGCAATATCCCCAAAGAAATTGGCCTTCACCAGTAGTTAATCACAACTTTGTTAGGCATTGCCTGGGGCGATTTGACAAAACCCATTCGTTAACTAGAAACTGTAATCGGTGGTTTATATCACAGCAATGTATACTTTCAGTGAGGCCACATTATAATAGATGGAAAATCGGTTATTTCCTGAGCATCCCATCACCAACCAATTTTCCACCAGTCAGCCCAGAGATGGATGTCTCATGGGCATATAGGGAACTGGATTAATTGATGTCAGCGTCTAGTGGGGAAAGATACCTAAAACACACACTAGAAGCTAGTGGCTTTCATAACAAAATAAAAATAAGCCACGGTACCATATCTGAATTGCCTCTTGTACGCCAGGTTAGTCTTTCAAAAAAGTAAACTTTGATATTATATTAATATCGATATTACTCCTTAGCAGGGAGGGTAATTAAGCATTGGACCAACTTACCTAGAACTGTGGTGGATTCTCTGTCACTTTGCGACAAGACTGAATGTATTCCTAAAAGATACCTCAACCAGAAGTTACGGGCTTGATGCAGAAATTACTGCGTGCAGTTGGAAGGCCAGTGTTATACAGGAGATCAGACTTGGTGATCATAGTGGTTCCTTCAAATCTATGAACCTGAGACTATTTTAAGGATTGATCATGCAATCGTTAGTCAGATGAGTAATCAGTACACCTGTCCTTGAAGTGAATGAGCTCGCTTGCCACTATCCTGGTGTAAATAAATTAGGGGCCTGATTCTGCTGTCTCTATACACATTGAGTATCCTTATTCACTCTGGTGACGCTACTCAAGCAGAATCCCCTTTTGAGGTCGCTAGATGTTTGCCAGTACAAATGAAAAAGAAAGCTGGCAGGATCTAGCCTCTTGCTTAGCTTCTCGTTAAGAAATCTCCCTTTCTTTCTGTCAACTGTACAGCTGGGGTGTGTTACAAAGGGCAAAATACTAACCCAAAGCCATGAGCATAACTGGAACAATTCACTCTCTTAGTGCTCTCGGTTTGGTTTGAAGTTTTCCCTCGGATCCAAGATCACAGATGCAAGTGATTACACGCACCTTCGGCGGATGGCACAGAAATGTTGCAAGACCCAGTTTTCAATTCTTTAAGGAAGAAAAAAAAAATCCAATTGAGTTAATAATTTCCTTCTCTATTTCCCTTCTTAATGTGATAAGTTGATAGGACAGTATTGTATCAAGCCTTTCTAAAAAGTGTGACAAATTCCTAAATAAGGGAAAGAATGACTGACTAGCCAATGGAGTTGTTGTGAAGCATGTGGTTGAAAGTCCTTGTGACATTACTCTGAAAAGATGGATTAATAGGAAGGCATGTGTTGCAGTGTAAGTTACAACTTATCTCAGAAAGTTTTAACTTTAGGCCTTTGCATGCCTAAGGAATCATTTTAAAGGGAGCTTAAGCTTTACGAGTCCCTTTAGATTCCTACACAAATCTGCAGCTGCAAAGATAGTTCAAACTATTTGATGAAGGGGCTGGGAGTTTGAACAGGACACAGGGAGTCACGATTCATGGTTTCTGTCCCTGGAAATGCCACAGCCCCTCTGTATGAATTTGGCCAAGCCACTAGAATGCTCTGTGCCTTGGTTTCCCCTCTCCAAAATATGGAAAGAATATGGAGGTTTGGTCCATATGCCTGACGTAGGTCAGTAGATGAATGGTGCTCAAATGAACAAAATAATTTCAGAACAGTTTGTGCTGTGCACTCCCTGCACTATTCTACTACCTCCCCCGGTGCCTGGCTCCACCTCCAGCCCAAATTCTTGCCTTTCACCTTAGTTTTGCTGTTCACGGATCCTCCACAGCTGTGAAAGTGGGAGCAAGATTTTCCCATAAGCGGCTCCTCTGATATGTCCAGCGTATGTAGATAGATATTTTGATGTAACTAGACATCCACAAGTTTGAACACTTATCCAGGGCGAATGTGACCTATCCCAACCCCATAGGTCTGCTAAAATGAGATGAACTCTAGCACGGGCAAGACTACTCATGAGATTTCTGGAGCTTCTCTTTTTCCCAATGGGGACAGAAATACCACAACTTCATCAGTGCAAGCACTTCACCTTCCGGTCCTGCTTAGATCCAGAACCAGGAACATTTTAGAAATACTACAGGCAAAGCAAACTTTTTTTGAACCTCAGAAAAGATTTGGATTGGGTCTTATATGATTCATTTCTGATTCACCCGTCTGTATGGACCAGCCACATCACTGAGCTTTGGAATTGGAAGGATGGATGTTCATGGAAAATTTAGAAGATGGTTGGGATGTGCTAGGAAGGGTTATTTTAAAGATGAATACAATTACCCAGAAGAAACAAGAATGCAAAGACAAGAGCCTTCAGCAACATGACTGTCAAAGAGCTGGATGGCTTGGGGGTTAGGGATGGGGAACGTTCACGTGTATACAAAATATATCTGGCCGTGATTTAATGGTAGGCTTAAACATGCTTTAAAGAGTTCTAAGCACAGGAAGAAATATGCTGCTAGTAAAGCTTCCGTGTTATCAGCACAACTAAATAATGACGTGCAATGTGTCATGTGTAAAGAATATATTAATGCTTGCATAAATATTTTCCTAATGTCTGCTTGGCCGATGTCTACTTGGCAAATAACCAGTGGATAGTAAATAATGCTCACATTTCTGTTTATTTAAGGTCTATTTTCTCCCTTGTATTTTACATTGGCAATCATTTGAGGCCGTGCAGGGGAGGGGGAGGGGGAAGAGCCGCAGCCTTGTAAAACGGTTTGTTTTCCTTACAGATTTTGGGAGAAATAAACTGTTTATATCTTGGTGTTTCGCTGCCATGGCAGTGGATTGTTTTGTGTGAGTATAAATTGTGTAAAGCTTAGCCAAGCAGTAGCTTTATAAAGGATGGAGGTGGGCGGGAGATGGGGAAATTGAAAGAACACGGTGAAGAAGACACTCTCTATATTCTATATAGGTTTTTATACTGCACTCTTCACTGCGATATCTGAGCATCTTTCAGTAGTGCATTAAGCAATGTGACTCTACATCTGTCCTGTGTTGTTTGTTCACTCATCCTCTCCCCAGAGGCCCAGGCTTGTGCTGTGGAGGGTATTGTTTTGGTAGGGTGCCTTTTGTTTGTTTTAATATAAATATACCTGTGGCTATGTCTAGATGTAAGAGAAGGCAAGGTCCAAGAAGTGTGCCTTGCACTTGGAGTGGAAAGTGGTGAGGTTTGGGGCTGGTCCATACTTCCTGGCAGAGCTCATTCCACACTCGGAACATGGGGAAAGTTCAGTCTCGCACAGACGAGTTTTACCCCTATTGGTGGGAGTTCCATTGTGCCGGAGGGGCAGAGTTCTCAAGCATGGTCTTTGTCCTGGAGCGTTAGACAATCTTTTAGGTATCCTGGGCCCAAGTCATGGAGCAGTTTGAAGATAAGGACAGAGACCTTGAACTTGATTTGAAATTCTATGGGCAGCCAGAATAGAGAGCAGAAGTCAGGTCTGATGTGTCCGCAGTAACCTGTGTTGGAGAGGAGAGATGCAGCAGCGTTCTGAACTAGCTGGAATTTCCTACGGTAAGTGCTGAAGGCTTCATGCCCGGGATTATTGCATTGCTGTAATGCAGCCGAGAGGTGACTGAGGTGTAAATAACTCTCAGTGACTCCATTGTTAATCTGGAGAACCTCCATGTAGTCCATGCAATTGCCTGTATTGGGACAGCATGGTGCTCCAAACCTGTCCCCCTGGCACAGATCTGAATGAGGTTGTTCTGAAGGCTCCATGGGTGGGACAGGGAGAGTCAAGGGTTTATGCTTCCTCACCCAGCAACAACTTTTACCACTCACAGAATACCCTTCATAGGAGAGCTGTGCATGAAGTCAGAGTCAGATTTTGCAATTCATATAAGGATCTGTTTGGGAGGTGCCCGGGGTTCAAGACCCTCTCCTTCGCAGGGCCTCAGACCCAGCTTCAGCTCTAGCCCAAATGTCTACACTGCAATTTGATAGCCCCGCAGCCCGGGCCAACTGATCGGTGGCCATGCCATGGGTCTTTGATTGCAGTGTAGACACAGAGAGCACAGTGTGTATGTCTCCTCATCACAAGCTTCAGCAACACTTGAAAACTAAATGGCCCCATGCTACACACAGCACAGAAGTTAAGTACCCATTTGCCAACCATATTCCACCCAACTTAGACAGTACACCCCCATTTTCACCACTGATTTTCATTTAATCTGACTAAGACCGATGTATCTATTCAGCCCATAGTCGATCAGTGTTTAATGGCTTGATCCAAAACTCATTGAAGTAAAACGGAGAATTTCAGTGGATTTTAGCATTGGCTCTGATTGGTAACTTTTTTTTTTTGGTTTTGATTTGCTGTTGCTTAAATCTAGAATACCCCAAAATCACACCATTCCACTGACTAACTGGAGAACCTTCAAATGCAAGGTTCCACATAAATATTATATCACCTATGCCTAGGTGACATTATGGTCTCATGAGCAAAGTCTATGACTGTTTTCTGAGTTAAGTTCCTCTAATTCGATTTTTGCCATCTGTGATGTAGCTGATTTAATCTGCAGATGAGGTAGCCAGGATTCACAGTGGGCAGAATATCTAAAACTAGTGAAAGTTCTCCAGAGACCATTGCCAAATGTAATGGAAAGAAGGAAAATTAATAATAAAGTAATGACTCAACTTGAAACAGGAAAAAAACGGTTAATATCCACTATCTGTCCCCCTCCAGCAACATTATTTACAGCTAATTAGAAGCTATTTTTAATATTTTGCTATAATTTAAATGTTCTTACACATTGTTTTTCAACAAAAGAAAGTGCCAAAAGGAAAGCTTGTCAAACTTGTCTTGGGGTTTTGCTTTTGTTGCTTTTTCTGATTAAAATCTTTATTGATTTTTCCACAAATCAAGAGCCCAGAAACACCAACACAAACCGTAAGGCAGCAGAGAAATTGTAATAATGCTGGTACAATACCCAGCTTGAATCCTACACAGCCTGATAAAGTTATGTGGGCATCTGGAAATTGACAGATGAATGATGCATTTTAAAAAGTTGAGTACATTTTGAAAGCTAGAGGTATTCCTTTTTATTCTAGATAGATAGATAGATTAGATTGATTTATGGTTAAACAAAGTAATACGTCATTTCAACACTGCAAGCCTCTTAGGGCAAACTGCTGATCATATTTAAACCAATGTACTTCAGTTGACATCAGCGTGGCTACATAGGTGTAACTGAGAGTGGAGTATTTAAATCAAGATTGGATGCATTTCTAAAAGATATAATCCTTCACAAATTACTGGATCAATGCAGGAAGCAATGGGTGAAGTTCAATGTGCTTTATTAAACAGGAGGTCAGACAAGATGATCATAATGATCTGGTCAGACCTTAAAATCTGAGAGCAACATTTGACTTCATTATTATTAGAGCTGGGTGAACTTTTTTTCTCTGGATAGCAACTTTGTCCAAAAATGCCTTTTTTGTGGTGCTGAAACTACTCGCAAATTTCGGTCAAATTTGCCAAGTAATTTCAGCTGAATGAAAAAATAATTCAGAAAGGTTTAAATGTTTCTGACATTTTTGAAATGAACCTTTTCGACATTTCATTTCATTTTGAATTGATATTTGAAACATATTGTTTGACCTGAAGGAAATGTTTTCAATTTGCCAAATGTAACTCCAAAACGTCACTTTTTGTTCAGAACTAAACAATTTTCTTTTTCAGATTTGTCAGTTCAGCCACTGGACCAAACAATCAATTATTCACTCGGCTTTAATGATCATATCTCCATTTGCCAGGAGTTCCTTAAACCAAGTCACAGAGCCTCAACAGTGAATTAGGGAACTAGAAGCGTCACAGATTATGTCTGTAGTGCATGAGCAAATATACAGCCCCAGCTAAATTCCCAACAATGTGCACTGCTGTCAGTGTAAAAACCTGAGGTGGATTTGCTCTGGGCTGCTAAAGTCATGGTGAGGATTGAGGCATGTCTCCAATAGGTTACCCAGTTTCTGTCTCCATTCCACATCCTCACTGCCATGCCTGACTTCCTGAAAAGCCATTTCCGTTACTTGGTTCTGAGTGCTCTGCAATTGTTTCCATTTGATCTTAAGATCACAGAAATGTAGGGCTGGAAGAGACCTTGAGAGGTCACCTGTCCAGCCCCCTATGCTGAGGCAGGACCAACCAACCCAAACTATTCCTGACAGGTGTTTTCTAAGCTGTTCTTATAAACCTCCAAGTATGAGGACCCTTGAAAGCCTGTTCCAGAGCTTAACTATCCTTAGAGAAAGTTTTTCCTACTATCTAACCTAAATCTCCCTTGCTGCAGATTAAGTCCATTACTTCTTGTCCTCCCTTCAGTGGATATGGAGAACAATTGATCACAGTCTTCTTTATAACAACCTTTAACTTATTTGAAGACTGTTATCAGGTCCCCCCTCAGTCTTCCTTTCTCAAGACTAAACATGTTCAGGTTTTCTAACCTTTTCTCAGAGGTCAGGCTTTCTAAACCTTTTATCATTTTTGTTGCTGTCTTCTGGACTACCTCCAATTTGTCCACATATTTCTTAAACGGTGGGGCCCAGAACTGGACACAGTACTCCAGGTGAGACCTCACCAGTGCCAGGTAGAGCATGACAATTGCCTCCCATGTCTTGCATATGGCACTCCAGTTAATACACCCCAGAATATTAGCCTTTTTCACAACTGCATCACATTGTTGACTCTTGTTCAGTTTGTGATCCACTATAACCTCCAGATCTTTTTCAGCAGTACTACAGACTATTCCCCATTTTGTAGTTGTGCATTTGATTTTTCCTTCCTGAGTGTAGTACTCTGCACTGGTCTGTATTGAATGTCATCTTGTTGGTTTCAGACCAGTTCTCCAATTTGTCAAGATCATTTTGAATTCAAGCCTGTCCCCCCAATTATCAGCAAACCCTCTCAGCTTGGTGTCATCTGCCAATTTTATAAGCATACTCTCCACTCCATTATCCAAGCCATTAATGAAAATATTGAATGGTACCAAACCCAGGACAGACCCCTGTTGGACCCCACTAGATATTCCCCCTTCCCCAACGAACCATTGATAACTACTCTTTGAGTACAGTTTTGCACCCACCTTATAGTAATTTCATCCAGACCACTTTTCCCTAGTTGGTTTATGAGACACGTAGGAGTCCTACTAAAATCAAGATATATCACATCTACAACTTCCCCCCATCCAGTAGGCCAGTAACCCTGTCAAGACCCTTTGATCACATTTTCAAGGGCTGACCCCTGATCCCATGCATAACCCCATTAAAATCAGGGTTCTGCACTAGCAGATCTAATTGCAGGATTGGGACATAAGGGCCGGATTGAAAGCCCATTGAAATCAATGGAAAGACGCCCATTGACTCTGATGTGTTTGGGATCAGGTTCTAAACATACAACCCTCCTTGTCCATCTCCTGAAGTGGCAGGAGGGAGGGAGCAGGGAAGTTACAATTCCTGATGATGCTTCAGCTCATCCCAGTCATGGAACTCAGTAATGTGAAAATCATTTCCACAATTTTTACTGATGAAACTTTAACCATTTTAATGTTCAAAATCAAGGTTTGGCTCTGCACCTAACCCCCCCCCCTTCCCCTGAAATTGTTTCTGCATCATTTCACCCTATTACTTAAAGCTTTATTTAAGAACAAATAAACTCTCTCTGTCCCCGATTATAGACGATAAGCTATATCTGCCCTCAGGCAGCTAGCTTATTAGTTGCAGGATTACATCCGTCATCACATATACCAGAATAGATAGATTTCCTGCTCTGTTCACGGCAGCGCAGAAATGTATTCATGTGTTCCCAGTGGAAACACATCAAAGCCGAGACACTTATCTCCAGGACAGACACCAGGTGGCACTCTAGCGTGTTTGATGCACACAAACACCAGAAAGAAGTCATGGCTGGTTGAACGTGCATTCAACCCAGTGAACAGTGTGTAGTGACAGAATGCATGATCAGTGAACAGCTATAAACGCGATGAAAACGGGCCTGGTGTCAGCGGTAATGATAACGTCAGCACTTCGCTAAGTGCCTGTAGGAGAAAGAGGAGTTCTGGTTAAGGCAATCCACCCTGTGTGGTACAACAAAGCGACAGACTGTAATGAGCCCTTGGATTGACAGGAGAGGATTATTGGTACATAGCTGCCTATTGTACTGTATTTAAGAGTCATTCACCATTGCCTGATCTATGCTTAAACATGGAGTATTTCCAACCCCAGATGTTCACTTCCCCACCTCATGGGGTGGTAGTGAGAATAAATACTGTACGAGTTTGTGGGGAGTTATGGTAAGGGGCGGGGCATAGACGTACCTAAAACAGACAGTCTTTGGTAGTAGCTACCACACAATGGAGAAATAAATAAAATCCTCTCTTTCCAGTGACGGATTAGCCACTGGGCCCATGACCAGGATCCCCTGCCAACTGGGGGGCCCCTGGAAAAAATCCGCCACCTGACAGTGGAAGCCCAAAGCCCTGGCTTCCTGGCTGGTGGGATGGGGGAAGCCCCCGTGCCTCAACCTCGCTCCGCGGCAGCAGCGCCAGCCCCCCGCAGCAGCTCCCGACCCTCGCCCCAGGTGAAGCTGTGGGAGGGGGGAAGCCCCACCCCAGCACCCTCTGTATGGATTGTCTGAAATAGACCCAAAGGGGGGAAGTTGCATTTTTGATTATCTCAAATTAAACTGAAAGAAACCCCATACTTGTTCTTTACCGATTTACAAATTACACCGAAGGATAAATAAACACACCCACCCCAGCTATAATCCCTCAGTTATGACTGGAAATAAGATGCATATTTTTAACATTAAGGGTAATTAACCATTGAAACAGCTCCCCAGGAAGTGTGGTGGATTCACCCTCACTTGGAGCCTTCAAATCAACACTGGATGTCTTACTATCTAAGAGATGTTCCAGTTCAACCTCAAGTTACTGGACTCAATTCAAGAATCATTCGTTGAAATGCTCTGGCCTGGGCCATCCAGGAGTTCACAGGAGATGATCACCACCGTCCCTGAGGGGTCTATGACACTGGAGCTTCCCGTATCGCACAGTGACTGAGCTAGTTAACAAGGGGCTAACAATCATGATCCCATGAATCAGTTGTATTAACACGTTGCTTGCTGCCCGCACTTAGGGCTATGTTTTCAAAGAGTCCTCACGCCAGTCTTTAAACTTTCACCTAACTTGTAACTTTTTTTCCCCAGCCTATGATTCTGTGCACTGAAAATGGGGCAGTTTGATAGAAAACACACACCTAGTCTATGCAAACAATTTTTAATATTACTATTCCCACCTCTTCCCCACTCCCTCTCTTCCAGCCACGGTTGTCTGTTATATCCACGTGTGCCTAATCTTAAACCTGATCACCTTGATGCAGGAACTAGCTCTTACTATGTTTGTGTCCAGCTCCCAGGCCCATAATTAATTTAAGGATGGTGGAAGGCTGGGAGCGTTTTGTAGCAAATTACATTTGCTCCTGAATGAGGTAAACCTGCATTCAAACTGTAGCTCTGACTCCTGGTTCTTTAAAGCTGTCGGACCATTGCTCCATTGCCTTTTCATTCCCCTCACTGACAGAGCTGTGCATAACTAGAGCTGCAATTGCAGGACACGCTCCTGGAGCCTAGTGACAGGTGGTTAACAGCTCCAGGATGCCTGCCTGCTGGAGCAGTTTAACAAATGATCAGCACAGTAATTTTGTGGTTAACTAACCCTTTGCTGTAAACAGGCCTGCTAATGGAGCTCCCTAACGAGGCATCCTCCCTTGTACTGAGCCAGGCTGAGTGTTGGGAGACTACCCGAAGCGGGGTTCCAAAGAGGATGGAGCTCGGCTGTTCTCAGTGGTGGCAGATGACAGAACAAGAAGCAATGGTCTCAAGTTGCAGTGGGGGAGGTCTAGGTTGGATATTAGGAAACACTATTTCACTAGGAGGGTGGTGAAGCACTGGAATGGGTTACCGAGGGAGGTGGTGGAATCTCCATCCTTAGAGGTTTTTAAGGTCAGGCTTGACAAAGCCCAGGCTAGGATGATTTAGTTGGGGAATTGGTCCTGCTTTGAGCAGGGGGTTGGACTAGATGACCTCCTGAGGTCTCTTCCCACCCTACTATTGTATGATTCTATGGTGTCATTCTTACTCCTCCTTTTTAAAAATGGCACCGATGGACATAAAGACACCAAGACCGTCGAAAAGAAACAGAGCAAACTTTAAACACGAGAATGGACTTTAAGTGGCTTATTCCTGTAAACCATGTTTCCCAAAGCTGAAAAATCCAGTCTCTAATGTTGTGCTTGAAATTTGTAATGCCCATTTTTTCTGCCAGTGTTTGTCTGGTGCTTTATTTGATGCCCAGGATTCTGCATTTGTATTGCCATAGCCCCTAGGAAGTCTTAGTGATGGACCAGAACCCCACTGTGCTAGGCGCTGTACAGACACAGTCCTTTGCATGCGCATAGCCTTCTCTTTAAGTTTGTGTATGAACCTGACGTGATCAATCTCCTGAGATTTAACAGGATGGGGGGAGAGGGGGGGATGAGAGTTTAACAAGCTGGCCAGGATCCTAGAGCCTAGAAGCATGTGGACAGAACCTCTCACCCTCACTCCTTGTCAAAAGCCCTCATTGTGTAGTAGAGTATGGCAGGTGCCAGGGCCACCCAGAGGATTCAGGGGGCCTGGGGCAAAGCAATTTTGGGGGCCCCTTCCATTAAAAAAAAGTTGCAATACCATAGAATACTATATTCTCGTGGGGGGCCCCTGTGGGGCCTGGGGCAAATTGCCCCACTTGCCCCCCACTCTGGGCAGCCCTGGCAGGTGCCGGTGGTAGAGGGCCTCGCAATCACTGTGTGAAACAGGTTTCCATTCAACGTGCAAGCTGCTGTTGTGGTGGGAAGAGGATAGGAATGGGAGATGGCATGTATGATCCCAGCTCCCAGGGTTTGGTTCCCTCAGAGAGAGTCTTCTCCATCAGGGGCCACAAGGCTCCATCAGCCTGGGGCCTTCGTCGCCTGGGCCAATGTCAATGGTGTCATTTAAGCCCAATGTCTCCTATGCAGGGCTGGCTCCAGGCACCAGCGCAACAAGCAGATGCTTGGGGCGGCCAACAGAAAGGAGTGGCATGTCTGGCTCTTCGGCAGCAATTCAGCGGCGGGTCCCTCAGTCTCGGAGGGAAGGACCTGCCGCCGAATTGCCACTGAAGAATTATGGCTTTTTTTTTTTTTTTTTGGCCGCTTGAGGCGGCAAAAACGCTGGAGCCGGCCCTGCTTCTATGTTGCACAGAAATTTGCTGTGACCACCGCTGCACACACTTTCATCGCGGAAAACGATTGGCCTCCAAAACAAGGAATCCTTGCCCTGGGGTGACAGGCAGAGCTAGTTGTGTTACACTCAGGGAAGGAATCCCTGAGGGTCTAATGCATGAATACATTTCCCAGGGTCCTTCTCACTCATTGCATCCCACATCTGGGCCTGGGCAGGCTGAGGGGTGTGCAAGGCCCAGAAATGGCCTCTCTGATCCCAGCTCGCAGGACGATCTCAAATGGTACCCCAGAAGGAAATTGTTTGAAAGAAGCAAAAGCCTCAAGGCTCCTCCTGCCTGGGGCAGAGATGAACGCCGTCCACTATCTCCTGGGCTCATCTTTTCCTGAGGGCTTATGAGAAGCAGGATGTTGTTTGAGGGGCAACCGTTGAGTCATTCAGCACCAGTGTGGTGAATAATGTTAGATCAGTGAGGAACAAATCTACTTTTCTTCTCCTACTGAGGGCATAGGTCAGCTGAAGAGGTGGAAGGTTCTGTGGCAGAGTTCAGAGAGACAAGGTGGTTTTTTGGGGGGAAGTGGGATCTAGGAGGAATATGGCCCTTGGCAGCAGCCAGCAGAGTGCTATCTGGAATCCAGAACATTCTAGAAGCCTTAAAGGCCTAGGAGTTTAATTTTGGACACCAGTGAAAAGCCAAAACAGAATGGTTCAAAAACTGAAACTCAACACTCATTTATTTAGCCCATTACTGATCCTACTCCATTGTGGCCAGAGTATCTGAGTGCCTCAGAGTCTGAAACATATTTCTCCTAACAACACCCATGTGAGGTTGAAATTATTATTGTCTCAACTTTACAACTGGAAAACCAAGGCATAGGGGGGCTAAGTGACTTGCCCATGGTCTCACAGGAAGCCTGTGGCAGAGTAGAGACTTGAACACAGGAAAGTGTTAGGCTAGTTCCCTAGCCACTGGACCATCTGTCCTCTCAACCAGCCATGCTCCCTTAAATGATCAGTCCTCAAAAACATCAGTTTTATTTTTTAAATGTCTACAAATACCCTCACTAACATAAGTATACCTACAGAATATCACTACAAACATCTCATATAACTCTTTGCTATCAAACATTACACAACATTAATAGAAGCCAACATGAAAACCTCTTCAAAAGACAAGCTTCATTTTTTTTTATTTAACAGTTGTATTCGATCATTTCCCCCTTCACCTCTTCTTCTTCTTCCTCCTTTATTTCTTTTTGATATGGTGCTTCCTAAAAAAACAAATGTGAAATTTCTAACAGTTCTCTAAGGTGGGAATCTTCTGTTATAAATCACTTATGCACATCCTAGCCTTAAAAAAATCCAAACAAATCTTGACTTTAGCTTTCTTGGTTTCTCATACTTACAGATACTTTCTTCCTTTCTTAACATTGCCCAAAACTTGTTTCTTGTTCTCCCCTTCTGATCCCTTTGGAGACTCTATAAAGAGATTCTCCCATTAGTGTCCTTTAGATTGACACTGCTACGACCAAGATTAGAATCTGGCCCCTAGTGCTTGAGCTTTGCAGAGGAAGAGACCATACTCAGATCTCTCTTGAGGTCCAGGCTTGCTGGCATCCTAAGCCCCTTGACCTCCAGAGAGTGAACCGCTCCCCTGCCCCCAGCTGATCCAACCCCTAATTGCCTCATCTCTGCCCCATCTGGCATCCTACTCCAAAACTGCCTCTTATTCCTAACACATCCCCTCACCTCCCCCAGGACTAGGAACGTCCCCTGCTGCCCTTACCTGAGATCATCTCCATATAGAAGCTTTGTTGCTCCTGACTGGAGACTTTTGCTCAGGAAAAAAAAAGGGAGTAAACAATAAACAGACACCCTTTTAGAGGTGAAAGTAGTTAGATCCTACTCGCTCGCATGAAGATGTCAGCGGTCTATCAACGATCACATCTGGAGATTTCTTTCAACCACTTTTTGGCCCGAGAAGACAACAAAGCTCTGGGTGGCTGAGAACCCTTCAACCACCCAATGCTTTTCATATTTCTCACCCGTCGCTGAAGACAGTCACTCCCACCAAACCAGTTCTAAGAACGTGTCTTTGTTTCATCAAGGACTAAAGAAGATCAATGGAGTCTCTTCTATTCCGCTGCTAACCAGGAGAATAAACAGAACTCCATATTGCCACACCTCTCTCGTCCAACTCCGCAGGGACCCTGGTGGGAGAAGCCAACATTAACGCTCACAGACCAGGGTCTTGTTCAAGCAAGAACGCTTGTAGTAAGACTTTAGTATGAATTAAAGATAACACGGCCCTCTGTTGTGGTGTGGCAGAATTCAGCAGCCACCACACCTGGCTCACCAGAAAAGCCTGCTGCTTAGCATTTAGCAGAACTGCAGATTGAAAGAGACAGAAGGGTGGAAAGAAAGCACTGGTGCCCCACCCACTGCTGGATAAAGCACACACAGAATTTCCCCTGAGCTCCTTCCCAGGTAAATCATACTTATGTGTAGCAGCTATTACAGCAGCACTTTGAAAGTCACCTTAGTTCTTTAAGGAGGCCCTCTACCCCTTCTCCGCTCTTCTTATGTTAAAGTGGGGGATGGAGGCAGGGAACCCTATTAAGAAGGGGGGAATTATTTAAAGACTCTGGAGATGAGTGATTTAGTTCTGATCCCCAGTAAAAGGGAGCTGAGGGAAGTGTACCTGCAGGGCCTGACTGTGCCACAAGGGGATGCTCTAGGACGGCCCCCTGCCACAAGACTCTGGCTGCTGGTGTTGGAGGTTTGCATGAGAGCCATGTGCAGGGACCTCTCATTCCCTAGAATCCCCCCAACCTGCTTCTCATCTTGCGTCCCTGCTGCCCCCTCTAGCAGTGGGCCAGCAGGGGGGGCTGTGAGAGCAGAGTGTGTCTGGTTAGCAGGCCCACAGGGACCAGCTGTGTGACAAGCTGGCTGGGCTGGCGGAATGCCTGAGTCGGGGAGCTGCAGGTCAGGCAGGATGCATGTGGTTTGGCAGCCCTGTGGTTGCATCGTCCTGTAGTATACATAGATTAGCCATGGACTGTCCCATCCTGTGTTTGCACAGCACCTCGGGCAATGGAATCCGGAGCTCAGCTGAGACTCGGCGGTGCTGCTGGAACTGACACTCCTTGCAGTGACAGCAGTAGGGACCGTGAACCTGGGACCTTCAGTAAGAAAAGCACGAGTGTCTGCTGCTGGTGTCGAAGACCTAAGGCCCAGAGCCTCTAAGGTATTCAGCCTCCTAACTGCCACTGATTCCAACCTAAATACCTTTGAGAATTTGGGCCTAAATCCCTTAGCTGGCAGCTCATAAACTATTAGGTGAGCCAGGGGGGAAAATGCCCATCCTCGGTTGTGTGGGTTACTCTACGGTAATGTAAACAATAATGAAGTCATAAAGAATGGCTTCAAAATGTATGGATATAACAAAAGGCTTTTAATCATTTAACAGCTTTTTCGGCAATTACATTTGCTCCTGCCTGAGATAAACCTACATTCAAACTACGGCTTGATTTTTTATTCTTTCTTTCTTTGCAGCTCTCTCCTCAGCTGCTGCTTTCGGAAGCTGCATGACAATCATGCCTTTTATTTCCCTCACTGTCAGGGCCTTTTTCCAGCTAGAGCTGCAAGGGCAGAAGATGCTCCACGAGGCTGGTGATTAAGAGCTCCAGGATGCCTTGTGCCTGAGCGCACTTTAACAAATTATGATCAGAGCAGTTTTGTGGTTAACGAACCCTCTTCTGGAAACAGACCCGTTAACCAAGTTTCCAAAACAACACAGTATCCCTCCTGTTCAGCGGACTATCTCACAGTGAGTGTACAACACCAGTGATTGGCAATCGGCAGTCGCTGCTTGTGGGTTTCTAAGGTCTTGGTTTTGACCCTAAACATTTACCATCTTCTTGTCCCGTATTTGACATCGCTTGCTTTCACTGAGCTTAGTGGTTGTGCTCAGGTGGGACAGGGGGGGGAGAGCTGGGAGGAGGGCTAGCTCAATGGTTTGAACAGTGGCCTGCTAAACCCAGGGTTAAGAGCTCAATCCTTGAGGGAGCCATTTAAGGATTTAGGGCAAACATCTGTCTGGGGATTGGTCCTGCTTTGAGCAGTGGGATGGACTAAATGACCTCCTGAGGTCCCTTCCAACCCTGATATTCTATGAGGTCAAAGGGAAGCTGCTCCTGCCATGGTATTATGCTTGGGGGGCGGGGGCTGGGCTTTTGAACTTGTGCCCTCAGGCACACAACTTGAATAAGCCCAAATATATTGACCTTCAGGACACACTGAGAGACTCATCTCCTTTGGGGGCATCTCAGGCAGTGGACTGGGCCCTTTCAGAGGGAACTGGTCCAGCCCTGTGCCTCATTAACCATGGGGCCTGATGGAGAGCAGCTGGTCTCTCTAACGAGCCAGAGCGGCACAGGAAGAGGAATCTGTGGCAGAGGCTGTAGAGAGCAGGAGGTCTGTGACTGGGGGGAAGTGTTTGGCCTGAGACAGAGGTCTGAAGAAGGCTGAGGGTGAAGGCAACAGCAGAGCAGTTTGCTTGGTGGCCTCTCAAAGCCAGAGAATAGGCAGCGTGGAGTGAGTGTTGGACCATCTCCTGGGAAAGAAAGGACACAAGGTAGGAAGATGGGGGTGTTCCTGTTGGAAGGAGCTGAGAAGGACTCCAGCTGGAAGGGGCTGGGGTGGCTGCTGATAAGAAGTAGGCTGAGGACGAGCCTGGGACTAGCAGAGCTGAATAGGTATTGGACTGATGGACAATATTTTGGGCCTCTAGGATAGTTTTGAATTGTTTGTTAATAAAGCCAGACCCCAAGGAGGGGTGGTAGCAGCTGCAAGAGAGCTTCTAGTGGAGTTATTGATTGAGGCCCTGAGTAAAGGGAAACTGAGTCGGGGTACTGCAGCACCACATCAGGCCACCAGGGGGTGTCTGGGAGGTGGCTATGCCCTGTGACAGGGAGACCCAATCTTTAGAGAGGGTGGGTTATAGTCAGGGAATGTCCTTTGCCAGTTGTTTATGCAGTGCTTAGCACAATGGGACCCTGACCTGGTTGAGGGCTCTAAATGATAATTATATCCCCTTATTTTTCACTTGTTTGGTAAGATCTAATTACACTGCTGTGCATGGCTGAGTTTGCTGCTGGTTTTGCCTTGATGTCTGTTTGTAGTTTTAAATAACTCTTAAGGATGCTTTGAACAGGTTGTTGTTTTTGTTTGTTTCTTTTTTTTCCCCTTTCTTTCCGTTTTTATAAATTTTAAGTAAAACTAACTTGGACATAACTAATTGGCGGGTGTAATTCCAAAGACTGCTTTTGACAATTTGTCCAGGTGGATTTTTTTTAGGGAATACGGATTCCTGCATTTCTGTAAGGTACGACTTTTGTAAAGGTTATCAGAGTCATTTAGTGCTGAATTTGCCAAGAAAGCTGGAAGCTTGTGTCACCTTACCACAGTCAGAGTGAGTTTTATGACAGTGCTTGGATTTATAGCGGGTGTTGTACTCTCAATTACTGTAAGCATCACTTTAAATAAAATTAAAGGCTACAAGGGTCATCAGAGAAAATGCATCTGTTCACTGCATAATGACGGTGTGCAAACAGTATCGCTCTGCGGTATGCTGCTTCAAATCACCAGGATAAGAAGAAGGCCATTTTCTTAGGTTAGTGAACATATCATTCAGAACTGGAATAGGCAATGAGCCCAAGCCCCACAAGGCATGTCTACATTGCAGTAAAACACCTGCGGCTGACTTGGGCTCATGGCTAAGGCACTATAAAACTGCAATGTAGACATGCAGGCTCAGGGACCATGCAAGGGGGGAGAATCCAGAGCCCGGGCTTCAGCCCAATCCCAGACATCTATACTGCAGTTTTAAAGCCCTGTAAACCCAAGTCAGCTGACACGGGCCAGCTGTGGGTGTTTTATTGCAGTGTAGACATATTCTGAGGCAGAAATTCTTCCTCCAGTGGCAGGTTCTTGACTTCTTGTCGTGGATTTACGTACGCACTGTGCATTTGTCTTTACACTGTACTAAGATGTTAGTGAAAATCAGAGTGACTTTTATAGGCCAAGCAAAGAAATTATTCCAAACCTCTGTTTGTTAGTAAGACACTCAGCCAGGACACAGCTTCTCTCTAGTACAAGAAGTCCAGAAGGTATAAGGAGGCATCCAACGGGCTTAGATACAGAGGGAAAATACATACAGTAGGCTCCTACTTCTCTTGATGGAGAGACAGCAGAGCTCAGTTGTGTCAATGTTTCCCAAACTTTTGAAAGCTGACTTACACCCCTTCAAAAAAACAAAACCACGCCCCACCTTTTCCTTCCTCCCCAGCAAATCTGCCATGTGGTGTTAAAGGTCTACCCAAAATGAGCAGTCAGAGTGGAACATGTAGGTCTTTGCACTCTATTTCCTCTCTTCGCCTGCATGCTTGGTACAGTGAAATAGTTAATCCTTACGTGTAACGGTTTCAAGTAGCAACAGTAACATCTGAGTCACACAGTGAAATTAATTTGGCAGTGCACAACTCGGGGTAATTTTCAGGTTCTCTGCAAACTTAGGTAGATACAGCTGCTGCAGCTACACTGGGGTCACATTTTCGAGGTTTTTTTCTTCAGAATGGTTACAGCTAGAGACTCTCAGAGATTCTGGAGACATTGGAGAGGCCTTTCTGTGCCCACCTATATAGAGTGAGTCACACCACTCCACTTTGGGAAACGTGGAGTTATGCAATTAGGAATCAGAGGACATGTGTTTTAGTTCCCTCTCTGTTACTGACTCCCTGTGTTTCCTTGGGAGAGTCACACCTCTGTGCCTCAGTTTCCCCACCTGTAAATAATAATGCTTTATCATCACCCCCTCAAAGAAGAAATGTTTGTGGGGTGCTTGGAGATCCAATGATGGCTGTCGCTATAGAAATGCAACTGGTTCTTCATGTTAACACAAATTCAGTGTTAAGAAATTAATCACTGATGTGGCTAGGCGGCCAAACTGTCTATATGCATCTAAGAGAAATAATAATAATAAAAAAGGCTATATAGACATTGCATGAAAAGCCTTCAGCCCTGCAGCCTGGCATGTCCATCTCCCCTATAAATATATTTTTATAGTTACTCATAAAATAGTTAACATGCTTAATTGGAGGCTATTAAATATATTCACGCCGTTTTCCTGACCTCCATAAAGCAGCACCAGGGTTTTCAGATATAGCCTGGCAACATTTTTAATTCAACCTTATATGAATGTTTTATGTTATGTCACATAGGGCCTGATCCTGTGCTCACTGAAATCATAGACAGCACTCCCATGGACTCCAATCAACACAAAGATGTTTGTTCATGGCATACACAAAAAGTAGATAAAAACATAAATACTCTGGCTGGAAGGTTGCCGTGTAACATGACTATTTCTCAGAATGCAGAATGATAAGACACAAGAACCCAAAACCAGAGAGAGACAAAGCAGGCTGCTCCCTAAAACAGAGAGGTACAACTCCATCTTACTCTTGTTTGGCTCTTTTCAGACTGACTGCTTCCAGATAGCACTCTTCACTACAGAGCCCCCCTAGCCTGTAAGCAGAACCAAGAACACCCTTCACTTTTCTTAAATTCATACCTTGAAATTCCAACACAGTCCTCAATACACTACAAATGTCAAGCTCTTTAAGCATTTTCTAATGAACACTTATAGCGAGACTGAGATTGGATTATGTACCCATTAAAGGATGATAAAGGGAATTCTTACTCCTATGCAGACTACCCGGACCTTGGATCTGGGTACACAGGAATAATCATGGCTACTTTCAGGTAGATGCAGCTGAGGTGGCCTGTGGGGGGTTGGGTTGTATCTTACTGCTAGTATAGGCCAGCAGCATGCCACTGCTCCCAGAAGCAAGGGGGATCTGGGAGAGAAACCGGGACTCATAGTCAAGCGCCTAGCCCAAATGAGCAGACTTCGCTGACCTCTCTTCCCCACTCTTGCTTTGTATGACTCCATCAGGAAAGGACCCTAACTGGAAGGCCATGGCATTGTGAACACAAACACCATTTAGCTGGGAACTGTTGTGATAACTGGGCCTACAAATTTACTCTAAGTATGAGCTCAGCTGCAGAAAAGTATGTGAGAGTTCATAAAATGACACAATAACCTATCATAGAATCATAGAATATCAGGGTTGGAAGGGACCTCAGGAGGTCATCTAGTCCAATTCCCTGTTCAAAGCAGGACCAACACCAACTAAATCATCCCAGTCAGGGCTTTGTCAAGCTAGGCCTTAAAAACCTCTAAGGATGGAGATTCCACCAACTCCCTAGGTAACCCATTCCAGTGCTTCACCATCCTCCTAGTGAAATAGTGTTTCCTAATATCCAACCTAGACCTCCCGCACTGCAACTTGAGACCATTGCTCCTTGTTCTGTCATCTGCCACCACTGAGAACGGCCGAGCTCCATCCTCTTTGGAACCCCTCTTCAGGTAGTTGAAGGCTGCTATTAAATCCCCCCTCACTCTTCTCTTCTGCAGACTAAATAACCCCAGTTCCCTCAGCCTCTCCTCGTAAGTCATGTGCCCCATATCAAATGTTGATGGGGAAAAGGTGCAGAAAGACTAAACTAGTCTAAACAAAAAGGACTGTGTTAAAATCATGCTTGGTAAATAAGAAAATATGGGTCCAGAAATTAATGAACCAAAATTGGTGTGTCGGATATTGGGCCTAATTGTTGGACTAAATAATGAGGGAAGGGGCTATTCCACACATCACTCCCTTTTTGGGTCCTTAAGGATGGAGACTTGTGGGGGGAAAAAGGGAGAATAGAAGGAAGTTACTGGAGCGAGCGTCACCATCATATGTGCTACCACCACAACCATCTCTTAGGACCCAAGATCTTCATACTAATCCTCAGAGATTTCCTGACCTAAATAGGCCAGAGTGAGGGACCTAAATGACATCACCTCCCCAACCAACTCCAGCTGAACCCCAAACATCACCTGAGATGAAATGGGATCGGACTTAAACAGCAGCAACAACAGCTCCAGCTCATCTCAACTAACTTTTCTCTTACCCCAAAATGGCAGTTATTACCATCTTTAATGCCATCTAAGAGACTGTCAGACAATGAGGGGGTTCCCTACTAAAATGCTCTCCAGCTAAAGGAACAAGAAATGTTGTTCAAATGAAAGCCTTACTTAATATTTCAGGAGATGCTTTAACTGTTTTCCCTTAATAGAATATGAGGGTTAGAAGGTACCTCAGGAGGTCATCTAGTCTAACCCCCTGCTCAAAGCAGGACCAATCCCCAGACAGATTTTTGCCTCGGATCCCTAAATGGGGCCCTCAAGGATTGAACTCACAACCCTGGCTTTAGCAGGCTAATGCTCAAACCACTAAGCTATCCCTATTCCTATCCCTACCTACCTATCTACCTACCACCACCAAATAAAAGGTTGAAATGACTTGTAATGGTGTTTTTGCTATGGTATTCAGCAGGCTGAGGTCTCTGTACACCTAAACTCTAACCTTGTTTAACAATATTTAATATTGAACAGTGAGTGGCTTATGTAAACACCTTTGCCCCATATACTCCATCCAAATTAATACAACAGACCTTTATCTCCCTCTATTGCACTTTAAAAATCTCTTTTGCAACCTCACCCAAGAAGCATGAGCTGATTTGGTACATGGAGAGTAAATTGTCAGGCTAGATTCATCCCTGGCATAACCACAAAAGAATGAATTTGGCCCTTATATTGGCTTTATTCATTGTTCCCATATGCTGAGGTCTGGACAAGCAGATGCCTCACTGCTCATTCTTCCTCAGTGGCTCTGTCTTGCTGACTGTGGCACCATTTGCCAACCCCAAACATTCAGTGTAAGGCCCCCAAAATCATGAGATTTTAAAATAATAAACATTTGGTTCTTTCTTTATTTGACTTTTTTGGTTTGTTTTTTAGAGCCTACGGGGTCATGTGTTCAAGCTTTTCTCCAATGTGGTGAGAGCTAGCGACTTTAAAGGAAGCCGCAGTTCTCATACCACTTGTCTCCTGAAGCTGGGGCCTTAATTAAAACATCAAATAGCGTGAGAATGGCAGTAAAATTGTGAGAGTTGGCAATGCATCCAGGAGCAAACAAACCATTTCAGGGAACTCTGCCTAAATTCCTCCTCCTGGTCATCTCAAGCATCCTCTACTGAAAGGTCATGCAAGTGGCTTTCTGACCTCCTTCTCCCTCTTTCCTAAAGACAGGAATTACCTAGGGAGATGAAGGCACTTTCTCATGAAGCAATGCCAGACTTCCGCCTGCCTCTGTATTCTAGGAATTCCTCCCCCTGAAGCTAGTGTAAAATATCCCTCCTTGGCCTTTGGCAGCCTTGGTTTCAGGTTCTCCTTGCCAGCTGAAAATCCTTTCCACTCTTCTGGGCAAGCTGACAGATATAACATCTTTCTTTTAAAAAACAGTCAGAAATCCAAAGTGATACGGGCGGCAGTCTGTGTTTGTCTCACTCAAGCTGTGGATATCCTTGCCTCCAGCTCTTTCCAAAACCGCAAACGTCATCTCCATCCATGAGATTGAAATGATTCTGCGTCTCCTGTCAGAAATAGGTTTGAGAGCCTTGGGCAGCGCATGAACCGCCGGCTGGGGGAGGCTAGCCCCCAGACCCGCCCCATCTGCCCGAGGCTCCACCCCTTCTGCCCCCTGCTGGAGCACAGATCCTCCCCACTGCGGCCACCGGCCCAGTCCCAAAGGCGCACCGGGATGGCGGGCAGTGTGCAGCCGCAGCGCCCCCTGCTGTGGAGCGTGGGAGAACAGGCGGCCACAGCCTCCCCAGCCCCAGAGCACTGGCGGCTAGAAGACTGCAGCCACATGCAGGGAGTGGCGGTAAGCGGGGGGGAGAGGAAGCCTATGCGACCCGCCGCCCATGTTGAGAGCCCTATGGATGTATTAGAGCCTTAACATGGACAATGGCTTATACCAGTGGTTTTCGACCTTTTCCCAAGTTTAGACCCCTAAAATTTTGAATGGCGGTGCAGACTCCTTTGGAAATCCTAGACATACTCTGCAGGCCGCAGGTTGAAAACCAGTGGTTTGTACAACATGTACTGTGTGGCAGGGGAAGAAACAGATTTCTGGGAAAGAATCTTTATACTGTGTGAAGCAATGCTAAGGCCCTTGAGCATGACCTGACTGGGGTCAGGATGCTTTTTATTTTTCATCTTAATCACTGGATAGAGCTGTTAACTTTCTATGTGGTGTGACAGACCCAGACCAGTGGGGTACAGGAGTGTGGTAGAGGGCAAATATACTGGTCACTGGATGAGTAGTTTTCTGTTCCCTGAGTGACCAGAGCAGGGGCTGCACTAGAGTAATCAGGAACCTGCTAGAACCAGTTAAGGCAGGCAGGCTAATTAGGACACCTGGAGCCAATTGAGAAGAAGCTGCTAGAATCAATTAAGGCAGGCTAATCAGGGCACCTGGGCTTTAAAAGGAGCTCACTTCAGTTTGTGGTGAGAGTGTGAGGAGCTGGGAGCAAGAGGCGTAACGAGCTGAGAGGGTGTGCTGCTGGAGGACTGATGAGCACAAGCGTTATCAGACACCAGGAGGAAGGTCCTGTGGTGAGAATAAGGAAGGTGTTTGGAGGAGGCCATGGGGAAGTAGCCCAGGGAGTTGTAGCTGTCATGCAGCTCTTACAGGAGGCACTATAGACAGCTGCAGTCCACAGGGCCCTGGGCTGGAACCCGGAGTAGAGGGTGGGCCCGGGTTCCCCCCAAACCTCCCAATTGACCTGGACTGTGGGTTCTTCCAGAGGGGAAGGTTTCTGGGCTGTTCCCCAACCCATGTGGTGAATCTCTGAGGCAAGAAAATCTGCCAATAAGCGCAGGCCCCACCAAGATAGAGGAGGAACTTTGTCACAGTGGGTCCAAGCAATTTGATAAGCCCGATCAATTTTTACATGCCATTATAAGTGTGAATTCCTTAGTTGCCTAGGGCAGTGGTTCTCAAAGCTGGTCCGCCGCTTGTTCAGGGAAAGCCCCTGGCAGGCCGGGCCGGTTTGTTTACCTGCCACGTCCGCAGGTTCGGCCGATTGAGGCTCCCACTGGCCGTGGTTTGCTGCTCCAGGCCAATGGGGGCTGCGGGAAGCAGCAGCCAGCACATCCCTTGGCCCGCATCACTTCCCGCAGCCCCCATTGGGAGCCACGATCGGCCAAACCTGCCGAAATGGCAGGTAAACAAACCGGCCTTGCCCGCCAGGGGCTTTCCCTGAACAAGCAGCGGACCAGCTTTGAGAACCACTGGCCTAGGCCACTGGAGACTGTGTGTTGCAATAGCTAATGCCATAGCTTTCTTGGGCATAACATCCAGGGGGTGAGAACAGTGAAGGAAAGTTTTTGGTTTCATTTATTGTAAGCCATTACTCCTATTATTACTGTACTGCGGTGGCTGCTGTTCTTCGGAAAGCAACAACATTGGGGATCAGTTCCCAGGCTGATTGAGAAAACCCAAGTTTGGTGACATGGGTACTGTGTCCAAAACGGGTCACCCGTAACTCACCCATGAGCCACCGAAGCCTCCAAATAGCTGTAGCAGTTTCTCAGTTGGGCCCGATCTCCAAAGGAGATGAGCACTCATAGCTCTAACTGAAGTCAATGGTGCGTGTGGGCCATGGTCAGCTCTGGAACTCAGAACCCCATGACTCCTTTTATAGCCCGAGCCCTGGCATCTCTAGGTGCATCCCATAAAAAGGCAGCCAACAGCCTTCCAATTCCTATGGAATCAGTCTCACAACAGAACTTCCCTTCAAGGGAAACCTCCTTTGAGTGAGCTCCAGTGTAGGAACATCTCGTAAGCCACCTCCTACACTGATGAATCACAGTGACTGTCCCTTGTCTTTTTTGTATGGCCTTATGGAAAATTCCTATAGCATTGTAATGAGGTTGACACCTGTAGGTTTCCAAAGACATCTAATAGAGTTCTATATCAATTACCTATGAAACCTACACCATATAATAGAGAATGGCATTGTTACTAGGGGTTCATTGAACCATTCTGTAGAATTCTATAAAAGGGATATCATTTTCTATTCTAGGATGGTTTGAAGGTCATCGTTACCTATTCAGTTCTGTACGACATTTCCATGATGACCTTGCCTTCTATCCCAAAGGGTCCTACAGCATTTTCTAAGTAGTGTGCCAGAACGTGTCTTTTAAAGTCCCAGCTGCTTGAAGGGCTGTAGGGGTGGGAGTCCAACATCAGCAGTAGCCAGAGGTATTCTGCCTACAATGACTACATTCCTACAGAAGCCCTTGGAATCTCTATTAGTCACTGCTTTCCTCAATTCTCCTTGGAGCCTGTCAATCCACTGCCTTAATCAGACACGGGTCAACATCACTGGGCTCCAGATCATCAGCTGGTGGTTGACTTTAATGGAGTTACACTGATTCACTCCAGCAGAGTATCTTCCCTTCTTCCCCCTAAGATCTGAACATGCGGCCTCTGCAGAACTGCCAGCTCCCAATGGCGTGGGAAGTGAAAGACTAGGGCAGGGACTCAAATCCTGGTCTCTCTCCTAGTAATACAAAGCCTTGCCACTGGAGTCATATAGGCCACCATTAAGGATTTATTCACACAGGGGGTTGTTTTTCCTCGGGAAATATTCCAGGATAGAAAATAAACTCTTTTAATATTGTTTTTGACCTCGAGCGCATACACAGCTTATTAGATAACTCCAGTAAGATGCTAAACTGAAGCAGAAAACATACAAAACCATACATTCCATGCATATTCTGAGTAGGGTGACCAGATGTCCTGATTTTTATAGGGACAGTCCTGATTTTTGGGTCTTTTTCTTATACAGGCTCCTATTATCCCTCACCCCCGTCCTGATTTTTCACATTGGTCACCCTAATTCTGAGCAGAGAGAGGAGTGCCCTGCTGGGATCAGATTTGGATTTAAATCTTCCAAAGTGGGGCTGTGTTTGGATACGGGGCCTTGATTCGGTCCATTGTGCAATGCTAGGAATGGATCATGGACTGCGAACATTTGGATCTGAACTTATTCTGGAGCCAGAGTTTTGGTTCAGATCCACATTTAAGTCAGAAATGCCATGACATCTACACACTGGTTGCTTTGAAATATCGAAAGCAAAGGCTCTTATAGCAACAAATGCAGAATATTTTCATGGTTTTTTTTTTTTTTTTCCAGCTCTCTTGGCTGAGATGAATATATATATATATATATATATATATATATATATTTTACAGCAATAAATAACAGAATAATTATTTTTGCTTCCTACACAGGAACTCCAGTGTTTGATTGATGTTGCCATTTTTGGCATGCTGAATACGCCCGAAATAGCTCTTCCTGGCACACCTGCCAGTAATGTTTTGCGTTAACCCTAAAGAGTTCTGGGATCTAGGCTTGAATTCAGGAGGGAGGTGTCTCTTCTGCTTCCAAGCTGGTTTTTCCCTTTCCCGGTGTCAGTCTCAGACACATGTCATTTCAGGAGCTCTGACTCTCGGGGTAACAGAGTGGCTCAGTGGTGAGATTTTTTAGGACAAGGAGGGGAATGGTGGGAGGGTGGGTGTCATGGCAACCAAGACCAGTGCCATTCCACTATCCCAGCAGAAGAGCCAGTCCTCTAGGGCAGTGAAGTATTCAGGAATTGTTTGTGGGCTGGTAGGAACTAGTTTTTGCTTACAACAGCAGCTCCCCTAGAGCCATCCCTCATGATAAATATTTATCTCATGCCCAGTGAACGCTCTTAGGTTTGCATTGGAGAGAGAGAGAAATGCTTGTAGTGGCCTGTTTGGGATTTTGAAGGTTTGATCTCCATATGTAGGCTAAAATGCTGGGAAGTGGTTACAGAAGAGATCAATAGCCTATAAATTAGAGACGGGGAGCCATTAGGTTTGTTTGCCCATTGCCCTACCAGTGAGGGGGGTGGCATCTTTGGTCAGCCTAGTTTTAAATAACTCAGACAATAGGGCTTCTGCAAGGGAGGCTATCCCGCTGAATAGTGCTTCTGAATGTTACAGATTTTCTCCTGATATTTAGCCTAATTTTGGGATTGTTCCATCGTTCATCTCACTTTCGTAACTGATCCAAACCTAAGCAGTCCTTCTCCTTCTTTGCTTTCAGTTTAGACCCTTCAAAGGGTGGCGACAATTAGGGAGGAACTGGGAGGGAAAGGCGAATGCCCTCTCCCAAGGGTTTTGCACTTGCATGACCTGTCCACTTTTAAGCACTTGAGCTGTACTGCTCCAGAGCATTGCTCCCGCGGCGTGGTCAGAATGCCACTACAATCTGGTCTGGCTTCCCCTTTGTGCAGATAGAGGGGCAGCCAGAACACATTTAATTTAATGGAGATATCCCATCTCCTAGAACTGGCAGGGACCTTGAAAGGTCATTGAGTACCAGCCCCCTGCCTTCACTAGCAGGTCCAGGTACTGATTTTGCCCCAGATCCCTAAGTGGCCCCCTCAAGGATTGAACTCACAACCCTGGGTTTAGCAGGCCAATGCTCAAACCACCTGGTGCCCAGGGTCACAGTGCCACTCAAATTTGGCCCAGCCACCCCTCCATCCAGACAGAGGGGTGGGCGGGCAAAATGGTGTTGCTATCCAGTGCACGGGGGAGTCTGCTCTTGTACAGTGGCGAATCCTCTGAGAACTCAACTCCTGCCTACTACACAGTGTGGGTAAGAGAGTGTTTAATGATGGAGCTGATTAGACGTCATTAAGAGCTAGAGCTGTTAAGCGTGAGATCTTCTGTGCAACCAGTGAAAGGCAACCGAGAAACTGCACTAGCAGTGAGGTTCCCCGGTACCTGCTGAAATCACTGAGAGCCGAGTTACGTGGCAGAACCTCAGAATGGGACATCAGAACTGCCAGCGGTGGTGGGATGGTGGCCGCAGAGAGGCAGCGAGAGCAGAGAACTGCAGCAGGGGAATGGCGGCAGCAGCAGAGAGACGGCTGAGGCATTGCCCACCCCAGGGGTGGAACCCCTCCCCCTCGCGAACGCCCCTCTGAACTCTGGGTCTTCGCTAACCAAAGACAGCCAACTGTGAGTGGGGTGACAGGGAGGGAGAGAGGAGTAGTGTGTTAAGGGACATTTGTTTGTTGGTGAGAAACTGAGGCAAAGGACACTGCCCAATGCACTGTGAGGTGGGTGTTCGCCTATGGTCACATGCTCTTGAATTGTGGTTGTGGTGTTTTCCCAAGTTAATGTTGGGTCCCCTTTTAATAAACTTTTCTTTGTTGTACACAGACTCTATGCTTATGAGAGGGGAAGTATTGCCTCTTAGAGGCACCCAGGTTAGTTTTCCCAAATTACTAGGTGGGAGCTTGAGCCGGTTGTATTTTCCGTTGTTAAGAGAAACCATTAGATATTGAACCTGGGCCTTGTTGCCAATGACTCTATCTGGTACAAGGGCTACATTTTTAAATTACATTCAACTGGCAGGGGCTGGATCTAGCATCTGAGAATCATTTTGCCTGAGAATCATAATTGTAAAACTTAACCAAATAAATAATGAAAGACATTATATAAAACTCCCACACAGACTCCCCTGCAACCTGAAACGTAAAGTAAATGTAGACTTGTGTAATCACAGAATCCTAAAAATATGTAGAATATACACATACAGCAGAATCCGGTCCTGCAAAAAATATACCAGGAGTATAAGAGTATCTTTTTATATAAATTGGCTTGTTTCCCATTCCAGAGCCAGAGACATGCCATCCCAATAAACATTCATGGATCACTTAGGAATCACAAGCAAGTATGAATGGACCTGTACCCTCCTTGCTCGGCTGAATATTTAATGCTGAGTCAGTACATATCAATACCACTAAATATTCCCTGGTCAGTCTGGTCCTCTTAATTCCATCAGATAGTTCTTCTGATGAAGCCTGGCTAAGCTTCTTCGAGGTCTTGTGAAACAGCTGGCTGTAGGATTGACCCAAGATCTCTCCTGGATCTGTTCTGACAGAGCACAAATTCTTCCTCCCACTTTCTTTTTGACACTGTAGATGATGGGACCAAATAATTCCAATGCATTCCAAGTGAGCTGATTCCGTGTTTGAATTTAAGTGCGTTCCCATGATGGAGTCACTTTACTAATCTGAGATTTCAGTGCAGAAAATGCAGCGGTGACAAAAAGCATTCAGAGAGCTGCAGTGAATGCTGTCTGACCTGACCTACCACAGCCAATGTGTCCCACTGAAATGGGTCCCACTTGCTGCAAACGATCACATGAACTTGTGGACCCTCTCACCTTGGGTAGCATGGTACTTGCTCGTAGCATCCAAAAGGTGATTTTATTGTTTTCTTGGTGGGAAAATATAGCTTGAATTGCTGTTTTGCACCACCTAGTGGCTGACTGGACAGCAACATCGATCTATTGATCTGTGGTGCACCCATCACCATTGTATCTAAGACCTCAAGTCTTGGGGCGGTTGCTTGTACTCCAGACTGCAGGGTGACTCGCTCTCAGATGTTATGAGGAGAGGAACTAGAATAGTCTGAAGAGGGGAGAAAAAGGCAGAGCAGAAAACTGCAGTTACCAGCTGAACCAGCAAATAGAGACCGAGTAGCACAAGGCCAACAGCTACCAAAGAGATAGCAAGGCCTAAGCTGCTCTTCTCAGGCAGAGATTGAGTATTCTGCTACCTATGACCACCCTTGTATGGTTGCACATCACACTTGGTTAGACCATGGCAGCAGCTAGGTACACTGTGTAGCAGAGAATACAAGTGAGAGTTTGGTCAGTCGTAGGAAGGGGTATGGACTACCACGGTGATGAGGCTGTCAGAGGCTGGCTGGCCCTCCAGTGGGAGTCAGGAGGCTTCTGGGAGCAGGCCTTGCAGAGGGCCTAATCCCAGGCAGATGACCTGGAGGCAGACTGGGAATAAGGATCCAGACGAGGGGAAAGACTCCAGGGAGGAAGCCCTGCGGGTCAGCAGTTTGGGCTGGAGCTGGACCTGGAGGGTAAGCAGTCTATGAGAGAGCAGGGGAGTAGAGCAGCCCAGGAGGGGCAGAAGACCCTTCTACTTTGAATTTAAGTTTGTTACCAGTATCCTGTTTGGGAGCGCTGAGAGATGGGGGGGCCCACAAGGGAGAGCTGTGGAGGCTGACCCTGCCACAGCAATCCTAGAAGAACCTAGGTAGGTAGAGCCACAAAGCCAAGCATGGTCTATTCCAGGGTTTGTCTACACTGGGGATTTTGTTGGCACCAGTGTAGCTACACTGATGTAGCTGCATCACTGATGCACTAGTACAAACTGCTAGTGTAGAAGTGATGCACCTGGGTAAAATGTGACTTGCACCAGTTTAGCCTCCTCTGGTTTGAAACCAGGGTAAGCTGTGCCAGTGGGAATCACTTGTTTACTCCAGTGCTACAGGTCTGCACTAGGCATGTTTGCACTAGTATAGCTTTATTGGGGTAGCTACACTGATGCAAAAATATCCTCCGGGTAGACAAGCCCCTAGTTCTAGAGAAGACTGGGACACAAAGATGGCGATTTGGTTCCTCATGTAGCAACCTGCATGGGTCTTGGAAGGAGGAGCACAAGTTGCATGTGGGAAAAGTTTGGAGGCGGGATCAAGAAGTCAGTCTGTATGCACATGGCTGGAATGCTAACTGCACTTGCAGAATCTCTGTAAATAGTTCTCTTAATAAAGAGCCAGTTTAGTTTTATGAGCATAGAGTCCTTCCATGTTATTCCCCAGCACATGCTGGCACTGACTTGCTGTGTAACCTTGGGCAAGTCACTTAGACTATTTGTGCTAAAGTTTCCTTTAATAAAAAAAAGGGGGGGGTGGGGGATGATAATATTCCCAGCCTTTGTAGACCACTTTTAGATCTGGGGATAAAAGAGGCTGTATAAGTGCAATGTATTGTTGTACAAGAGCAGGCACTGTTCTGAAACGTGCACAGAGAGGGGTTAGTTAGAAACAGAAATTTAACTCTGAATTTCTTGGCTATTGTGAGGTTTGGTTAAAACCCCTTCATGTTATTTTAACATTTGGGGTCTTTATTTGTTTTTATATGTATCCACGTTTCTGAACAATCCCAGGTTCGATTCTGACTGTAATTAACATAACTATACAGAATTCTAATGCGGCCAGTTAAAAGCAAATCCGCCTAGAATCATGAGCTTTGCAGTAAACAGATTGTAGGAGTAATATGGGGAATGTTTCGTTTTTCTCATTAAAGAAGCCAGCAGCTCACTGCCAGCTGGAGAAATTAAAACCAAATAGAATAGGCATAAGAGTTAAAACACCATTTCCCCCGCTCCCCGGCCCCTACTTTGTACTTGGTTTTGTGTTGAAATTGTGTTTGGCCTGGGTGGGTAAGTATATTAATTGTTCTCCATGTGTGGCTAAAGGCAGCTAGTCCAGGTCTCCTCTAAAGAAGCTGATATAACCCACACACCTCCTAAGTGTGGTGTTCTGTCCTATCTAGTGCCACGAGACCACTTAGCGAGAGATTAATGAGTCTGCTCTCCAGTCTTAGCTAAGAGGCCTGTGGCTTTTAGCTCATGCAGTAGAGGCTCTTGGACTACGCTCCAGAGGTCTCAGGTTCGGTCCTACCTGCTGATGACCGGCGTCTGTCGGTGTTACACCTGCAAATGGTTACACTGATACTCCTGCAGTGAGCTGCCCTAGAGCACTTGTGCTTTCTGGACCAAAGTCTTAGAAAATAACCCTGCCAATCCAAAGCATTTTGGAGTCTGTGTAATTCCTTCCATGCCATTGACTTCAGTGTGCTGTGAGAGCATGCATTGAAGAAGCTTAAGGACTTTCTTACTACGAGAACTGGTTTGTGTTCAAAGGAATATTTGTATTTCTTAGTTCCTAAACTCTTTGGCTCTGATTTTGAGCTCATTTAGACCAGTAGGACTCCACTGATTTCAAAGTGTGCTGGGGGTGCACACTCTGGGGGTGTGGTTATATCCCCATCACTGCTGAGGTGACCAGGTAGCAGCAGTAACAAAGGTGCCTTTTTTCCCATCTGTGTCTGCCCAGGTAGTTGTGATGCTGTTTCTGGATGCAACAGACCTGGCTGCCGTGATCAAGATTCAATTGCAATGTGCTCCAGTTGAAGCCGGGCAGAATGCCATGGCCTACTCATTCAGCAGGGAATCCTGTCACAAACACATTGCACTAGTGTTCCAGGAGCTGCACCAGTTGCTTACTGACTTCATAAAGTTTAAGGCTTTGGTTTTGACCTTTAAAAATTAAATGACTTGGGACCCACCTTCTAGTGAGACTATCGCCTTCTCCATACAGTAGAGCCACAGTTGGGATCAACAGAGACGCAGAGGGGGTAGCTAGCAAGTCGATCTCCATCAGTGATCCTTAAGGACAGTGGTACTTACGTTTTAAGTTGTGATTGATTAATATGAGGGTGAGGTAAGACTGCAGATGCATGTACATGTGTCCAGAGATGTTAGTAAAAGCCATCTAGAGTGCATAAGAACATAAGAAAGGCCATACTGGGTCAGACCAAAGGTCCATCAAGTCCAATATCCAGTCCTCTGACAGTGGCCAATGGCAAGTGCCCCAAAGGGAATGAACAGACAGGTTATCATCAAGTGATCCATGCCCTGTCACCCAATCCCATCTTCTGGCAAACAGAGGCTAGGGACACCATCCCTACCCATCCTGGCTAATAGGTCCATCAATGGCTATCTTCCATGAATCTATTTAGCTCCCTTTTGAACCACGTTGTAGTATTGGCCTTCACAACACCCTCTGGCAAGGAGTTCCAGAGGTTGACAGTGCATTGTGTGGAAAAAATAGTTTCTTGTGTTTGTTTTAAACCTGCTACCTATTAATTTCATTTGGTGCCCCCTTGTTCTTGTATTATAAAAAGGAGTAAATAACACTTCCTTATTTACTTTCTCTATACCACTCATGATTTTATAGACCTCTATCATATCCCCCTTATTCATCTCTTTTCCAAGCTGAAAAGTCCCAGTTTTATTAATCTCTCCTCATACGAAAGCCGTTCTATACCCCTAATCATTTTTGTTGCCCTTTTCTGAACCTTTTCCAATTCCCATATATCTTTTTTGAGATGGGACTACCACATCTGCACACAGTATTCAAGGTGTGGGCCTACCATGGATTTATATAGAGGCAATATGATATTTTCTGTCTTATTATCTATCCCTTTCTTGATGATTCCCAACATTCTGTTCGCTTTTTTGACTACCGCTGCACATTGAGTGGATGATTTCAGAGAACTATCCACAATGACTCCAAGATCTTTCTTGAGTGTTAACAACTAATTTAGACTTCATCATTGTATATGTATAGTTAGGATTGTTTTCCAATGTGCATTACTTTGCATTTATCAACATTAAATTTCATCTGCCATTTTGTTGCCCAGTCACCCAGTTTTGTGAGATCCTTTTATAGCGCTTCACAGTCTGCCTGGGACTTAACTATCTTGAGTAGCTTTGTATCATCTGCAAATTTTGCCACCTCACTGTTTATCCCTTTTCCCAGATCATTTATGAATATGTTAAATAGGACTGGGCCCAGTACAGATCCCTGGGGGACATCACTATTTACCTCTCTCCATTCTGAAAACGGACCATTTATTCCTATCCGTTGTTTCCTATCTTTTAACCAGTTCCAATCCATGAGAGGACCTTCCCTCTTATCCCATTACTGCTTATTTTGCTTAAGAGCCTTTGGTGAGGGACCTTGTCAAAGGCTTTCTGAAAATCTAAATACACTAGATCCACAGGGATCTCCTTTGTCCACGTACTTGTTGACCCTCTCAAAAATTCTAGTAGATTGGTGAGTCATGATTTCCCTTTACAAAAACCATGTTGACTATTTCCCAACAAATTATGTTCATCTGTGTCTGACAATTTTGTTCTTTACGATAGTTTCAACCAGTTTGCCCGGTACTGAAGTGAGGCTTACTGGCCTGTAGTTGCCAGGGTCACCTCTGGAGCCCTTTTTAAAAATTGGCATTACATTAGCTATCCTCCAGTCACTTGGTACAGAAGCAGATTTAAATGATAGGTTACAGATGACAGTTGGTAGTCCTGCAATTTCACATTTGAGTTCCTTCAGAACTCTTGGGTGAATACCATCTGGTCCTGGAGACTTATTACTGTTTAGTTTATCAATTTGTTCCAAAACCTCCTCCAATGACCCCTCAATTTGGGACAGTTCCTCAGATCTGTCA